>NC_087357.1:76238701-76551852 GCF_030014295.1 Loxodonta africana
TCCAAGGAGTGGCTAGTGAATTCGAACTGCTGGCCTTTTCATTCGCAGCTGTAGCTCTTAACCACCAGTCACCAAGGCTCCATTTACACCACAGACATCGACAAGCACAACAAATCAGGGCTTTGTTTCTTAGAGAGCCAGCTGTTTAACATTTACGAACACACTGGATAGGAGTCATCTAAGTGGAAGGGCGGAGGGAGGACAGAGAAAGAGAATTCCACCCAGAGTGGGTAGCATGGTGAAGGTCCAAAGGATTAATGGAATGAAAGAAGTCCCATGTGGCTGGCTAAGTGCAGAGAGCTTGGGAAGATAGGCTAGGGGGATGGCAAAGGCCAGATCATGTGGACGGAGCTGGCTAAAATAATAGCTATTTGTTCCAGTTATCTATTGCTATGTAACATTTCACCCCAAAACATAGTGACTTAAGATAATCATTTTATTTCCTTCATGATTCTAAGTCAGGAATTTGGGAAGAGATCAGCCTGTCAGTTCATCTCTGATCCATGTGGGTGACAACAAGGATTGGAGGATCCATTTCCAAGATGGCGTCATTACCCACATTTGATGCCTCTGTGTTCTTTGGACTCTCGTTCTCTCTCTATGTGGCACCTTGTCCTCCAGGGCCTCTCCATGTTGCCTCGACTTCCCACAGCCTGGTGGTCTCAGGGGATCTAGACTTCTGATACAGTAGCTGGTTTCTCCAAGAGCAAGCATTCCAAACGACCGAGGGGAAGCTGAAAGGCTTCTTCCAACCTAGCCTGAGAAGTCACACAGCATGACTTTCACCACTTCGTATTAGTTACAAGCCTGCCCAAGGGCATGAATGCCGAGAGCCAGAGTTCACTGATAGGATCTTTGGAAACCAGCAACCACACTGGTATTGATCAATCAACGCTCACTGGCCACCCCCGAGGACCACGCTGCCCGGTGCAGCAGGAGATCAAAAGAGAAAAAATACCAGGCCTGTCCACCAGGAGCACTGAGCAGCGGAGGCAAGATATCTGCACAGAAAACAGCAGCGCAGCATCAGATGGGTGGTCACACACACCTCGAAAAGGAACAGAGTGGGGCGTCTCCGAGGAAAAAGTAAGGGCGATGGACTAGGGCAGGCGGAGAAGGCTTCCCAGGAAGGCGGCATCGGCGCTGAACCCTGACAGATGAGTGAGGCAAAGTGGGGGTTTGGAAAGGGGCAGAGTGGACCACTCCTGGGGTCACCTCAGACTTCCACTGCATCTGGACTTCGTGTGAGCCAGGCCAGGCCATATCCACATCTCCCAGTAACTGGATGTCGCTGCTGCCTGGGACCCTCCACACTGATGGGCAGGCAGGTTCAGAGCAAAACAGGTCTTCCGAGGCTGCCCAATGCGCCCGCACTTGGAGCGGGATGCGGGCTTCAGACCTGTTACTCTGGCTCGACCTCCTCACCCGGACCAACAGGCCCACGACCAGCAGAAAGGCCAGTTACAAAACCACCCTTGCAACTGTCTGCCAGCCCCCAAGGCCCAGCTGCAGGCCCGGCAAGGGGACGGCTGTGGCCAGCACAGGCAGGCCTGGGCTCCAACTGCCATTGTCCATGTGCGCGCAGGATGCTCCCCTGACAAACATCTGGGGACAGCCGGGGTCATGGGAGAGAGCTAAAAATAGCACCACTGGCAACACAACAGCCTTTTCTAAATCCTTGGGGTCCTGTTATTGCTGGTCGGTGGCCCTGAGGGACACACACGGGCTGGCGGGCAAGCATTTACTCTTCTCAACGGCTCGTGCTGCGAGCAAGCGCAGGGAAGCCTGCACAGTGGTCCACAGTCAGGAGTCTAGGAGACAGCCTGCCATGGGGGCTGGGTGTGGAGATGGGTAGGACAGGGCTGCCTGCACACCCCCACCCCCCCAGGCTTCTCTCTGGCTACACCCTCTCCTACCAATTCTCCATGCCCTCTGTCTTTTCTGAAACCCAAATTCTTGATATGTCTCTTACTTGTTTGGCCATTAAAAAGGATGGGTCTTGCACTGTGTTTTCAATTTCTTGTGTGAGTGCATTTATTATACTAGACCAGTGAGAGGCCTAGAGCAGTTAGGTGTACGGAGGGGCAGCATGTGCACTGCACCGGTCACAACTGCGATGATGTGAATGAATGGTGCCCCTGGAATCATGAAATGTGACTATGCACGTCACCAAGGAAGGCATGAAGACTTGCACAGCCCTGTAGGTGGTTAAGAGCTCCGGCTGCTAACCAAAAGGTCAGCGGTTTGAATCCACCAGCCGCTCCTTAGAAACTCTATGGGGCAGCTCTACTTTGTAATATAGGACTGCTGAGTCAGCACTGACTTGATGGCAACCGTACCCAAGAAGAGGGCAGCTATGCTAAATACATGCGATTTCCAGACTGATTTCGTCCCCTGCTTCCAATACTCCATGCACAGGAATGGGAAGACACAAGGCCACAACGAAAGAGATCCATATGGAGCTACAATATTGTATTTCCAGGCCTTGGAAGGGGAGAGGGGCAAGGCATGGATCTTCCTAAGGCAAGCGAGGATTCAGAACCACGGAATGAGTTACCACCACCGTCTTATTGAGTGTTCGGATTAAATTCTCTGTCCCACCAAAATCCAAAATGCATTTTATTTATCACAGACCAGGGAATTCAGATATATCTGCCTTTCATAGAATCCCCATTCTTTTAATAACACTGTTTTGGGATTTGAAGTATGAGCAGCTAGCACGTGGGAACACGAAGGCATCATTCCACGTCAGGACGCTTAGGTCTGCACTCTCAGGGCGATACCTGGCTGGTGTATCTCAAGCTTTTCCTTCAAAGGGCCCTTCTCAGCAGAGAATAAACACAAAACGCCCCGGGTGGAAACTGACCCAGGTCTTCCCCACCCCCATGCACTCCTGCACTCACACAAACACACCCACTCACAGGCACGTCTCTCAAGTTTTTAGAAATGTGCTGGAACTCTGCATCCCAATCCTAATAAAGATTTATGTTCACACTGAAAATAGCCTTCTTCTCCAAATCTTCAAGGAAGGCTGATGCTCAGAAAAATGCTGCAATGTTTATTCTGTGCCCTCCAGAGGCCCGAGCACAGGGGTGTGATATGTAAAGAATCAGTATGTACGATTTGATGTGAATCTCACAGCAGCCCAGAGTGGTGCAGTGAGCAACCTGCACAACTGCATGGAGCACGCCTGCTTGTCAGGTAGAGAAAAGTAATCACCCCATTTTACAGCAGGGAAAACTAAGACTCAGAGAGGTTAAAAAGACCAGGTAACCTTTAAGGCTCTTTTCTAACCTGACAGCCTAGGAGTCTCCGAACTTGTCCACGGGACCTCGCATCCTATGTACGGATAACCTGTTGCCATTGAGTTGATTCCAACTCACAGCGACCCTACAGGACAGAGGAGAACTGCCCCATGGGGTTTCCAAGGAGTGGCTGGTGGATTCAAACTGCCAACCTTTTGGTTAGCAGCCAAACACTTAACCACTGTACCACATGGGTCTAAACACACAGACTCCACTTTTCAGTCCTTTCTACGTCATCACAGTCTCCCTCCCACTGTGGGCAGGATGAGCTGAGCAGGGCTGGCCTGCCACTAGAGAGGAATCACTGTGAGGTGTACACTGTGTGTCAGGAGTGTGGGCTCCACTGCCCACGCGCCTGGATTTAAATCTGACTCCGTCCCTCACAGTGTGTGAACCTGGGCAAGTAACACAACCACTCTGTGCCTCTGTGCCCTGATCTGTAAAATGAGGACAATAATAGTACCTACCTCATAGGGTCACTGTGAAGATTAAATAGTATGTACAAAGAGCTTAGAAATTGCTAACACACAGCAAGCACTTGAAGTTTGTTATCCAAAACAATTTTTTTTATTCTCTATACCTCAGTTTTCTAACCTGCAAGATGGAAATTATAAAAGTGCCTAGCTCACAGAATTGTTTTGAGGATTAAATAACATAATAAATACACGGAGCTTAAAAAAAATGCTTGATGCACAGTAATCACTCAAAAAAGTTTATGAAAATTTTATTCGTAAGAAGCCGTTAACTTTAGTTCACACAGAAAGACATTCCAAAACAAAAGCACCAAAAAGTCTGGAAATAAATGTAACCCTTGAGAAAGCAGAGATAAAGGCCGAGAGAGGATGTCTGCGAATCAATTGCTGTTTTCCAATGCAGGGGACAGGCTATATTAGAAATTGGAGAATCTTGTTTCAAATGAATTCTTTGAGGTCAGGAGCAAAGAGGAGCACAGAACAGACACCAGGAAGGTGGGGAAGAAAGAATGGGAGCGGCTCACTTGCTGGTTTCTCTTCACCGTTAAAATCGTTTTAAAGCCCTGCCTAGCATTTAAATAGCATCATCCCTGGAGATAGCAGTTTCGCTTTCTATTACAGTCTGTGTTCATAGAGTACAAATAGAAACCTTCGTGATTTGATTAGTTTCCATACAGCTCAGGAGAGATTTGCATGGTAACATTTCAGCTCCTGACTTAAAGAAAGGACCAATTAAAAATATACTACCCGCACTGCCTGTCACCGGCGAATGAAAGGTTCCCAGAGTTTTAAAAATCTCTGTTATCTCTGGTTCATGGCCGTAAGTCAAGTCATCCATACTGCAGTTAAACTGACTACATGAAAATTTCTAGTCGATTTTCTAAGAAAGACTTGGAAGATGTCTGCATGCCCAATAAGGGTTAAACTACAATATAGAAGAATCTAAATATACAAATAAGTATTTTTGTCTGGGCTCCGCCACTTCACTGAATAGTACCCAAAAGCTACCTGGTACTCTGCAGATCTGTGAAGTGTTAATGTATCTCTGACAGGTTAGAATGTAACACATGGCCCTGCTAGGAAAATCAAATTGATATTACGTAACCTAGCTGGGAGCACTCTTCCAGTAGGTTCTGCTGTGCTGCCTGCTGACCGTTCTAGGGGAATTTTACTTCAGAAGTTAGTGAGTGTTGGGGGATCATTCCTTCAGACACTGGCTCCTTTGCCTCAGAAGCCGAGGTAATCTTTTCCCTGCTTTCAGCAGCTGCAGCGCTCCATGGAACAGGGCAAGAGATGAACATTCTGGCTCCAAGGCTGCCTTCTGGGGAGAGTTAAGGAAAAGCATCAGAGAAAGTTGATTTGCCTGACCTCTCTTTAATCAGATGTTTCTCTCCATGCCCAACCTCAACAAAGCCAGCTTATCATAGCACACTATTTATAGGCTGTAATCTCTGGCGTCTTCAACATTTCCCCCCACACCAAAAACTAAACCTCAATAGTGGTGTGGCTATGTCATTAGAAGTAATAGTACAGTCACGAAAACCTATTTTGAGACTTTTTTTTTAATGACAGGTTGGCTGGTGTTTCCAATGGAGCCTGTGTCCACAGACTGTAAATCATAAATATGCAACCTCATCAGAGTCAAGGTTCAAGTTTTGGGGACACGTTGATCAAATTTCACTCTTGTGACTGTTAGTGGAACCAGACTTCTCCCTGGGTCCATCACCAAGTAAAAATGATAGTCTTGAAATGTGATTGAAGAAATGGCTCTACTAGAATCAGTGAATGAGAGAACGTGCTTGATGTTGTTCACTGCCACCCAGTCAGTTCCGGCTCGTGACGACCCCATGTGTGCAGAACAGAATTGCTCCACAGGGTTTTCATGGCCGAGACCTTTCAGAAGCAGACTGCCAGGCCTGTCTTCCAAGGCACCTGTGGGTAAGTTCAAACCACCAAGCTTTCAGCCAGTAGTTGAGCGCTTAACTGTTTGCGCCACCTAGCCACCTAGAGAGTATGTTACAAATGAGAAAATGAAGCCCAGAGTCATTGGTTGCCTAAAACACCACAGCTACTCTTATGTTGAAACTGAAAAGCCTGATTTAATGCAGTCTTTGGCTTTCACTCTGAGAACAGACTTTGCGGGCAGAAAGAGTGGTCAGGGTTACTCTGTCCACTCCTTTGTTCTCAGCCGGAACATATCTAACTCAAAAAAGGCCAGCCTGGACACTTTTCAAGGGGGTGCCATCTACTAGCCCTTGGACAAAGAATATCAGATGTACCGTCAACAAGACATGAACACCACAGTGAAGGAGGCGGGGAAGGAAGTGTGCCCACAGACAATGGTGGTCGTCTCCAGGTGGGGTTTGAAGGAATTTCTTCTCTTTCTTTTTAATGCCTTCCTGCCCTGCCCACAAGGTCCCTGCTGGCACAAATGGTTTACGCTCAACTACTAACCTACAGGTCAGCAGTTGCAATTCATGCAGCAGTGCTGCGAAAGAAAGGCCTGGCAATCTGCTCCCATAAAGATTACAGCCAAGAAAACCCTATAAACCAGTTCTATTCTGTAACACTTGGGATTGCCACGAGTTGGGACAAACTCAATGGCATCACATTTGTTTTGTTTTTTTCCTATACTTCCTACAATGAACATATAGTACACTTAGAATTAGTGCCAAAATGTAAAACACTGAAACTGAAAAAGAAATCCCATGGGCAAAATAGAAACTAATTTCTTTTTTAAGACTGAAGCAAACAGTTGACTTCTCCTGCTGCTTCAGCTGGAGACACCATGCCTCCACCCTTCAAGAATCTTATTACCTGCTCGGCCACGGCCGCCTCAGCACAGCCCACAGGAGAAGGGGCCATAATTCGTGGACAGCTAAAACAGCTCCTCTAAAAACTACTAGGAAAAAAGAGCTCCCAGAGGCACAAAGGAACAAAACAATGTACAAAGCTCTTGCCAGCTAATGTTAGTCATAAAAATCCCCAGCCCTTGGATAAGCCCTTTCATCTTTCAAATCTTTCCTCCACGCCTTAGAACTCTATCTCTGAGTTCTCCATTTCATTCTCAGTGGACGCCCACTTTTTTCCCCCTGCCAGAGCCACAAAGGTCCACTTTCCAAAGCCACGTAAAGGGAAAAAAAGATTAATGCAGCAACTTCTTTCAAAGAGGGGCAGAATTCTCCTGCTCTCATGTAGTAAGTATGCAAAGACCCCCACAAACCTTTAGAACACTTAGCGTCTGGGCCCCAGGGCCACACATGGGCACCATGCTCTCAGTTCATTAGACACAACTTCTCATTTAAAAAAGCTAAATTTTTGAAAAAGTGAAATCACTCTGCCCACTGGTCTTTCTTTATGTAATACTTCACTCCTTGAAAGTGAGGTCATTTTACATGATTTATTCATTAAGACAAAGGTGAAGGGAATAAAAACAAAATCCATCTAATTATATATTTCTCTAACCTCTAACTCCCAGGACAGAAATTCTGTTTTTCTTCACGTGAACACCTCCCTTCTACCCCGACCTCCCTTACCTTCTCCTGTATGTTTTTTTCTCTTGTTTTGGTTTCTTTCTGTTCAGCGGGACAGGGTCAAGGAGAAGGTCGTAAATCGAAGCTCAGGAAAACAAAGAGTTAAGGCACTCAGCTGCTAAATGAAAGGATGAAGTTCAAGTCCAACCAGAGTGTCTCAGAAAAATCAGCCAACTGAAAACCTTCTGGAGCCCAGTTCTACTCTGATGCTCACTGGGTTGCCCTGAGTCAAATCAACTCTACAGTAATCGATTGTACTCTAAATAGAAGCCCAAGAGGAGAAGAAATAAGACGAACAGTTGGGGAACCACCTTCAATTCGAAGGAACAGCTATATTTAAAAGACATAAAAAGAGGCTCAAGCCTCTGGTGTGTTCTCTCTCCTGAAGACTCAAAAGGGCCAACGACTAGAAAGCAGAGTCCAACTCGGGCTTCGGAACAAAGGACCCACACTCCACATGTGATTCCTGGTCTCTTGGCCAAGCCCTGTGCTAAACTGTGAAGGAGGCTAAACGCCATGGAAATTCAGGGCATGTGTCACTGAGACGACCTTATACAGATCACAGGGGCCACCATAAGTCAGTGTTTACTCTGCAGCCACTAACAACAGCAACAACCAGGGGCAAGCAGGAGAGAGGGGGCAAGGTGGACACACTGCTTAGGGGACATGAGCTTCTGTTAAGGGTGATGGGAAATTTGGGAACAGGTAACGATGATGGCTGCACAGGAAGATGACCACATTTAAGGTCACTGACTTGTACATGCGAAGAATGCTGACACGGCAAAGGTTACAGTACATATATATTTACCACAATAAAAAGAGAAAGACAAAAAGGGATGACTGGGGCCCAGGGTCAGCCAGAAACCTCCACCCACAGCGCTGACAGGACCAGACAGATCCCAGAGGGCAAACCGTCAGACCCAACAATCAGAGTGGGCCGTTTTCCAAACTTGGGAAAAGGTAGAAGGGGAAACCTCACTGCCTCAGAGAAAGGAAGAAATCAGGGAAGCCTTTAGAGAAGAAAACAAGGTGGCTGCATGGGAGCACCCCAAGTGAAGGTCATTGTGCATTTCAAACACTGCTGACATCTAGATATCATCTGGCCCCAGGCCTAACTGGACTGAATCTTGAATTTGAAATATTTCATCAACCAAGACTTATTCTGAGCGTCCCAGAGACAGGACAGAACAGAGGAGAAAGATTTTTCCATTCATTCTGAGTTTCTCCCCAGTCTAATGGTGGCCTCAGGAGATCCTGAAGGCTCCCATCTCTGGATCCATGCAGAAGGGTTCCCTTCCACAGCTACCAACCTACCATTCCATGTGCCTCTGAACCTTCAAATCAAGCCCTAATTCTTGCCCATAAACCTGCAAACTTCGGTCCCTCTGCTCCTCCCCTGGGCTTGGGAGGAGTCGCAAACCTACAGAGGTCACGCCACCTCTCCCAAGTTCACTCTTGAAAATGAGGAGAGAGGACTGCCCAGGACCAACTGCTCCTTGGAAACCCTAAGGGGCAGTTCTACTGTGTCCTATAGGGTCACTATGAGTTGGAATTTTCTCAAAGGCAGCGGATTTTGTTAAGGGGTGTGGAGAATAAGAAAGAGACAAGGAACAGGAAAGTAAGATAAATACTAATCTTGAACATTCAACTTGAAATCTGTGTATACAATCTGCCTTCTAATGATAGGTAAAAATGAGACCCATCACTGGGCGGTTTCATTCCATTAGAAGTGGCCCTGGGAAGAACATTCCTGAAAATTCCTGCCTTAAAACCCCTTTGCAAAAGAAATCAGGAGCCCAAGACTTCAGCAGCTAAAAGAAACTAATTTCATTCCAAATCACAAATCTAAAATTCTATTTTTCTTTAATAAAAAAAATTTTTTTTTCGCCAAGTAAAATTAAACCCTGACAATGGAGAGATTAATGCTGTCTTTCCCTGAATTACGTCTTCCCCATTCACTTCTCAAAGTCTCTCTCCATATTGTGCTGCTGTTGTTGTTGTTAGGTGCCGTCAAGTTGATCTCGACTCACAGAGAGCGCGTGTGACAGAGCTGCCCCATAAGGTTTTCTTGGATGTGATCTTCACAGAAGCACATCTCCAGGTCTTTCTCCAGTAGAGCCACTGGGTGGATTCAAACCAACAACCTTGCCGTTAGCAGATGAGCACTTCATCATTTTCACCATGAAGGATCCTTCCATATTGTGCTAGAAACCAAAATTAAACGACACCGAGTTTCCACAAAAGCCCTGAAGAATGAGAACCACTAAGGAAGAAGGGAAGTAAAGGAAAGGATGGAGAGACGGAAGGAAGAAGAAAACATCACAGGCTGTCCTGCTAATTACCTTTGAAATGCCCAGAGTCAACAGGCTCCGGGTCCCCAAGAAAATCTGGGAGGAAGAGCAAAAGAAATCACACGGAAAATAGACAGTAAATGACATGTTTGGAATCATTTCAGTTCTGGCTACGTAAAGAAGCATTAGTCACTCAGGTAATGAGATCTTATAGAGACATGATTCTGAGGCTCACCTGACAACGTGAAGTGTTTCAATCTGGGCCTGGAGTGCCAACTGCATTTCCAAATAGGCAATTAGGCATAATGTCCCAAAGACAATCACCAAATAATGCAGAGAGCAAAGATGGCTCCATCCTAAAGCAGCCATTCTTTGGGGCTGCCCTTCTGTCCTTTGCGTGACTCATCTACCTCAGAAACAGCCACCCGTCATGAGCTAAAGCCTTGTTACCCACTGGCTCTGGGGGGTGGCACGAATAATTCACAGCCAGGAATGACTCAAACATCATTTTCTTACCACATCAAGCCCACCCCTTTCACCCAGAATGTCTCTGTAACTTCTATCAAACTACCCAAGAGAGCAGTGAAATTTATTGGCACATACTGTAGTCCCACATTGGAAACCCTGGTGGCACAGTGGTTAAGAGCTACGGCTGCTAACCAAAAGGCTGGCAGCTCGAAACCACCAGGCGCTCCTTGGAACCTCTATGGGGCAGTTCTACTCTGTCCTACAGGGTTGCTACGAGTCGGAATCCACTCAACGGCAACAGTTTGTTTTTTGTTTTGCTGCAGTCCCACATAACCCCAGCTGACCACCATGTGAAGTACTCTCCCAACATATGTGTGTGTTTACAGTTACACGGTGCAGTTACTGTACTCACAGCGTTTGCAGTCAACTCAGAGATGAGACATACCCAGGTCACACAGAAGGATAACTGTGTTTTCCCTGCCCACCCTGTCAAGTAAAAGTCCTAACAATCGGGTGGTCAGACTGAGCCTTAATTATTTTTCCCCTAACACCTAGCAGTGGCACAAACCATTTATGCTCTGCTACTAACCACAAGGTTAGTGCTTCAAATCCACCTAGTGATGGCGTGGGAGAAGGGCCTGGTGATCTGCTTCCGTAAGATTACAGCCACTGAAAACCTTACAGAGCGCGTTTCTAACTCTGAAACGTGTGGGGTCGCCATGAGTCAGAACCAGGTCGGCGGCAACTGGTTTGGTTTTTGCTTTCGGTTTTAACATCTAGCAGGGTTTCCGGCCCATGTCGTGGTAGCCATTGCTGCTGTCGCCGTTAGCTGCCCAGCTCATGGCAAACCCGTGCACGATGGAAGGAAATGCTGCCCAGACCTGCATCATCCACAGTGTTTCCAGGAGCAGATTGCCAGGCCTTTCTTCCCAGTCTGCCCTAGTCTGGAAGCGCCACTGAAACCTGCTCAGCATCATAGCAACACGCAAGCCTCCGCTGACAGACAGGTGGTGGCTGCGCTCGAGGTGCTCTGGCCAGGAATCAAACTCGGGTGTCCAGCGCGGAAGGTGGGAATCTACCACTGAAGCAGCAATTCCGGCACACAGTATGGCCTTGATATGCAAAATAAAAGAAACAACAATAACCATAACTTTTATTTGAGCATCTATCATGTGCTAGGAACTAAACGAAGCTCTTCTTCATGTTGACTGCTGAATAAACCCACTATTAAGGTTCATTTCTTACAGACATTACTCCAAAGGTTCTTCCCTCTGATGGTGCACAGCATAAAAAGTACATCTCAAGGAAAGAGGCCCCGACAGCAAGAGCTGCGAAAACCCTTGCTATGGCCAGGGCAGACTTTCAATTTCTTCTGCTGGATTTCTCGAGAAGTGCAACTGGAGGGTGGCATAAAACAGCACCACACACCTCTCCCCACTGGATGGCCAGATCTTAAGCCCAATTCTTTGAAGTTGAATCCTCAACTACAGGGAGGCCCACCCAGGTCCCTGTGGAAAATCAGCCGGGCAGTTTTGCCACCTGCCAACTTCAAATGTTCTAGAGGGAGTGGCGACCAGTTGTCTTCCTCGAGCATCGCCACAGCGCAGGCCTGGTTACACCACTGGGCTTTCATTCTGCAAGAAGCTGGTTTGCTGAGTTGCCGTCTTGGATTTCTGAAAGCCTCACCCCTTGCAGTGTGACCTACCGGCGCCAGCGGGAGCCTACACAGTGATGGATACCACACAGGCCGCACCCTGGGCCTCTGCAGAATGCCGCTGTGCCCGCCACAAGCCGACCCCAAACCAGCAGTGCTGCGGGCTCCTTGGCAGCAGGCAGTGGGCAGCCCTGGGCCTCTGCAGAATGCCACTGTGCCCGCCACAAGCCGACCCCAAACCAGCAGTGCTGCGGGCTCCTTGGCAGCAGGCAGTGGGCAGCAGCTTTAGCGACAGGTGTCCGTCCAAGCCTCAGCTCCTTGGTGGGTCCTGAGCAGGGTTCTCACAACCTGGCTGTCCTTCCTCCTTCCTCTCCTCTTACCCCTTCCCACTGCTGGTGCGTTAGAATCTCCGTACTTAAAAACGGCCCGGGAGCTGAGGGACGGACCAGATCCTCGCCACTCCAGGTGTGGCCTGCAAAGCAGCAGCACCTGGGTCTTTTCAAAAACCAGCGGCCGCTGAGGCAGCTCCAACTCACGGCACCCCACGCGCGTCAGAGTACATCTGTGCTCACGGGGTCTTCAATGGCTAATTTTTGGGGTGTAGATTACCAGGCCTTTCCTCCTAGGCACCTCTGGGTAGACCTGAACAGCCAATCTTTCGGTTAGCACCAAGCACATTAACCGTCAGCATCATCCAGGGGTTCCTGGGTGTTGTCAGAAATCCCGAATCTCGGACCCCGCTCTAGGTCTCTAGCATCAGAATCTGCATGTCAACACCTCCCAGGTAGTCTGTGTGCATATTAAGGCTTAAGAAGCACAGGACTAGATGCTCTCTCAGGCCTCAGGAGGCTGAGATCCAACATACCCAAGTGAGTGTTCCTTGGGCCTTCTGTCCACAGTGTCCTCCTGCCTCTGAGGGTGGCCCCCGCGCTTTCCTCTCCGTGGGCCTAGAGCCCAGGGTCTACCAATTCAAGGTGCACTTCAAAACAGGAGGCGCTCTTGAGCTGCTCCCTACTGCACCGGGCAATCTGTGGCGTTCCAGAGGTCCTCCGGGGAGATCTGGCCTTGTCTGGCCCCCTGACACATCCTCATGAGGACAAGCGCTCTCCAAAGGGCCCACAGGCTGTGTCCGTACAGCACAAACCCGGCCCTGTTCACCAGAATCACAGAGGCGTCCCTCCAGGCACTCCATGGCTCTGAAGTCCCGGGAAGGTGGCGTTGGCTGCTGTGATTCACAGACTAGCGGGGCCACCCCAGCTGCCCACTTTGGGAAGGAGGCCCTGGCAGTGCAACAGTGACAACCTGACAGTGTCGGCACCAGGCCTCTCTCATCCTCTAATAACTTTTTTTTTTAAAGACCCCCAAGCAGGCACTCATTCCCCGCTACCAGGCACCCAGTGACTGTCCCCAGTGGGGGAAGACAGCAGCGAGGCAAAGATGAGGCCCAGGTGACCTTAGCCTTGAAATCCTTTCTCCAGACCAAACAACAATCTGGCTCTTCCTGCCTTCCTGGTACACATCTGGGCAAGGCCCCCTGGCATCTGGAAGCAGAGCCAGCCCAAGGCCTGCAATGGATGCCATGGGCCACCAGGGTCCTCCTAGGAAATGCTGCAGAATTGGGTCAAGGGACTACCTATCTCATAGGGCTGTGCTCTGTTACGGTCCCTAACTAACGATCACGAAGAAGGCCAAAATAGAGCAACATTCTGTTCTGTTATACATAAGGTCACCATGAGTCAGATCCGGCTCAACTAACAACAACTTACAGGTGAGGAAGTTGAGGCACAAAGCAGTCAAGTCCATGCCAAGGTCACAAGGCAGCCTCTTGGTCACTGTCCAGCAGGCCAGGTCGACTCCTAGAAATGGCTGCTCCAAGTGAGCCCATTCAAGGATGGTTTAACCAATTTCTCTACTGCAGGGCTTCTCCAAGCCTGCAATGTCAATCCAAGAGGGAAGCTGGGGTACCTTATGACTCCCAATTTTTTCTCACAGAGTACCTTCAAGGACAAGTGCTCCACATAACACACTTCGGGAAACGCTGCTCTAGGGGGCTGTCAAGGAAAAGTTGGTCCAGGCAGGACAACAGAAGCCCACTGTGTGGACAGGGGAGCAGGTCCATGGGCTCTGGACTTGGGGTATCAGGGATAGATACCCCTCCCCAGGAGTACGACGAGAGGCAGCCATGCCCATCCACCAAACACCACGGGCTTTCACTCCTGCTGGGCCTAGTGCTTACTGCACCCCCCTCCCCACCATCAGTGTGCACCCACTAACTTCCCCACCATCAAAACACTAACCATCCCACCAGGGCCTCAGCCATGGAGCCATCGTTGGCTGTCTCTGCTCCGTCTTCCAGCCTTGCAACAGCCAGCAGCCATGAGCCCAAATCTCAGTCTGACCCTACACAGTTGTCTGACCCAGGACAGTGGACTGCAGGATCTAGAGGTTCCTTCTGGCTCCAAAATTCTATGTATTATCATCTGTGTCCTTCAGTGGCCACAAGTTCAGTGAATCAAAGAGGAAATAAACCCAACACTTTGTGAAGCTGGGGTAGCTCTCCTCTTTTTTGCTGACCCTCTACTCTCCAGGGACTGGTGTGGTGGTAAAGAGCTTGGTTGCTAACCCCAAAAGGCTGGCAGTTCTAATCTACCACCTGCTCCTTGGAAACCCTATGGGGCAGTTCTACTCTGTCCTACAGGGTTGCTGTGAGTCAGAATCAACTCAGTAGTGACGGTTTTTTTTTTTTTTTTTTTTTTGATACATACCTTAAGGAACCCTGGTGGAGCATCAGTTAGGCGCTCAGCTACTAACCAAAAGGTGGGCGGATCGAACCCACCAGCCAATCTGCAAAAGATGTGGCAGTCTGCTTCTGTAAAGATCAGCCTTGGAAGCCCTATAGGGCAGGTCTACGCTGTCCTATAAGGTCACTATGAGTCGGAATCGACTCAACAGCAATGGGCTTTTTTTTTTTTTTGTTATATGTACGGTGTGCGGGCAGTGTGCTTCAGTAGTAGAATTCTTGCCTTCCACGTAGGAGAACTGGATTCAATTCCCGGTCAATGCACCACACACACCGTCAACACACGTCTGTCACTGGCGGCTTGCATGTTGCTATGATGCTGACCAGGTTTCAGCAGAACTTCCAGACTAAGATGAACTAGGAAGAAAGGCCTGGTGATCTCTTCTGAGTATCAGCCGAAGGAAACCCTGCGGATCACAACAGTCCCATCCACAGCCCACACTGGAGACGGCCCAGGGGGCAGCACTTCATTCCACTGTGCATGGGGACGGCCCAGGGGGCAGCACTTCGTTCCACTGTGCATGGGGACGGCCCAGGGGGCAGCACTTCGTTCCACTGTGCATGGGGACGGCCCAGGGGGCAGCACTTCGTTCCACTGTGCATGGGGACGGCCCAGGGGGCAGCACTTCGTTCCACTGTGCATGGGAACGGCCCAGGGGGCAGCACTTCGTTCCACTGTGCATGGGGCTGCCACGAGTTGGTGAAACTCAACGGCAGATACCAACAACAACATCATACATCACCAACACTCCTTGTAAGAATCCTGCGAAGTAAGCACCATTATGGTCTTTCTATAGATGTGGAAATTGGGGCTCAGAATGGCTGCCCGCCAAAGATGCATCACCATTAAGTGTAAGACCCACAACTTGAGCTCGGGTCTGTCTGACTGCAGAGTCTCTTCTAAAGTACGTATTTCTGTAATAACAGCCAGAAGTGAGAAGCAAAAACTCTCTGGACAAGGGAAGGTTGACTGGAGCTCACCAGTGGCTAGGACCTCAGGACTTTTCCAAGGACACCCCAAGAAAGCTGATCAAAAAGGAATATCTGAAGTCATCCCAGTGCCAGCTGATCCTCGAGTCCCTGAGACAAGACAAGGTAGCAGGGAAAATCTAGAATCCAGAGTTCTGAGATCTGAATCTGCAGCACTGACTGAATGTGTCAGGCCAGCCCATAACAGGACCTGACCACCACTCGGATGTCAGTTTGCTGTACTGTGGCGGCTTACATATTGCCATGACGCTGGAAGCTATGCCACTGGTATTACAAATACCAGCGGGGTCACCCATGGTGGACAGGTTTCAGCAGAGATTCCAGACTAAGCCAGACTAGGAAGAAGGACCTGGAAGTCTACTTCTGAAAAACTGGCCAGCAAAAACCTTACGCATAGCAGTGGAATGCTGTCTGATATAGTGCTAGAAGATGAGTCCCTCATGTTGGAAGGCACTCAAAATACGGCTGAGGAAGAGCTGCCTCCTCAAAGTGGAGTCGACCTTAATGACGTGGATGGAGTCAAGCTTTTTGGACCTTTTGCTGATGTGGCATGACTCAAAATGAGAAGAAACAACTGCAAACATTCATTAGTAATCAGAACATGGAATGTATGGAGTATGAATCTACAAAAATTGGAAGCTGTCAAAAATGAAATACAATGCTTGAAGATCAATATCCTAGGCATCAGTGAGCTGAAAGGGACTGGTACTGGCCATTTTGAATCGCACAATCGTATGGTCTACTATGCCGGGAATGACAAATTGAAAAGGAATGGAATCACATTCATTGTCAAAAAGAGTATTTCAAGATCTATCCGGAAGTACAATGCTGTCAATGATAGGATAATATCCATACCCCTACAAGGAAAACCAGTTAATACAACTACCATTAAAATTTATGGACCAACTACTAATGTCAAGGATGAAGAGATTAAACATTTTTACCAACTTCTGCAGTCTGAAATTGATCAAGCATGCAATCAAGGTACACTGATAATTACCAGTGATTGGAATGTGAAAGTCAGAAACAAAGAAGGATTGGTAGTTGGAAAATACAGCCTTGGTGACAGAAACGATGCTGGAGATTGCATGGTAAGAGTTTTGCAAGACCAACTTCTTCACTGCAAGCAAGTATTTTCTACAACATAAATGGTGACTATACACGTGGACTTACCCGGACAGAATACACAGGAATCAAATCGACTACACTGGTGGAAAGAGATGAGGCAGAAGCTCAGTATCACCAGTCAGAACAAGGCCAAGGACTGGCTGCACAGACCATTAATTGCTCACCTGCAAATTCAAGTTGAAGCTGAAAAAATTTAAAACAAGTCCACATGAGCAAAAGTACAGCCTTGAGTATATCCCACCCGAATTTAGAGATCATCTCAAGAATAGGTTTGACGCATTGAACTGTAATGACCGAACACCAGACGAACTGTGGGATGACAAGAAGAACATCATACATGAAGAAAGCAAAACATCATTAAAAAGACAAAAAAGAAAGGAAAGACCAAAATGGATGTCAGAAGAGACTCTGAAACTTGCCCCTGAAGGTAGAGTACCTAAAATGAAAGGAAGAAATGAATAAGTAAAAGCTGAACAGAAGATTTCCAAAGGCAGCTCAAGAAGACAAAGTATTATAATGAAATGTGTAACGACCTGGAGTAAGAAAACCAAAAGGCAAGAACACATTCGGCATTTCTCAAGCTGAAAGAAATGAAGACCAAATTCAAGCCTTGAGCTGCAACACTGAAGGATCCCATGGGCAAAATACTGAACAACACAGGAAGCAACAAAAGACGATGGAAGGAATACAGAGTCACTCTACCAAAAAGAATTGGTTGACGTTCAACCCTTTCAGGAAGTAGCATATGATCAGGAACCGATGGTACTGAAGGAAGAACTCCAAGCTGCACTGAAGGTACTGGCGAAAACCAAGACTCCAGGAATTGACAAAATACCAACTGAGATGTTTCAATGAATGGATGCAATGTTGGAAGCTCTCGCTTGTTCATTCCAAGAAATTTGGAAGGCAGTTACCTGGCCAACTAACTAACTGAGATTTGTATGTGTGCCCATTCCAAAGAAAGGTGATGCAACAGAATGCAGAAATTATCGAACAGTATCATTAATATCACATGCAAGTAAAACTCTGCTGAAGATAATTTTAAAACGGTTGCAGCAGTACATCAATAGGGAGCTGCCAGAAATTCAAGCGGGATTGAGAAGGGGATGTAGAATGAGGGATGTCATTGCTGATGTCAGATGGATCCTGGCCGAAAGCAGAGAATACCACAAAGATGCTTACTTGTGTTTTACTGACTATGCAAAGGCATTTGACTGTGTGGACCATTAACGAATTGTGGATAACACTGCAAAGAATGGGAATTTCAGAGCACTTAATTGTGCCCATGCAGAACCTGTATATAGACCAAGAGGCAGTCATTTGAACAGAACAAGGAGAGAGAGCATGATATAAAGTCCAGAAAGGTGTGCATCAGGGTTGGATCCTTTCAGCATACTTATTCAATCTGTATACCAAACCAAACCTGTTGCTGTTGAGTCGATTCCAACTCATAGCGACCCTATAGGACAGAGTAGAACTGACCCATAGGGTTTCCAAGGAGCACCTGGTAGGTTCAAACTGCCAACCTTTTGGTTAGCAGCCATAGCTCTTAACCACTATGCCACCAGGGTTTCCATTCAATCTGTATGCTGAGCAAATAATCTGAGACGCTGGACTATATGAAGAACATAGCATCAGAATCAGAGGAAGACATATTAGCAACTTGCTATGTGCAGATGACACAACCTTGCTTGCTGAAAGCAAGAGGACTTGAAGCACTTACTGAAGAAGGTGAAAGACTACAGCCTTCAGTACAGATTATAACTCAATGTAAAGTAAACAAAAATACTCACAACTGGACAAATAAGCAACATCATGATTAATGGAGAAACGATTAAAGTTGTCAGGGGTTTCATTTTACTTGGATCCACAATCAATGCCCATGGAAGCAGCAGTCAAGAAATCAATGTATTGCATTGCACAAATCTGCTGCAAAAGACTTCTTTAAAGTGTTCAAAAGCAAACATGTCACTTTGAGGATTAGGGTGCGCCTGAACCAAGCCATGGTATTTTCAATCACCTCGTATGCACGCAAAAACTGGACAATAAACAAGGAAGACTGAAGAAGAATTGATGCCTGTGAATTACGGTGCTGGTGAAGAATACCGAGTATCTCATGGACCAGTGCTTAAGAGCTCAGCTCCTAACCAAAAAGGTCAGCAGTTCAAATCCACCAGCCACTCCTTGGAAACCATATGTGGCAGTTCTACTCTGTCCTACAGGGTCACTATGAGTCAGAGTTGACTCAACGACAACGGGTGTAGATCACCAGAACAATGAATAAGTCTGTCTTGGAAGAAATACAGCCAGAAGGCTCCTTTGAAATGAGGATGGCAAGACTTCATCTCACATACTTCGGGCATGTTATCAGGACGGATCAGTCCCTGAAGAAGGACACTGTACTTGGTAGAGGGTCAGTGAAAAAGAGGTAGACCCTTAGGGAGAGGGACCAACACAGCGGCTGCCAACAATGGGCTCCAACACGGCAACGACTCTGAGGCTGGGGCAGGGCCATGCAGTGTTTTGTTCTGTTGTACAAAGGGTCGCTGTGAGTCGGAACTGATGCGACAGCACCTAACAACAACGATGGGATCCGCTACTTATATTAGTCATGAGCCCGCCAGAAAAAAGTGTTGTCTCAGACACAGCCACGGAGACACCTCAATAATTCATTACACGGAGTCCATCCACAATCATGCGCAAGCTTGTACAGGGAACGCAGCTCACACCAAGAGCCGGAGTGAGTCTACATCTAAACCCCAAGCCCTATCAGGACATCTGGCCCTGAGCCTCAGTTTCCCCAGACATTTAAAGAGAAGCAGGCTGCATGCTAGAAGAAGCATGGAAGACGGAAATAAAGCCATGTAAGCACCCCAAGGCTGAATTCCTTAAGGGATTGCTGGAGAATTGCTATAACACATTTAGAGCTAGAAATTTTACCCACACATAGTTCCTCCAACTCTTTCCACTCTGCCGCAGAGAAGCACAGAGCAGGAAGGGGTATCAGAAGTTGGAGAATTCAAACCTCACGTTTTATGGCCAAGGAAAAAGAGACCAGAGGGGTGATATGACTCATTCAAGGTCATAGCCATGTTCAGGCTACCAACCCAGTTCCCTTTTCACAACAGTGGACCACTAGACTGGGCCTCAAAGCATAAAGGCCAAGTGAATACAGACCTCTGAAAGAGTCCAACAGAGAAAAAAACACTAACGTGAAAAAGTACAGCAAAAAACAGTACTGGAATGACTATGCTCAAGCTCCCACCGAGGGGAAAAGGTTATTCCATTTCTTCTTTATTTACTACAAAAATCCATTCCATTTTCAAAATCGTAAAGTCACCCATCATTTGAGATTTGGTGACCAAAGGCACTAATGGTGAGATGGCCCACAACCGCCACCCACAGTCTCAAGTTCCTTTCACCAAAAAGGACGGAAGTCCCAGAGACTGGGCTCCTCATGATTCCAGAGCTCCCTTCTGAAACTCGTCGCCCACAGAAGATGAAATGTTGATAAGACCTGTCTTCCCGGGACCCCGCTCCTGGTCCAACCACCCTGGGGCTAATGAGGGTGAGAGAGAACACAGATGAGGGCTGGTGGGCTTCCATGGAAAAGCAGCCTGGGTTTGCTTGGGAAATCCAGCAGTAAAATACTTGACACCAAACTTTAGCCAAACGCATTCTTTTCAACAGTCTCGAACCCAAGTCCCAAACACTTGGAAAGCAAGAAGAATGAAGAACAAAAAAATATAACTACAGTAAAAATACAGGCCTCAAAGGTGGAAAGAAAAACTCATAAAAGGCCTTATTAAGTTACTGGCTAAAATGAGCTGGCTATACGCAGTTTAACTGACCAAATCAAAGGGCCAGGTACTGAGACACCCTGGGCATATTTTAAAACAGACTCTAATGGCATCAAAAGTGGCCTGACCTCACTCTACAACTGCCTCACAGCTTTCCAGCCAACACCACGACCATGTCTCCTACAGGTTGGTTCCTTGCAGCAGCCTCCAGGTATGTCCCACTCAGCAGGTCTTGGAACTACAAAATACAGCTAAATATTTAGGGACTACATATTTTTGAATTTTTTTTTTTTTTCCTCTACTGGTGATTGCCAAAACCTATTTTCTTGAGAAAACGGACAGAAGTGCTACTTGGTCATTATGTAGAAAAGAGATTCTTCAGGCGAACTATCTGATGAGCATTTCACTCCAGGCACTGCACTGCACATCCGTGTGCCCAGAGAGTAAAAAGACATTTCAGAAGCTGCGTTTAAAACCCCAGGAGCACAAACACACAACTTAATTTTACTCATTGAAAAAAAGCATGCATTCTGGTCAAAATCGCCCGGTTCCTGAGAGAGAGGAGGCTATTAAAAAGTGCATCAAAGTCACTCAGTCTAGAGAACATTTTAGATTCATGCAACCCTGAGCTAGCTTCCCCTCAAGGGCAGTCAGTGGATCTCAGTAAAGGAAAAATAGCTGGGAGGCCGGGGATGGCTGGGGAGGTGGACAGAGGGAACGTGTTAAAGGCTCTGAGTAAGCGTGCAGCTGGGGGGTGGCTAGGCAGGGGCCACTGGTCTCACCATGAAAATCTAGCTTAATCTGCGGACTTCTGCAGAAGCTGAGAGATTCTCCTCCTTGCCAAGTAAGAAGGGGAACCTCTGCCTCTGAGAAGGTAACTCCAGTGAAAGCTGACTGGCCAGCATCTGGAGATCTTCAGAGACGCAGGAGGAGGACGAAAATGATGGCTTTTATTTTTCCCCTTTATTTCCAACACACCAGTATTTTCCAAAACACAAACGCACGGCCACAAAACACAGCTGAACGCCACCACCCAGCACGATGTATAATTAATGATCAGGAGAGAGGGCTTCGGCTCACCCATGTGTTTTTAGAGCCCTGGCTTCCCCACTTCTTTCCTTAGCAACCACGGTCACTGCTACAAGTTGCTGTGCCCTGTGGAAGTCTGGGGGTAGGGGTGCCCTTGGATTCACTTAACTAGAAAAGATGTGATCACTGGAGACGGACGTCCGTTTCCACCCAGCACTATTCCTTCATATCCCTCCCTCCAAAAGTACTGGTGCTGCAAGGTCCCTAGGAAGGGAAGTACACACAAAAAAGCAGCTCCATCAACTTTTTTTTCTCAGCTTTTCTTCTGATTATGCAGTTTTCTATCAAAAACTGAGCCCCCCACCCTTTCCAGCCAGCGAGGGAAAGAAGAGGACGTATCTAGAGACAGGGCGACAGACTGGGCAGCCAGTCTAGCAACCATACATCCAAGGGGTGGTGACCCTCAGTGCTGGTGGGCGTCTCTGCGTGCTGGTGGGCGTCTCTGCTCCAGGAATAGCTGAAGCCAGCGTCTAACCACCTTCAAAGCACCGAGGAACAGGCTTGGCGTGAAACCGCGGCCTCGGCCAACTACCGAAGAGACCTCCTGCTCCAGCTCCACGCTGCTGCCGGCATTTCCGGGGACCCAAAGTGGGTGGCCTGGGGGCGCGAGCGCTGAGGCTGAAGGACCTGGGACGGGGAGTGTGATCCAGGAGAATATCCAAGGATGCAGGCGGTGACATGAGATGGGTGACCTCGCAACACTCCTAAAGTGGCAGCCCCATGGGATGCCTCCCAAACTGGGGTGGGTCTCCCCAACAATCCCTCGCCCCCCAACCCCCCCCCCACAGCCTCTGGCCGGTTCCTCCGCCAGAATCCCCTAATCTAAAAGATTTTCTCCCTCGCCCAAAGGATTTTCCCTTCCTTGTGACCCCACGAACTTATCTCCACAACAGGTCCCTAAAGTGCGGGCTGATGGACTGCCCTTTGCCCACCGAGCCAGGGCAGGTGAGACGCACGGAACACGCACCCTAAGGCCCCCACCTTCCTCCATCCCTGCGGGGTTGGCTCTCCCTACCCCGCACCACAGCACCCAAGAGGCGCGCGTCCCACAACGCGGTTCCAGCCGCTGCCACGAACAACCCCACAATAAACAAGGGGACGCGATTGGGCGTCCGCGTCCCGGAGCGCGCCGGTTGGGGGCAACTCTTCAACCCCGGCGCGCCGACCGCTGCCCCCATCCGAGGGCGCAGGCAGAGCGGAGGGAAGGGAGAGCAGCGAGGGTAAGGGAGACAAGGATGCAGGGATGCAGGGACTGTGAGCAGGGAGAGGTGGTGGGCTGCAGGGGACGCCGAGAAGCGGCGGGGCTGGCGCAGGGGCGGGCGCCCGGGGCGCGTGTTACCTTCGTCTTGCCCCCGCAGTGGCAGCAAACGGTCCACAGGTACTTGAGCGTCCGCCAGAGCAAGATGATGAAGAGGCCCCCGAAAAAAGTCACCATGGAGGAGGCCAGGAAAGCCCACCACATGCGCTGGCCCCGGCTGTCGCACGGCACCTCCATGGTCACCGGGATGATGAGCGCATCCATCTTGGGCTCGTGGACCGAGGACGAGGAGGAAGAGGAGGAGGAAGAAGAAGAGGAGGAGGACGCGTCTAGGCTTAGATGGTTCGCGTGGATATTGCTACTCATTCTAAGACTGCTGCCTCCGCCGCCGCCGCCGCCGCCGCCACCATTTGCCATAGCTAGCAACGGGCAGCCGGCGCAGGGGCTCGGGGGAGCTCCTCCCGCCGCCAGCGCCACCCCGAACACCCATCAACAGCCATATTGCTGCTACTGCTGCCGCCGCCGCGGAGCGCGGGGAGGGGGCGGGGAGGCGCCTGGGCTCGGGGCGCTGTGCGCGACCTGGCGGGGTGCGCCGAGATATATACAGCGAGCCGCCGCCGCCGCCTGCCCTCCCCCCGGCCGCCGGCCCGCCCGCCCGTCCGGGGGGGAGGGGGGACGAGCGCGGCAGCTCCCCCTCCCCGGCCCGCGCCCCGCTCGCCCCGGGCTGCGCTGGCTCCGAGCGCCCGCGAGCCGCCCGCGCCCAGGGTCTGCGCCGCCCCCAGGCCCGCCCCGGCTCTGCGCGTCGGCCCCGCGCCCTCCGCGCCGCCCGCCGGGGGTGCGCCACTCGTGTGCGCTGCGCTCCGGCCGGGACCCCGAGCGCCTCCCGCGCCGCTAGCGAGCCGCACTTGTGCTGCTGAGCCGCGAACTCGTTAATAATGTACAATCGCCCCCCTCCTCCGCGGACGCCCTCGGGCCCCTGCTGCCGCCTCCTGGGGCGGCGCTCAGCTCCCGCTCGCCGCCCCTATGCGC
The DNA here is from genome assembly GCF_030014295.1 of Loxodonta africana. Lineage (NCBI taxonomy): Eukaryota > Metazoa > Chordata > Mammalia > Proboscidea > Elephantidae > Loxodonta > Loxodonta africana. The sequence goes on from NC_087357.1 coordinate 76,262,520, forward strand.
GCCGGGCCGCGGCAGGTTCACCGCGGCCGGTTGTCGGGCCGCAGCCGCCTACTAGCCCATCCTCCCGGGATCCCCGAGCCGCGTCGCCACGCCGCTGAGCTTCCTCGGCCTCCGCTCGGCCTGCCTCCTCGCCTCCTCCGGCTCCTCCTCGGCCCAGTCCTCGCCACCCGAGCCTCTTCGGCGCGCGCCCTGCGCTCCCCGCAGCCGCCAGCAGCAGCAGCTGCAGCAACTGGAGCGGGCGCGGGCTCAAGCCGCCCGAGGCGGGCGGGGAGGAGACTCGCAACGCTGGCTTGCCTAGGCTCGGGGGCTGAGCAGGGGGCAAGGAGACCCCTCGGCGGCGGCCCCCTACGTGCCCCTGGCCCGTCGCGCGCAAGCTAGAGCGCCCCAAGCCGCGGCGCGGAACGCGGCGCCTTTCTCCAAGGTGCTGCGCTGCAGCCGAGCGCCCTGGGGAACCCGGGGGGACGACGGGTTGCCCGGAGCAGGCCCTTGTTCCCACATGAGCCCCCATCGGGGAGGGGAAGGGAGGAGTGGCCAGCGGTTGACTGGATTTCACAGACTGAGCACCCCAAGAACCTCTAGCTTCGCGAGTGAGGAGGACCCTTCTCCAAGATATACACACACCTACCAATCCCTGGGTCGCTTTTCCCCCTTTTCGTAGGTGTCCCAGTGTCTGTGCCCGGCCTCTGGCAGCAGCAGGTGGTTTTTCTGCCTTTTCCTTATTAAGCGATACAGACTGCCCAAGGGAGTGTGCGAGAGACTTAGGGGAGACGTGACCTCAAGGATGGTTCAGGCCCCATTAGGCTATGGAGTCCTCCAAAGTGTTCTGCCCATTTATCCGGCCTTGAACTCCATCAACTGAGTAGGGCAGCTGGGGAGGGGGCTCTCCAGGCTCCATTCCGGGTCCTTCCCATTATAGGGTCTCCTTTCCTCCGCCCTTAAAGGTGAAGAAGCCTGGGTTTGCTAGGCAGCCTCTAGCCCTACCAGCCAGGGCAATCCCTCTTCTGACCCTCTCAGAAGCCTGGCCCCCTCTGGACACTGCCCTTCCTTATGCCACCATCTGGACCACAAGTTTTCCCAGTGCTAATTAAAGCGAAGATGGTCACAGTCATCCCTCCTTACCCACAGTGCTTTCCCCCAAAGTTTCCAGCTCATTAGTTTAAACCTAATTGGAATTCTCAGATTCCTCTCAGCCCTGCCTGAAGTGAGGACCCAAGTAGAAGTTTTTCACAGTATCGGCTGCTGCTGTTTCTGCCTGAATCAGCCTTTCTGTGTGCCCTTGGAGGCCATGGGATGCAGGAGAGGAGAGGGGCCAAGGGAGGCAGAGCTAGGCAGAGAGGCTGAAGGGGATGCCCAAAGCTTCTCTTGCTTTATGCAGAATACACTCATAGGATTCAGGGTACTCAGTCATTTGAGACGAGTCAAGGGCAAGGTCAAAAGGGGAAGTGGAATACAGTAAGAGTTCTCGAGTATTTGGGACTCAACAGGCAGTGTGAAAAAGGAAGCTAAAGATAATATTTTCCAAAAAGCGAAATTGCCTAGACTCCTTTATATGTCATCCAGATGGTGTCACCAGCCTTGTCCTCTGGGTTCAGCACCCATTCTGATCGCATCCCTGCCACAACAGTCTTACTCCTGAGAAGATTCCAGGCCCTTCCCAGCACTGTCTTGGGGGAATTGGCCCCAGAAGTGCTGTGGGGATGTGCAAGAAGGTGAGTGTGGCCTTGAGGCTCCTTTATTTATTAGCCTTCTAAATGGCCAGACTTGGGGCTTTTGTGCCTCAGCTTACGCCAAGGAAGTTAAGGACTTCGCTTAAATCAAGTCCAAGATTTGCAATTTAAAAATAAAACTTCCATAACATAAAAAGAACAGCAAAGGACAGGACTGTTTTCCCAATGGGATATGGAGCCTCCGGAATGGATTCCCTCCCGCACAAAATTGAGCTTCCACAAACCAACCACTCGCCTCCAGCCCACCTGGACACCCTTTGCAGCCTGGATCCCCTTGAAACACCAGCCTGGAGCTATTAGCAAGAGGCCACTGGTTGCGGTGAATTTTATCACCCCGACGGCAGAATCACCAGCTGTGTTTCTCCTCCATCATCACCTTTGTCATCTCAGCATCCTTCCAGAGGGTGCCGGAAGGCCACTCCGACACCATCTCCTGCTCTCTTCATCACTCCTGCCTTTGCTGGGTGAAGCTTTTGGCAACTTCTGTGTTATCCAAAACCTAGCTTTAGTAGGGATTCATTAGAGACTCCCCAAGTCCCCAGTTCCTCACCAACTCCCCAATGGCCTGGCTGGTATGTTCTGAATGAGAAAGTGCCACCATCCAGCAGAAATAGACGGAATCAGGCCTCTGCCTAGCTCTCTCCGGCCCTTTCCTTATTGTCCATAAACTTCTGCGCCAGGTCCAGAAAACCTGGCACCTGGCCTTCCAATTTGAGAAGAGGCTCTACACAGACATGATGAAACCCTAAACTTAAAAAGAACCTTGAAAACTGGAATAAAAACAAGGAACTGCCCTGCCTACCTAGAGAGCAGAAATAAAACGTTATACAGATCTTGGTGGCAATACTATGACCCCCCCCCAAAAAAAGACAAACTCAGACCAGATCTTCTGACCCCCAACCTGCCATTCGTGTGTGCACGCACGCACGTATCACACCTTACTAGATATGAGTAGAGGGAGGGTTGTTGCTCTCCCTGTCCCCACTTTGCTATTCTGTGCCCCAAAAAGGTCCCTCAGCTGGGCTGAGAACTGAGGCAAGGTAATTCAGTTGTCCCTGCTCTCTGTTTCAGCCATGATGGAGCCCAAGGGCAGAATAGACAGCCAGGCTGTGGACGGGCTCGTGTGCTCAGCAGCGCCCCCTCCAGCCGGAAGAGTCTGTGACCCACTAACACTCAAACCCACTTACTACCTTCCTCCCCACATCAGCTGGGAAGTCCCATTCTGGGAGGGCCTCAGGAATGTGAATAGTATGCAGAGGCACGTCCCAATAGTCCCAGGGCATTTTCATTTAATGTAGGTGTGTCTGCAGCCTGGGAATTGAGGGTCACTGTCTTTTTGTACAAGAACTAAAAGAGTGAACAAGAGTCTAAATGGTAACTTAGCTCTAAAAATAGCAAACCAAACCCACTGCCCCGGAGTCAACTCTGACTCATAGTGACCATATAGGACAGAGCAGAACTGCCCCATAGAGTCTCCAAGGCTGTAAATCTTTTTGGAAGCAGACTGCCGTATCTTTCTCCCATGGTGCAGCTTTCAGTTCGCAGCCAAAGGCTTAAGCTCTGTGCACCAGGGCTCCTTCTAAAAACAATACGAGCCTCTTATTTATTTCTAAATACACTTAAGAGCTCCTTGGAGTGAAGGGCAGCCTCTTTACCATGTGTGCACGTATGCAAAGTAAATCAGACGTTTCAAGCTGCTGAAGTGTTCTAGTCTGAATAATCCCAACTGATTTAAAATAAAGTAAGTGCATAAACCTATAAACTAAAAAAGTTCAGTCGGTCAAGTAAAAGCCAAGGAGAACAAGAAAGGCTATTTACTTAAATGTTGGCCTACCATCGTAATTAATCTAAAGCTGGATTCTATTTTTCCGGTGACGTGAATCTGTGCGGTTTTGCTAAGTGATCTATCGCCCTCTGGTGGCTATGGTAGGCACATGACATTATTTTGGGGACATTCAAAAAGGGGGCTCAGTAAAGCAGTCGAAAATTTGAGGTATGAAAATCCCAAAGATGAAAATCTTGCTGTAAAAAACTGCAAGCACGATTACATTACTTATCCAGCTGTCAGTCCTATCGCCATGTTAACGTACTGATAAGGGCCGCTAACAGAGCTCACGGTGTAACCTTGATTTGATGTCAGGTCTTTTAAGTTTTCACTGCCTTTGGTAACCTGACGGCTCCTTAAATTTCCATAGTGGCTTCCTCCATTCGGCTAACAGTAGTCTCCCGTTTTCTCACCTCCTTTAAGGTTCGTAACTCTTTGTGGCATAAGAAAGGGCGGTAGCTCTTCTCCCCACCTTACAGGTAAGGAAACTGAGGCTTAGATCTATGGAGTTACTTGTCATGACAACAGAGTCTGTTATCTCTTGAGGAAATTATCTCTTTGTTATTTGTAAAAAGGAGGAAAACCATGCTTAATGGCCTTCGAATACCAGAAGGCAGTGCTATTTGTTTCCAGGACGGAGAAAGGGACTCAGAAAAGTTTTGAAGGGGTTGTTTTTTATAAATATTTATCTTATATGTATTTTCCATTATAAGAATAATTCAGACTCACTGGAAGAATGTAGAAGATAAAAGTTCCATAAAATAATACTGAAAGTCACCTAGAATCCCACCACCCACACAAAAACACTATTAATATTTTTGTCTATTTCTTTCACACCTTTTTCCTGGGCGTGAATTTTTACAAAGTTAAGATTATACATGTACGTCTCATTTTTCTCTTCTCCATGTCAGTAAATGTCTTGGAAAACGCCAATGTTAAATGACGGAATAACATTCCCCTACAGGGCATAATGCTAACACTTAGGTTATTCCAAAGCTTAGAATCTTCTTAACAAGGTCCTAAGACAATGTGCAAATAATCCGTAGTCAAAAAAAATATCCTAAGAAGGTTTCCACTGATATTATTACGTTCAAGACCTAAGCACCTGTCTTCTAAGGAGAGCGGGTACGTGAGAGAGGTGGTAAGTGAGCCAGTCCGGCGGTGGGATATTTCCCCAGGCTTGTCCCGCATCAAAACCAAACCAGTTGCCATCTATTGACTACAACTCCCGGAAACCCCATGTGTGTCACAGTACAACTGCTCCACAGAGTCTTCTCCAGGCCCTTCTTCCCAGGCACCTCAGGGTGGACTCTAACCTCCAACCTTTTGGTTAGCAGCCAAGCGCTTAACCGTTAGCACCACTGGCCTCTTATCAGCCAACTCCAAGTGAAGAAGTTTTGATCCTGGACCTTGGCACCTGTGGAATAATTCTCCCCTTGTCGAACACGTCAAAGCCAGTGTTCTTGAGGAAAATAGTCCCTCCATAGCCTTGCAAGCCATTGTCCCCGGTGCTAGCCCAGACACAGACTTGAAGAAACACATAGTCTTCGTTCTCCCAAACTATTTTTTTTTTATACCCATTGCTGGGTCAAAGTAGACCCAGCTCACAGACCATGCCCTAGTTAGAATCCACCTTTCACTTTCGCTCTGCAGAATGTTCCAGAATGACAGCTCTACAAATTCCCATCTCCCTTTCACCTCTGTAATCATTGTCTCCAGTACTGTGTGCTTGGCCTCTGGGAGGTAGTCCACCTAGTTTGACTGATAGGAAAAGAAGGCAAGACCAAAGGGAAGGGATTCTTCTCAGTACCATACAACTTGTTCTTCTGACTTTCAGACCAACAGACTGTCTAATTCTTTCCTCAGAGGATCCCTGATTTAATCTTCACAGATTCTCTGGTTCAAGATCTGGGCAGTTGAGGACTGAACAGTTTATCTAGTGCTCCAACTAAACCAAACCCGTTGCTGTCGCGTCAATTCCAACTCATAGTGACCCTGTAGGACACTTGAACTGCCCCATGGGGTTTCCAAGGAGCGACTGGTAGATTTGAACTGCCGACCTTTTGGTTAGCAGCCAAGCACTTAAGCACTGTACCACCAGGGCTCCCCTAGGGCTCCAAGATAATCTAAATACCACATCCTAAAGAGCACTGTGAAGATGAGTCAAGGGGCTTAAGCCTGCCTCTGCCTAGTAGATGTTAGCACATTTGCAAATAAGAACAACGCAGAGACTGTGCTGCCCACTGATGAACCCTCTGGAGCATAAGAAGAGCAGAGTCAAGGGGTCAGACATCCGGGGGGAGGGGGGTCCCTTACTTCCAACTCTGACTTGCTCTCTTCGTGTCTGCTTTTGGCATTACCCCATTACCCACTGCGGTCAAGTCGATTCCAACTTACAGCAGCCCCGTGTTTTACAGAGTAGAGCCGAGCTCCATAGGGTTTTCTTGGCTGTAATCTTTTTGGAAGCAGATCGCTATAGGCCTTTCTTCTGAGGTGCTGCTGGACGGGTTCTAATTGCCAACCTTTAGGTTCATTGTCAAGCGCAAACTGTGCCACCCACGGACTTGCTCTTGGCATGACGTTGTTAAAAGCAGGCTCCCTTAGTTTCACACTGACAAGTGACCTTCGCTGAAGTCTCATCCCTTCTTCAGCTCTGGTATCCCACAGTTGCCAATCTTCCTGCTGTCCAGAAGTGAGGGAATAATTTAATGGCTTAGAAATTATAAACCATTCTATTTTTTGTGAGATGTACAGCTATTCAGGAGAAACCAAGTTTTTATTGATTGAATTGCGCCCCCCGCCCCCCACTGCCCCCATATGTGTCGTAATCCCATTTGGGAATAGCGTTTTCTCTGTTATGTTAATGGGGCCCTATCAACAGGGTGGAAACCCTGGTGGTGTAGTGTTTAAGTGCTACTGCTGCTAACCGAAGGGTCAGCAGTTCGAATCCGCCAGGCGTTCCTTAGAAACTCTATGGGGCAGTTCTACTCTGTCCTATAGGGCCGCTATGAGTCAGAATTGACTCGACGGCAATGGGTTTGGTTTGATTTTGGTATCAATAGGGTGTTCTTCAACCAATCACTTTTGAGATATAAAAGAGCAGATTAGACACAGAGGCAAGGAAGCACAGATGTCACATGACGAGCACCAAGGAATGGAGGAAGAGAAGCTAGAAATAGACAAGGACCTTGAACAGCCATCTGAGATACAACTGTTGGCCTCTACTCATCAGGAGCAAAAGTGGAAGCAGGAAACCGAAGTCTCAGAGAAGAAACTAGACTACAGGGCTAATAGCCTACACGAGCCATGGCTTCATCTACCCCAAGACCAGAAGAACTAGATTGTGCCCGGCGACCACTATTTACCATTCTCATACAGAGCCACAATAGACAACCCTGATAGAAAGGGAGAAAAGTGCAGAACAGAGCAAAAGTCCAGACTTACTGGACCAGTTGAGACTAGAAGACTCCCTGAGACTGTTGCCCTGAAATACTGTTTACTAGAACTGAAACTATCCCCTGAGGTCACCTTTTAGCAAAATAACAGATTGGCACACAAAATAAAGGATATTACCAGTGGGTATAGTGCTCCAATAAAAACCATCTATACGGGACCAAAAGTTCAACAATTTCTTTAAAGCAAAGACAAGAAGATAAGGGGGCAGGGAAACTAGAGTACTGGAAAGGGAACAACCAGAACACAAAGAGTGTTGACATGTGAAAAATGTAACTAATGTCAATGAACAATTTGTGTAAATGGGAACCTAATTTGCTGTGTAAACTTTCACTGAAAACACAATATCACTTAAAAAAAAATAAAAAAGAGAGAGAGAGACAAGGACCTTCCCTCAGAGCAGACAATAAGAGAAAGCCTTTGCCTAGAGCTGGTGCCCTGAATTCTAGACTCCGAAACTGTGAGAAAATACATTTCTGTTAGTTGGTCACCCATTTGTGGTATTTCTTTTATAGCATTACTAAGACACTAAGGGGTCCTGCTTTCGCTATTTTTTTTTTTTCAAAAGCAAACAGAACAAAAACCCAATCTAGCAATGCCCTGGGAGTTGCAGAACAAGCCATTAAAGAAACACAGACCAATACACTGGCCCCAAGTTCACGAGGAAAGTTTATTCAAAGTCTTTACATGTTTCAGCAGAACACTGTAAAATTCCCAGAAAACATGCAACATTCTCAGAATGCTGCCTGAGGACAGGAGGGAGAGAGAGAATCTCACTCTTGGCCAAGACCTGAGTCCTTGACTCAGCCACCAGGGGCATTTTCCCCTTGGCCTTTGCATGGCTGCCCAGTCCACCTTCAGGGAGAACTGAAGTGGTGGGAATGCCTACCCATCGCCTGGCCATCCTGACATGTCCAACACAGCAGGAGTGAACTCTGGTTTCTCTAGGGCTGAAGCCTCTGCTGTGTGGGGGCATCCACCGAGTGCCTGACCAGCTCTGCCTCCCTGGGGACCTCTGGTAAAGGCTTATTCGAGCACAAAGTTTTGGGTAATTCCGGAAAGACGCCTGCCTTTAGCACCACGCACAGGGACAGAGTGGGCGCTGACATGGCTGAGCCCTCGCTTTAGGAGAGCCTCCAGAAGCTCCTGGACCCTGTGCAAAATGCATTTCCTGCAAGGTCTACACTGAGTTGGAAGCTTGCAAAAACTTCCATTTGGCTATCTGTAAATCTTGTTCCCACTCTCTCCTTGTAACAAAATTGAAAGCTCTAAGTGTAGCAGAGTAACCCACAAGGTGTCCTGGCAGCCCCCGGAACTCCCCGGGTGATACATGGGCATGGGCTTAAAGCTTCTGTTTGACTCGTTCTTGGCTCTTCTATCAAGTTCTGTGTTGGTGACATTAGACTGAGACAGATTGGCTGGTATGCCTAAGTGGCTCTTATTTCAGAAGGTAATACATTGTGTTATTTAAAGTACAATGGCTCAGATGGGAATTCCAGCCCCTTTATCATTAGCGTATACACTGTTGACCCATTGAAATGACTTTCCTTTAAATTCACTGGGGGAGACCATTTGAGTCAGAACCAATCTAGAGGCTGAACAGAATTTATCCCCAGTGTGCACTGCCACGAGGGCCCACTCTGCTCTCTCATCCGTGGATCTTCCGGGGAGACTGGCACCCTCAGCACTACCCGAGAGCTAAATAGATAGGCAGAGTAACTGAATTATTTCTCCGAGAACCCACAGCAAGCCAAAGGAAGAAATGGCATTTGGGCTCCACTTAAATCAACAGATGGCCTTCCTTCCAGGGCAGTAATAGTAATGATTATCCCTTCAGGGACCATAGTGGACACTTCACATGTCTTCAAATTTAATGCAGACATTTCCCCAAATCTTAGATCACCTTTACAATTTTGGCCACAATGTCATGGTGACTTTCCTATTATTTGTCTTCAAGTTGACTCACTTTATTTACCTAAATTTATTTCAAAAGGAAATTTTAGCACTACCTTAATGGAAAGTCAGCACCACCTGCCATAAATAGAGGCAGGTGCAAAAATAAACACAATGAATAAACACAATGTTATTAAATCCATGCTCGGTGTTGTCAGCTAAAGCTTCCTAACCTGAGGACAGGACCGTCTTTGCTAAAGGGGAAACTGCAGAGGGTCACAGGGGTGTTAAAGACATGCTGAGCGTGTCCTTGGCAATCAGGTTCAAGAGAGAATTGAAAAGGGGACGACTTTCTCATTTAGTGCCAGGATTAAGTATGGCATTTTGTCCTGCTTGGGAAACACTGTGCTTGCTGACTGGCTTTAATTCTTACATGGTTCCATAAATATTACCTCACTTTATAGATGTGGAAGCTGAGGCGGAAAGAGGTTAAGTACCTTGTCCAAAGCCACACAAAGAGCTGGTGCTTGGTCCGAGTCCTTCCGACAAGGCCAGACAACAACAGCACACTCAGCAGTCAGCCTTCTGCCCCTCCGCCCTGGTAGCCATCACAACCCTGGACGGCACTTTGCTGCTGTTAGGTGCCATTGACGTGGTTTCCACTCATAGCGACCCTATGTACAACAGAATGAAACACCGCCTGGTCCTGTGCCACCCTCACAATCGTTATGCTTGAGCCCATTGTTGCAGCCACTGTGTCGATCCATCTCGTTGAGGGTCTTCCTCTTCTTCTTGACTCTACCAAGCATGATGTTCTTCTCCAGGGACTGGTCCCTCCTGATAACATGTCCCAAGTATGTGAGGTGAAGTCTCGCCATCTTTGCTTCTAAGGCGCGTTCTGGCTGTGCTTCTTCCGAGACAGATTTGTTCGTTCTTCTGGCAGTCCATGTTATTTATATTCAATATTCTCTACCAGCACCATAAGTCAAAGGCATTGATTATTCTTGGGTCTTCCTTATTCACTGTCCAGTTTTCACATGCATATGAGGCAATGGAAAATACGATGGCTTGTGTCAGGCACATTTTAGTCCTTAAAGCCATATCTTTGCTTTTTAACACTTTAAAGAGATCTTTTTCAGCAGATTTGCCCAATGCAATGCATTGTTTGATTTCTTGACTGCTGCTTCCATGGGTGTTGATTGTGGATCCAAGTAAAACGAAATGCTTGACAACTTCAGTATTTTCTCCATTTATCATGATGTTGCTTACTGGTCCAGTTGTATTTTCGTTTCCTTTATGTTGAGGTGTAATCCATACTGAAGTCTGTAGTCTTTATCTTCATCAGTAAGTGCTTCAAGTCCTCTTCACTTTCAGCAAGCAAGGTTGTGTCATCTGCATATTGCAGATTGTTAATGAGTCTTCCTCCAATCCTAATGCCGCATTCTTCTTCATGTAGTCCAGCTTCTTGGATTATTTGCTCAGCATGTAGATGGAATCAGTATGGTGAAAGGATACAACCCTAACACACCTTTCCTGACTTTAAACCAAGTAGTATCCCCTTGTTCTGTTCGAACAACTGCCTCTTGATCTACGTAAATGTTCCTCATGAGCACAATAAAGTGTTCCAGAATCCCATTCTTTGCAAGTTTGTCCGTAGCTTGTTATGATCCACACAGCCAAATGCCCTCGGATAGTCAATAAATCCAGGTAAACATGGGAAACACTTTAGAGATTATTTTGTTTGGCTTTTTTTTTTTTTTTTTTACAAGCGAGGAGATAAAGGTTTGAAGATGTAATACGACCCTTTCTACTCATCAGCGACTGAAACGAAGTTAACCCCAATTCTTCCCCTTACTCGTCTTGGTACCCCTTCTGCCCTCTCAAATACCACCTGGTCAGCACTGTGCCTGCTGAGAGGTTGGGGGCGGAGGGGTGGGTGTAAACTTTCCTCACCATCATCCCTTCTGGTCCCAGCAGGTCTTGGAAGCCCTTTCTCAGTGACCTTTCTTTAAAATGCTAATCTAGGGCTCTGTGCCCAATGGGGCCCTTTGCCTCATCAGGAACCCTACTGCCAGGGGATGCCACGCTGTGGGTCAACACAGAGAGCTTCAGAAGTCCCCTGGGCTGCTGGCAGGCACACAGAGAGTTGGCTCCCATGGCATCTGGACCTCAGCACCCTGCTGGGGCTCAGAGTCCTGTCAGCCCAGCAAAGTCTCCCAGGCTGGAGGCTTTCAACTCGGCAGGTGCATCTGGCAGCCCAACTCCTCAGCCTTTCACTGGAACCTGGCCTCAGCCTGAGGTCAAGCCAGGGCTTTAAAGAGCCCCTATGGAATGAGCCCTGGGGTTGCAGGAAGCCAGGTCCTTTGTGAGGCTGTAGGAAGGCCTGTTGAGGGGTGAGGGATGAGGGATGAGGGGGAATGGCAGGGGGGAGTGTTGGGCTGCACCTTTGGAAAGAAGGAGAACCTTGGGGGGTGAGCCATGGAAAAGTTCACAGAGAAAAAAGCATAAGGCATGGCAGAGGAACTGGGAGAGCAGAGAAGGAGTGCGAAGAAAAGAAATGGAAAGTTAAAGGAATGAGAGAGAGATTGAGAGAATCAGGGAAAAACAAGGAAACCCAAGAAAGAAAGAAGACGAGAACACACAACTGTCCACATTGGCTGCCTTTTGTTGGCACCCTACTTCCCTTGCAAAGCATGGACAGGTTATGGTTGGAAGATAAAGGGGTTCCAAAACTAGTATGGTTGAGAGGTAGATTTCTCGCCTTCCCTGCCGGAGACCTGGGTCGACTTCCAGCCGATGCATCTTACACGCAGCCGCCGCCCATCTCTCAGTGCTGTGATGATGAACAGGATTCAGCAGCACTTCCAGACTAAGACTAAGAAGACAGGGCTGGTAATCTACTTCTGAAAATCAGCCAGTGAAAACGCTACAGACACAACTGTCTGAGGTCAAACCGTTGTGGGGATAGCGTAGGACCACGTGCAGTCTTTCCATGGTGCATGGGGCACCATGAGCCAGAGGCCAGCTTGGCAGCAGCTAACAACAACCACAATTTCTCTTATAAAGGAAAAGTACACGATCCTGGCAGGAGAGCCTCACCACCTGCTTGCTCTGGGCTGATCCAGGCAGAACACAGGTACTTGAGATGCCAGGTCTGTCTAAGGAGCACAGGCCTGGGCAGACCATACAGAATGGCTATTCCAATCCTACTAAGTCTTGGGTTTGCACTGGCTGAGGAGGAGCCTGGGCTGTGTGTACACAGGGGGTGAAGAGAAGGGAGGAATCCCCTTCATTATGTATTCTGCTCCCATCGCCAAAATGAGGATTTATAATAATAGGACTCAGCAGGATCAATATCTGGAAATTGCTGCCCAGCCAGGAGAGGCTCCAAATGCCCGGGCAGTGTTTCCTGGCACCACTCATGGCCTGCAGTGTGGCTTACTTCATGGGAATCCCACCCAGCCCAGCCTTCTTGCCAAGGAAAGTGACCAGGAAACTGATTTCTCCAGCTGACTGTGCAGTGCTTTGAAGCCAAGGGAGGAGAGAGGGCAGGAAAGTATCTCAGTGTAACATGTCCTGTTCCACTTCTCCAGGACTGAGCTCCTCAATTCTACAAAGAAAAAATAATTGATCTTTTAAGTAAATATTTATTAAACACCTACCATGGCCATACACTTTGTGCTACTGACAATGATATGCAGGGTCTTCTTATTTGCAGCAGTTTTCCCCACCATCACCTGGGGGCTCCTGGGGTAGCCACCACACATAGTAAAGTACTTCTCATTGTATCCAGATAGAAGTGCTAGTTTAGCCCTGAAGTGCCTGCATGTTCCTGCTCTGGAGTTCACTGGAGCTGGGCCCAAATTTCAGCTCTGTTACTCCCTGGCAGGAGCCCTGGTGGCATAGTGGTTAAGAGCTTGGCTGCTAACCAAAAGGTCGGCAGCTTGAATCCACCAGTGGCTCCTTGGAAACCCTGTGGGGCAGTTCTACTCTGACCTTTAGGGTTCCTATGAGGTGGAATTGACTCAATGGCAATGGGTTTGGTTTTTTTGGCCTCTCTGGCTGTAGGATGTGGGTTAGGTTTCTTAGCTTCTCAAACTTCAATTTCCTCATCTGTACAGTAGGCATAATAAATGCATCTCCTTGATGAGTTGTTTGAGGATCGAATGAAAGAATCCAGGTAAAGCTTTTAACACAGTGCCAGGCACATGGGAAGTGTTGGCCTCTCACTGTCTTTTGCTGTGATTAATAAAAGTAGAAAACCAATTACATAAACATATCCCTACTTTCTCTGAGTTCCCATCCTCTGAAGCACACAGTGAAGTACTCCCCCCACTCTTTTGTTTCATAGTCATGTTATTCTTGTCTTTGCTTTCTACCCAGGAATGGTAGTATTCTTGTTTATTCACCTTTATTTGCTGTTCATGGTTGTTCCCCTTTCTGCAACTGAAATACTGTTCCGTTCTCTTCCCCCTTTCCAGAGCCTTGGCTCATTTCTCTTTTCTCAAGGCCAGCTACATTCCCTTGTCTCAAGAATTTAAGTTCTAACAACGACAAAAATATCACATACTCCTAAGCACAAAAGCTTGGAGGGAATATGGTGGAGACATGAGGTCCCCTTCCAGTAAAGGGAGTAAGGAAATATAGTGCCTTTTGTAGATTATCTATATCATCAACAATGACAACTGTTTGCTGAACATCTAATATTCACATGAAATACAAAATAATAATAATAGCAATAAGGAAAGAAGATACATACACGCAACTGAAGATACAAAAGATTCCCTAAGGCAAAGCCTCAGTGAAATCAGCTTACATCCAAAATGTCAAAACCCATGAAGAAACAATCACATCGAATCTATCAATAGATAGAAAGCAAGATCAAATCAGAATGTCAAGGCTTCAGATAGACAAATAATACCATAAGCAAAAAAACAAACCATTTGCCACCAAGTCAATTCCAACTCATGGTGACCCCATGGATGTCAGAGTACAACTCTGCTTTATAAGGTTGTCAAATGATTTTTCAGAAGTAAATTGCCAGGCCTTTCTTCTGAGGCGCCTCTAGGTGGACTCAAACCACCAACCTTTCAATTAGCAGTGAGCGTATTAATCATTTGTGCCACTTAGGGACTCAGAATAATATGACAAAGACCATAAGATTAGTAAGTTTAAAATTATTAAAGGCATAAAAAGTCTTATTTCCAAAATTTTAAAAGGAAAAAGACACAATGGGGGGGGGCAGATTTGGAAAAGAACCAAATAGAATCTCTGGAAATTAAAAAAAAATGGCCTTTGAAATTTTAAAAACTCAGTGAATAGGTTAAATAGCAGATTAGACTCAGTTGGAATACAAGAATTAGGTAAATAAACCCACCTTCCGATGCCTTGTAGAGAAACTATAATTCACTAAAGTCAAAGAGCAAAATATTAAAAGCAACAAGACAGAAAAGAGCCATTGCCTACAGACAGCAGATTTCTCAACAGCAGCAATGGAACCCAGGGGACAGTAGAATTGTACCTTCAAAGGGCTGAGCGAAAGTAACTGTCAACCTAGAATTCCAGGCTCAGCTATATTGTGACTCAAATTTGAGATTGAAGTGAGCCATTTTTTAGACAAAAACTGAGAGAATCACCCACCAAAAGACTTTTCCTGAAAGAATTTCCAAAGGGGAAACTTCAGGAAGAAAAGAAATTGAACCAAGAGAGGAATAATAAGGAAACAGCACTGATGACCAAAGATACGTATCATTGTATGGGTAAATCTGAGCAAGCACTAATTTATAAACAATAAAAGTAATATTAACGATAAATTTGGGTAGTACCAAAACAACGTTGTCGTTATTGGTTGTTGTTAGGTGGCGTCAAGTCAGTTCCAACTCATAGCGACCCTGTAGGACCATAGGGTTTCCAAGCTGCAGCTGATGGATTCGAACTGCTGACCTTTTGGTTAGCAGCTGAGCTCTTAACCACTGTGCCACCGGGGTGCCACCAAACTATATGGAACCAAAATACTAGATACCCATACCCATTGCCGTCGAGTTGGTTCCAACTCATACAGACCCTATAGGACAGAGTAGAACTGCCCCATAGGGTTTCCAAGGAGCGCTTGGCGGATTTGAACTGCCAACCTTTTGATTAGCACCTGTAGCACTTAACCACTATGCCACCAGGGTTTCCAAAATACTAGATAGACATCAATAATATGTTAGACAGAGATGGTTCATGAGAGTTAAAGCATATTAAGTCTTAGATTGCTCGTAAGTGTAGAGGTATGGATTAAATTAAGATCGTTTAAATCAAATAAACATATTACACTTTGAGGAGTGACCACTGAAAGAACAGCAGTGAAGTGTACAGCTTCCAAATCAGAGAGAGATGAAAAAAGGAAGTAAGAAGGCAGAAAAGAAGGCAGAGGAGTGGAAAAAAGGCAGCAGATAGTAGGGTAAACAGAAATAATAAAGCAAAATGTTAGAATGTATCCAAACATATCTAAAATTCCAGTAAATGTAAATAGATTAAACTCACTAATTAAATGAAAGAGTTGGCCAACTGGATTTAAATGGTTTAGCTATGTGCTATTTCACAGACACACATCTGTAATTTAAGGACCCAGAAAAGTTGAATGTAAAGGACTGGAGAAAGATAGACCAGGTGAATTCTAACCAAAAGAAAGCAATATACAAGGGAAGAATAAGTAGAACTTACCTAACTATGAGTCAGAATTGACTCGACGGCACTGGGTTTTCGGGAAGTGCAGTGTTGGGGTGAGGAAGGGGGAGGCATTGCAAGTTGAGAAACCACATAAGCACCGACACGAAAGGCCTAACAAGTTTCAACAGCACATGAAAAGACACGCAACATCATGAGCCATTAAACCAAAACCTGTTGCCATCAAGTTGCTTCCAACTCATAGCGACCCTATAGCCATTAAAAAAAAAAAAAAACTGCTGTTGGGTTGATTCCAAATCACAGTGACCCTGTAGGACAGAGTAGAGCTGCCCCATATGGCTTCCAAGGAGCAGCTGGTGGATTTGAACTGCCGATCTTTTGGTTAGCAGTCAAGCTCTTAACCACTGTACGACCACGGCTCCCTATCGCCATTGAAAAAAAAAAAAAAAAAAACCAAGCCTGTTGCTGTCAAGGAGCTTCCAACTCAAAGCAACCCTATAGACAGAGAACTGCCCATAGAGTTTCCAAGGAGCAGCTGGTGGATTTGAATTGCCGAACTTTTGGTTAGCAGCCATAGCTCTTAACCACTACATCACCCAGGGTTTCCCTATAGCCATTAAGGAGATGCATATCAAAAGCACAATAAGATACCACCTCACCCTCATTCGAATGGTAATGATAAAAAAAAGAAAGAAAAAATACAATAGGTGTTGGAGAGAATATGTAGAAATTGGAACCCTCATCCATTGCTTGTGGGAATGCAAAACGGTACAGCCACTGTACAAAACAGTTTGGTGGTTCCTCAAAGGGTTGAACATGGAACTACTATATGATCCAGCAATTCCAGTTCTGGGTATATACCCAAAAGAAGTAAAAGTGGGAGCACAAACAGAAACCTGTACACCAGTGTTCACTGCAGCACTCTTCACAATAGCCAAAGGGCAGAAACAACCTAAATGTCCACCACAAAAGATGAATGGATAAATAAAATGTGGTAGACACACACAATGGAATATTACTCAGCCATAAAGAGAAATGAAGCTCTGATACATACCACAACTTGGACATTGTGATGTAAACATGTAAACATTATGCTGAGCAAAATAAGTCAGTCACAAAAGGACAGATATTGTATGAACTCGATTATGAAATAAGCAAATATATATAAACCGAAGCTTAATTAGTAGTTACCAAGGGGGGAAACCCAAGAGAAAGGGGAGTTTTTGCCTGGGGGCCACTGAGTTTTTATTAATGGTGATAGAATAATTAAGAAAAAGATAGAGATAAGGGTTATACGACATGAAGAATGTAACCAACGTCATTGAATGGCGCATGTACAAACTGTTGAATTGGCAAATGTTGTGTTGAATATGTTTGTATCACAATCAAAAAAGTATTCAATAGCCCAAATTCAAGTATGGGTTAAAATAGAGATTCTTCTTAGTTATAACATTATGTCCTGTTATTTTTTAAAATAAGTATTTTTGAGCATCTAGGTCTCAGGTACCACAGTAGCTATTCTATACACATTTTTTCTACTTCTGAAAGAAATCCCACAATGTAGGTGCTTCATTGGGCAGGAAAATTTTGTAAAATATTGGGTTGCAGAAAACATGAACCCAATTTTAATCAGTGTAAGGGGATAGTAATGACAGAACTGGAGCTCCTATTAGAAAAATCCAATGGAAGGGCTCTGGTTGCCTAAGTTTGGATCACATGCTCATTCCCCAACCCATCACTGAGTTCAGGAGGATGGGCCATGACGACTGAACAAGCTTGGATCAAGTGTCTACTGTCTTAGTCATCTAGTGCTACCATAACAAAAACACCACAAATGGATGGCCTTAACAAAGGGAAATTTATTTTCTCACAGTCTAGTAGGTTACAAGTCCAAATTCAGGGTGTCGGCTCCAGGGGAAAGCTTTCTCTCTCTGTCAACTCTAGGGGAAGGTCGTTGTCCTCAATCTTCCCCTGGTAGAGGAGCTTCTCAGGCACAGGCACCCTGGGTCCAAAGGATGCGCTCTGCTCATGGTGCCGCTTTCTTGGTGGTATGAGGTCCCCAACTCTCTGCTTGCTTCACTCTCCCTTTATCTCTCTCTTTTTTTTTAATAATTTTTATTGAGCTTTAATTCTTAAGTGAACGTTTACAAATGAAATCAGTCTGTCACATATAGGCTTATATACACCTCACTCCATACTCCCACTTACTCTCCCCCTAATGAGTCAGCCCTTCCAGTCTCTCCTTTCGTGACAATTTTGCCAGTTTCTAACCCTCTCTACCCTCCTATCTCCCCTCCAGACAGGAGATGCCAACACAGTCTCAAGTGTCCACCTGATACAAGTAGCTCACTCTTCATCAGCATCTCTCTCCAACCCATTGTCCAGTCCCTTCCACGTCTGATGAGTTGTCTTCGGGAACGGGTCCTGTCTTGGGCCAACAGAAGGTCTGGGGACCATGGCCGCCGGGATTCCTCTAGTCTCAGTCAGACCATTAAGTCTGGTCTTTTTATGAGAATTTGGGGTCTGCATCCCACTGATCTCCTGCTCCCTCAGGGGTTCTCTGTTGTGCTCCCTGTCAGGGCAGTCATCGATTGTGGCCGGGCACCAACTAGTTCTTCTGGTCTCAGGATGATGTAAGTCTCTGGTTCATGTGGCCCTTTCTGTCTCTTGGGCTCATAGTTATCATGTGACCTTGGTGTTCTTCATTCTCCTTTGCTCCAGGTGGGTTGAGACAAATTGATGCATCTTAGATGGCCGCTTGTTAGCTTTTAAGACCCCAGACGCCACATTTCAAAGTGGGATGCAGAATGTTTTCATAATAGAATTATTTTGCCAGTTGACTTAGAAGTCCCCTTAAGCCATAGTCCCCAAACCCCCGCCCTTACTCTGCTGACCTTTGAAGCATTCAGTTTATCCCGGAAACTTCTTTGCTTTTGGTCCAGTCCAATTGAGCTGACCTTCCATGTATTGAGTATTGTCTTTCCCTTCATCTGAAGTAGTTCTTATCCACTAACTAATCAGTAAATAACTCTCTCCCATCCTCCCTCCCTCCCCCCCCTCGTAACCACAAAAGTATGTGTTCTTCTCAGTTTATACTATTTCTCAAGATCTTATAATAGTGGTCTTATACAATATTTGTCCTTTTGCCTCTGACTGATTTCGCTCAGCATAATGCCTTCCAGGTTCCTCCATGTTATGAAATGTTTCACAGATTCGTCACTGTTCTTTATCGATGCATAGTATTCCATTGTGTGAATATACCACAATTTATTTACCCATTCATCCATTGATAGACACCTTGGTTGCTTCCAGCTTTTTGCTATTGTAAACAGAGCTGCAATAAACGTGGGTGTGCATATATCTGTTCATGTGAAGGCTCTTATTTCTCTAGGGTATATTCCGAGGAGTGGGATTTCTGGGTTGTATGGTAGTTCTATTTCTAACTGTTTAAGATAACGCCAGATAGATTTCCAAAGTGGTTGTACCATTTTACATTCCCACCAGCAGTGTATAAGAGTTCCAATCTCTCCGCAGCCTCTCCAACATTTATTCTTTTGTGTTTTTTGGATTAATGCCAGCCTTGTTGGAGTGAGATGGAATCTCCTCGTAGTTTTAATTTGCATTTCTCTAATGGCTAATGATCGAGAGCATTTTCTCATGTATCTGTTAGCTGCCTGAATATCTTCTTTAGTGAAGTGCGTGTTCATATCCTTTGCCCACTTCTTGATTGGGTTGTTTGTCTTTTTGTGGTTGAGTTTTGACAGAATCTTATAGATTTTAGAGATCAGGCGCTGGTCGGAGGTGTCATAGCTGAAAATTCTTTCCCAATCTGTAGGTGGTCTTTTTACTCTTTTGGTGAAGTCTTTAGATGAGCATAGGTGTTTGATTTTTAGGAGCTCCCAGTTATCTGGTTTCTCTTCATCATTTTTGGTAATGTTTTGTATTCTGTTTATGCCTTGTATTAGGGCTCCTAACGTTGTCCCTATTTTTTCTTCCATGATCTTTATTGTTTTAGTCTTTATGTTTAGGTCTTTGATCCACTTGGAGTTAGTTTTTGTGCATGGTGTGAGGTATGGGTCCTGTTTCATTTTTTTGCAAATGGGTATCCAGTTATGCCAGCCCCATTTGTTAAAAAGACTACCTTTTCCCCAATTAACTGACACTGGGCCTTTGTCAAATATCAGCTGCTCATATGTGGATGGTTTTATATCTGGGTTCTCAATTCTGTTCCATTGGTCTATGTGCCGGTTGTTGTACCAGTACCAGGCTATTTTGACTACTGTGGCTGTATAATAGGTTCTAAAATCAGGTAGAGTGAGGCCTCCCACTTCCTTCTTCTTTTTCAGTAATGCTTTACTTATCTGAGGCTTCTTCCCCTTCCATATGAAGTTGGTGATTTGTTTCTCCATCACATTAAAAATCCTTTTATCTCTTGAGAGATAAAAGGTGGTGCAGGCCACAACCCAGGGAAACTCCCTTTACCTTGGCTCAGGGAGGTAACCTAAGTGAGGGTGGTGTTACAATCCCACCCTAATCCTCTCAACATAAAATTACAATCACAAAATGGAGGACAACCACGCATGGCCTACCAAGATAATATGCACATTTTGGGGGGGACATAATTCAATCCATGACACCTACCAAGCCTGGACAGTGGAATATTACAAACCGCCCAACCAAAACCTCATGATCAATGTAGGGAAGGACCACTGCTCCATAAAAAGGAAACAGACAAAGCAATCGATTCCACAAGAGTAGATTTTGGACAATGAATAAGAAAGACCGAAGAAGAACTGATGTCTTTGAATTATCGTGTTGATGAAGAATATTGACTATACCATGGACTGCTAGAAAAATGAACAAATCTGTCTTGGAAGAAGTACAACCAGAATGCTCCTTAGAAGCAAACGTGGCAAGACTTTGTCTCACATACTTTGGACATGTGAGGGACCAGTCTCCGGAGGAGGACATCATGCTTGGTAAAGTAGAGGGTCAGCAAAAAAGAAGAAGATCCTCAATGAGATGGATTGACACAGCGGCTGCAACAATGGGCCCAAGCATAGCAACGATTATGAGGATGGCTCAGGACTGGGCAGTGTTTCCTTCTGTAATACATAGGGTCATTATGAGCCGGAACCAACTCCAGGGCACCTAACAACAACAAAGAGTTTATTAGCATCATTTTACAGATGAGGTAACTGAGACACAAGGGCTGAGTAATTTATTCAAAGTCCCAAACTCCTACAGAATGGGAAAAAAAATTGGCTATTACAAATCAAAGGTCTAATCTCTAAAATCTACAAGAAAACCCAGCACCTCTACAACAAAAAGACAAATAATCCAATTTAAAAATGGGCAAAGGAAATGAACAGACACTTCAGGAAAGAAGACACTCAAGTGGCCAACAGACACATGAGGAAATGCTCACGATCTCTAGCCATCAGAGAAATGCAAATCAAAACCACAATGAGATACCATCTCACCCCAGCATTACTGGCACAAATCAATAAAACAGGCAATAACCAATGTTGGAGAGCCTACGGGGAGCTTGGAACTCTTATGCACTGCTGGTGGGAATGCAAAATGATACGACCATTTTGGAAAATGAGATGGTGCTTCCTTAGAAATAGAAATACCATATGATCCAGCAATTCCACTCCTAGGAATATATCTTAGAGAAATAAGAGTCGTCACACGAACAGACATATGCACATCCATGTTCATTGCAGCATTGCTCACAATAGCAAAAAGATGGAAACAACCTAGATACCCATCAACAGATGAATGGATAAACAAACCGTGGTACATACACACAGAGGAGTATTATGCAACAATAAAGAACAATGATGAATCTATGAAGCAACTCATAACATGGAGGAATCTGGAGGACATTATGCTGAGTAAAATAAGTCAGTCACAAAAGGACAAATATTGTATGAAACCACCACTGTAAAAACTCATGAAAAGGTTTACACGCAAAAAGAAACAATCTTTGATGGTTACAAGGGAGGGGAGGGGTAGGGATGGAAAAACATTTAATAGGCAATAGATAAGTGGAAACTTTGGTGAAGGGTCAGACAGTACACAATACCAGGGAAGCCAACTCCACCTGTACAAGGCAAGGTCATGGTAGCTCCATACACACATCCAAACTCCCTGAGGGACCGAATTGCTGGGCTGAGGGTTTTAGGGACCATGGTCTCAGGGAACATCTAGCTCAATTGGCGTAACATAGTTTATAAAGAAAATATTCTACATTCTACTTTGGTGAGTAGTGTCTGGGGTCTTAAAAGCCTATGAACAGCCATCTAAGATACTCCACTGGTCTCACCCCTTCAGGAGAAAGGAAGAATGAAGAAAACTAAAGACACAAGGGAAAAATTAATCCAATGGACTAATGGACCATATCTATCACGGCCTCTACCAGACTGAGTCCAGTACAACTAGATGGTGCCCGGCTACCACCACTGACTGTTCTGACAGGGATCACAATAGAGGGTCCCAGACAGAGCTGGAGAAAAATGTAGAACAAAATTCTAATTCAAAAAGAAAGACCAGACTTGCTGGCCTGACAGAGACTGGAGAAACCCTGAGGTTACGGCCCCTGGACACCCTTTCAGCTCAGTAATGAGGTCACTCCTGAAGTTTACCTTTCAGCCAAAGATTGAACAGGCCCGTGGAACAAAACAGGACTAAAGGAGCACATCAGCCCTGGGTCAGGGACTGGAAGGCCAGAGGGAACAGGAAAGCTGGTTATAGGGAACCCAGGGTTGAGAACGAAGAGTGTTGACATGTCATGGTGTTGTTAACCAATATCATACAACAATGTATGTACTAGCTGTCTGATGAGAAACTAGTTTGTTCTGTAAACCTTCATCTAAAGTACAATTTAAAAAAAAGTCCCAAACTCTTACATAGCAGACTGATGGGAAACCATCCTTATTTTCCTCTGAAAGGCTGCATTTTCTCTCCAAGCAAAACACAAAACTTCACGTATGACAGGCTCTCAAGATATGTATTAATTAAAGGTCTTTAAGTAGCTCTAACAAGGAACCCTGGTGGCACAGTGGTTAAGTGCTTAGCTGCTAACTGAAAGGTCATCAGTTCGAACCCACCAGCTTCTCTGTGGGAGAAAGATGTGGCATCCTGCTTCGGAAAAGATTCACAGCTGTGGAAGCCGTCTGGGGCAGTTCTACTCTGTCCTTTGGGTCGCTAGTATACAGAGACAACTGACAATTTTTTCCATAGCCATTAAAACCTTTGGAACAGGAACCTGAAAGCCAACAACCCCACAGCATATAGGTCCTTCCAGAGGCCCTTCAAAGACACCAGTGAACTTGGCATCATAATTGATCCTCCTATTTAGAGACGCTTTTGCACTGATAATTTGTACTATGTAGTTCAGCCCTGAAATCATCTTTAATTGTTTCAAAGCCAGTCTGGGTCTAGTCCTCCTATCTCCCAGACAACACCCAACTGAGCCACTAGGAAGGTTTAGATTGTTGTTTCTAGATGATTCAGCTAAAGCAATTATTCTTAACAATTTTTAACTCATGGACCCATTTGAAAAACTGATGAAATCTATGAACCCTCATCCCAGGTGAAAGTAACGATCAATGACTATTTGCACTTATACGCAAAACCTGCAGCAACTTTGCAGACCCCTTGAAGTGCATCCATGGATCCCTGGGGGTTAAAAATTGCCTCAGAGAGAGTGGAATAGAACTTATTATCTCCAGGAGATAGTATCAGCAGGCTACGCAGTCAATTCGAAAAGGACTGGGGTTAATGCATGTGTGGCCGTCTTGTTGTTATTGTCATTTGCTATCAAGTCGATTCTGACTCATGGTAACCCCATGTGTTATAAAGTAGTATTGCTCCATAGGGTTTTCTTGGCTCTGATTGTAACAGAAGCAGATCGCTAGGCCTGTCTTCTTTGTTATCATGGTAGTTGTTAGGTGCCATCAAGTCCTTTCTGACTCATAGTGACCTTATGTACAACAAAAAGAAACACTACCTGGTCCTGCACCATCCTCATGATTGTTATTATGCTTGAGCCCATTGTCGCAGCCACTGTGTCAATCCATCTCATTGAGGGTTTTCCTTTGTTTCACTGACCCTCTACTTTACCAAGCATGATGTCCTTCTCCAGGGACTGATCCCTCCTGATAATATGTCCAAAGTATGTGAGATGGCGTCTCGCCATCTTTGCTTCTAAGGAGCATTCTGGTTGTACTTCTTCCAAGACAGATTTGTTGGTTCTTCTAGTAGTCCATGCTATATACAATATTCACTGCCAACACCATAATTCAAAAGGGTCAGTCCTTCGATCTTCCTTATTCATTGTCCAGCTTTCACAAGCATATGAGGTGACTGAAAACACCATGGCTTGTGTCATGCCCACCTTAGACCTTTAAGTGACAACTTCGCTTTTTAACACTTTAAAGAGTTCTTTTGCAGCAGATTTGCCCAGTGCAATATGTTGCTGATTTCTTGACTGCTGCTTCTACGGGTGTTGATCGTAGATACAAGTAAACAGAAATCCTTGACAACTTCAATCTTTTCTCCGTTTATCATGCTGTTGCTTATTCGTTCAGCTGTGGGGGTTTTTGTTTTCTTTATGTTGAGATGTAATCTATACTGAAGACTGTGGTCCTTGCTCTTCATCAGGAAGTGATTTGAGTCCTCTTTCAGCAAGCAAGGTTGTGTCATCTGCATATCACAGGTTGTTAACGAGTCTTCCTCCAATCCTGATGCCCCATTCTTCTTCATATAGGCCAGCTTTTCAGATTATTTGCTCAACATACAGATTGAATAAGTATGGTGAAAGGATATAACACTGACGCACACCTTTCCTGACTTTAAACCACCCAGTATCACCCTGTTCTGTTGGAACAACTGCCTCTTGATCTATGTACAGGTTCACCATGAGCACAATTAAGTGTTCTGGAATTCCCATTCTTCGCAAGGTTATCTATAATGTTTTTTTTTTTTTTATTAACTTTTATTTGAGCTTCAAGTGAGCGTTTACAAATCAAGTCAGTCTGTCACATATAAGTTTACATACATCTTACTCCGTACTCCCACTTGCTCTCCCCCTAATGAGTCAGCTCTTCCAGTCTCTCCTTTTGTGACAATTTTGCCAGCTTCCCACTCTCTCTATCCTCCCATCCCCCCTCCAGACAGGAGATGCCAACACAGTCTCAAGTGTCCACCTGATAAAATTAACTCACTCTTCATCAGCATCTCTCTCCCACCCACTGTCCAGTCCCTTTCATGTCTGATGAGTTGTCTTCGGGGATGGTTCCTGTCCTGTGCCAACAGAAGGTCTGGGGAGCATGGCCGCCGGGATTCCTCTAGTCTCAGTCAGACCATTAAGTATGGTCTTTTTATGAGAATTTGGGGTCTGCATCCCACTGATATCCTGCTCCCTCAGGGGTTCTCTGTTGTGCTCCCTGTCAGGGCAGTCATCGATTGTGGCCGGGCACCAACTAGTTCTTCTGGTCTCAGGATGATGTAGGTCTCTGGTTCATGTGGCCCTTTCTGTCTCTTGGGCTCTTAGTTGTCGTGTGACCTTGGTGTTCTTCATTCTCCTTTGCTCCAGGTGGGTTGAGACCAATTGATGCATCTTAGATGGCCGCTTGTTAGCATTTAAGACCCCAGACACCACATTTCAAAGTGGGATGCAGAATGTTTTCATAATAGAATTATTTTGCCAATTGACTTAGAAGTCCCCTTAAACCATGGTCCCCATATAATGTCTTACTATCCATATAATCTAATGCCTTTGCATAGTCAATAAAACACAGGTAAATATCTTTCTGGTATTCTCTGCTTACAGCCAGGATCCAACATCAGCAATGATATCCCTTTGTTCCACATCCTCTTTTGAATCCGGCTTGGCTTTCTGGCAGTTCCCTGTCGATATATTGCTGCAGCTGCTTTTGAATGATCTCTAGCAAAATTTACTTGCATGTGATATTAATCGTATTGTTCCATAATTTCCAAACTTGGTTGGATCACCTTTCTTTGGACTAGGACTAAATATGGATCTCTCTCAGTCGGTTGGCCAGGTATCTGTCTTCTAAATTTCTTGACATAGACGAGTGAGCACTTCCAGTGCTGCATCAGTTTGTTGAAACATCTCAACTGATATTGCATCAATTCCTGGAGCCTCATTTTCTGCCAGCATCTTCAGTGCAGCTTCGACCTCTTCCCTCAGTACCATCAGTTTGTGATCACATGCTATATGCAAGTTCAAGTTGAAGCTAAAGAAAATGAGAACAAGCTCACAAGAGCCAAGTACGACCTTGAGTATATCCCGCCTGAATTTAGAAACTATCTCAAGAATAGATATGACACATTGAACACTAATGACCAAAGGTCAGATGAGTTGTGGAATGACATCAAGGACATCATACATGAAGAAAACAAGAGGTCATTAAAAAGACAGGAAAGAAAGAAAAGACCAAAATGGATGTCAGAAGAGACTCTTCAGCTTGCTCTTGACCATGAAGTAGCTAAAGCAAATGGAAGAAATAATAAAGGAAAAGAGCTGAGCAGAGGATTTCAAAGGGCAGCTCAAGAAGACAAAGTAAAGTATTATAATGATTTCTTAAGCCGTACCACTGGGTAGGTTCAAACCACCCTCCAACTTTTAGGTTAGCTGTCGAATGCAAACCATTTGCTCCACCTAGGGACCTATGACCATATTAATGGCCAGGATATGCCAACTCCTAAGAAAGGACACACCTGGTAGTCCACTGTTGGCTACATGGGTCCCGTTAAGTTCTGTTTAAGAAACATCAGCTATATGTCGGGTACTCTGCTGGGCACTGGTGATGCAAACTACTAAGACTCTGTCCTGGATTGCTAGAAGCTCACAGTCTCCTGTACAAGTCTGATACATAAGCAATGACTTCACTACAACATGGTCAGTGCTGAGGTAGAGCTATGCAAAGGTCCTACAGGAACACTGTCGGGAGGGGGAAAGAAAGGGGAGGTTTCCCAGGACAGAAAGTCTGAGTGGAAGGAGAATCAAGGATCAAGTGCTTGCTGGGAAAGAGCTGGTGGAGAGGGGATGTATCCCTGGTGGTAGGAACATGAGCAAAGACCCAAATGCATGTGTAGTGATGTGTGCCAGGAACTACGAGCAAGTTGGTATCACTGGAGCAGTGGTTCTCACTCAGGACGATTTTGCCTCCTACCTCCCAGCCTCCTTGCCAGGGTCACTTGGCAATGTCTGGAGATACTTTTGGTTGATACGTCTGTGGGTAGGAGGGTGCTACTGACTTCTAGTAGGCAGAACGCAGGGTTGTTGCTAGACATACTACAATCCACAGAACATCCTGAAGACAAAGAATATATCTGGTGCAAAATGCCAATAGTGTTGAGAAAGCCTGCACTGGAAGTTGGCATGTGACTGAAGGAGTGGCGCCTGCAATGGGAAACAATATTTGTGTGTCTTTAAAGCTTCTGCTATCAGGCCTGGCCGTCCCTAAAGTAGTGTTCCAAGACCTACACCTCTCCAGCAGTAAAGAAGGAGAGAGGTTTGCCTCTGTACGGTGGAAACATAAATACATTCTTGGAGCCAGCTTGCCCT
Organism: Loxodonta africana; assembly: GCF_030014295.1. NCBI lineage: Eukaryota > Metazoa > Chordata > Mammalia > Proboscidea > Elephantidae > Loxodonta > Loxodonta africana. Next base: position 76,289,692 of record NC_087357.1, read on the forward strand.
CTGCACTCATATCTCAGTTGTGTTTGTTTAACAAGGCTCTGCTGTACCCAGCCCCAACTGGAAGTAACCGTGGGTCAAATTGGAGATGATTTGTATGCCCATTTCAGGGAGTAGCAGGTAACCCAGGTTATTCATGGTTTGCCTAGTTAGCCCACGGTAGGAGACAGGAAAGAGAATGTGGACCTGTTACCAAGCACAACCTGAGGTCAGATACACTCACCAAGGACTAGTGAGTTCTCTCTGCAATCCTGGGAGCATTCCCATGGGGAGTAAGGAGCTCCGGGTGAAGGACCAGTGTCTTTACAATGACTTGCTTCCCAACTGTAGGAATACTGAAACAGGTTCCTTAAGAGAGCTGTCAGGAAGCAGGCTGGAAACTCTATAAGCAAGAGCAAGAATCCACAAAATCATAGTGACAACATCTTGTTGAGGAGTTTACTAAGGAAAGAGAAACTACCCACAGCATAGTACAATGGCAGCAACTACCACCAAACGTGCCATTAACCCCTGGAGACTCTGGGCCTCCCTGACCACCCATGGCCGGAGCGGCATCCAAAACCTGTACGGGTGCCAAGGCTTCCAAAGCTTCTGATGAAAACTTCCACTGAGATAGTCAGACAGAGTGTCTAGTTTCAGGGACTTATTTCCCAGAGTTCTCGCCCTCTCCCCATCATAGCACGCATCACCCTTGGCAACTTTGTGGAAAGTGTTACTGGTTTTCAACATATCCATCACTGAGAGGAAAAACTAGCCCCCCACCAACAAAACTTTCCAGGAAGAACTCTAGCAACTGTGAGAGCGGACTTGATATAGCCCGGGAGATAGAACAGTAGCCTGGCACTCAGATCCCTGGTGGAGGGTGTGGCAGGAGAGAAGATGGTATTCCTGGATACTTTGGCTGATGCTTATGAAGAAAAAACAAAAACATTACTTTTTCTTCCTATCCCAATAGGATCTCCTGAACATGCTAGGCTAGCTGTGGGGACTCAAATGAGATAAGGCAAACGGGACACAGTAAGGCCATTTATCCTGAAACAAACTGGTCCTTCAGTTTCTAGAAGACATCCCGTAACTCACTCCTCCAGGGCAGCGCTGCCACATCAATTGCCTCACTCTCCGGGCACAGACAGAGCACCATTAACTTTAAAAATATATAAACTTTTGTGGGAGAGACAAGTCATCAAGAACAGTGCTGGAGAAAAGGTAGCTTGGGCTCTACTTATGAAAACATACTGGGAACTCACAGACTGCGAGCTTCCCCAGTGGAATCTTTTGGAAAGGCTTCTTCTGTCTGATGATCCTACCAGTATCAGGTGTGTGCCTGGGAAATGCAGTCTGGAACTCCAACCTGCCAGATACTAGCACTTTCATCTCTTGTTTCTCAACTTGGTGTCCCTTCTAGGAAGTCAAATGAGCATGGAGCCTGTGGCTCTACCTCTGGACCCTATTTTTAAATATCCTGTGATCTAATTATTTTTACAACCAAATTTTCGTTGGACAGTGGGCCTCCTTTAGGACCATATAATTACCCAGTGCTACTTGCAGGTTTACGTGCATGGCTTTGAGGTTGTCTGGACACAGGGAAAGGCTTTGTCGTACGTAAGTGTGCGTTTTGCTTTCATAGCCAAGTTATTCCTAAATCGTTAACTAGTTTAAAGGCGTGTTCCAGAAAAACTTTCTTCTGGGCTCTATCCAAGGCGGTGGAGCCAGCATGGCCTTGGATGGATATTTCAGGAAGTGTTGTGCCTAATCATGGCACTTGTCAGGATATTGTAGGAAAATTGCGACCGAAAATACCTCCTGAAGACAGAATGACCACATGGCTTACGACAAACTGGTAATGTCAAGGTGACCTATTTTTCCCAAGAATGGCACAGAGAAGAAGACTCCTAAAGAGTTGAGCTTTCCTTGGACGATGCCCATGTCATGCCAGGGGAAGCTCTAGCGTTGTGGAAAGTTAATAAAACTCCCCATGTGAGAAAGTTTGCTGCAAGAGAATGGCACGAAGGAAAACACGGCAAAGAGTCAAGAGCCATGTGTCAGCAGCAGATGGGTCTGGGTTCAAATCTCGGCTCTGCATCTTTCTAGAAGTGTGACCTTGGACAATTTAATTACTACTGATTGCCACTTTTCCCATCTAGTACTTACACACATAAGGTTGTGTAAGGCCCGTGTACATGGTGAACATTTGAGAAATGGTAGTTATCAGGGTATTATTATCATTGTTTTCTTATTATTAAGTCTTTGTATCTGTATAGTGTTTTAGAGTTTGCAAAGGGCCTTGCTATCCATTCTTATCTATTTTTGCACTTGCCCACATAGAATGGTTTGAGAGGAACCATCTCTCTTATCAAATCTCCAAAATACTCCCACTTGCACACGATCCATCTACATGCTGTCTACAAGAGATACATCTTAGACACATCTCAGATACAAAGACATAAACTAAAACTCAAAGGATGGAAAAAATATATCAAGCAAATAACCAAAAGAGACAGCAGGAATGGAAATATTAATCTCCAATAAAATAGACTTTAAAGTAAAATCCACCATAAAGAATAAGAAAGGACACTATGTAATGATTAAAGAGTCATACACCAGGAGGACATAACAATAATATATCTTCACCTAATGACAAAAAAGGCTCCAAAATACATAAAACAAGCTCTAACAGCATTGAAAAGAGAAATAGACAGTGCCCCAATAATAGTAGGTGACTTCAACACACCACTTTCAGCAAAGGACAGAACATCTAGAAAGAAACTCAGTAAAGATACAGAAGATCTAAATGCCACAATCAACAAACTTGACCTCACAGACATTTACAGAACACTCTACCCAACAGCAGCAAAGTATACATTCTTTTCTAACGCACGTGGAACATTCTCCAGAACAGACCCCCTTTTAGGCCACAAAAAAAACCTCAACAAAATCCAAAACATCAAAATATTACAAAGCATCTTTTCTGATTTTAATGCCATGAAAGTAGGAATCAATAATAGAAATAGCAAGGAAAAAATCATATACACAGAAACTGAACAACACTATTCTTAAAAACTACTGCGTAATACCAGAAATCAAGGACGGAATAAAAAAAAAATCATAGAATCAAATGAGAATGAAAACACATATTACCAAAACCTTTGGGACTGAGCAAAAGCAGTCTAAGAGGTCAATTTATAGCAATAAACACACACATCAAAAAAGAAGAAAGGTCCAAAATCAAAACGTTAATACTACAACTAGAACAAGTAGAAAGAGAGGAGCAAAAGAAGCCCACAGGCACCAAAAGAAAGGAAATAATAAAGATTAGAGCAGAAATAAATGACATAGAGAACAGAAAAACAATAGAAAGAATCAACAAGACCAAAAGTTGATTGCTTGAAAAGATACAACAAAATCGACAAACCATTAGTCAACCTGACAAATAGAAAAACAGGAGAGGAAGAAATAACCCAAATAAGAAATGAGATGGGTGATAACAGACCCAACTGAAATAAAAAAGATCATAACAGAATACTACAAAAAACTGTACTCCAACAAATTTGAAAACCTACAGGAAATGCACAAACTTCTAGAAAAACACTACTTAACCTAAACTAACACAAACTGAGGTAGAAAAACTAAACGTACCTATAACAAAAGAAGAGATTGATGAAGGAAAAAAAAAAAAACTCCCAACAAAATACTCCCACTTGCTATCTTAACCATAAACCAAAAACCAAACCCACTGCCGTCGAGTCGATTCCGACTCATAGAGACCCTATAAGACAGAGCAGAACTGCCCCATAGAGTTTCCAAGGAGCGCCTGGCAGATTCGAACTGCCAACCTCTTGGTTAGCAGCCGTAGCACTTAACCACTACGCCACCAGGGTTTCCGTCTTAACCATAGCATTCATTGAATAATAAAGGAACAAAGACTTCTTTTGTATTATGAGAGATCAGGCTTGTAGAAAAAAATTACCCTGGAAGAGGAAACCAAAATCTTTAAATTTCACATAAACTTGTGAATAACTCATTTCTCTTTAAGTTTTCCATGTGGGGTAGGGCGGAGAATGCTAGAAAGGGCAGTAAATCATGATGGGATCATCTAGGTCAATTGGCAAAATAAAATCTATTAAGAAAACATTCTGCATCTCACTTTGAAGAGTGGCATCTGAGGTCTTAAATGGTAACAAGCGGCCATCTAAGATGCATCAATTGGTCTCAACCTACCTGGAGCAAAGGAGAATGAAGAATACCAAAGGCACAAGGTAATTACGAGCCCAAGAGACAGAAAGGGCCACATAAACCAGAGACTACATCAGCCTGACACCAGAAGAACTAGATGGTGCCCAGCTACAACAAATGACTGCCCTGACAGGAACACAACAGAGAACCCCTGAGGAAGCAGGAGAGCAGTGGGATGCAGACCTCAAATTCTCGTAAAAAGACCAGACTTACTGGTCTGACTGAGACTAGAGGGACCCAAGTGGTCATGGCCCCCAGACCTTCTGTTAGCCCAAGACTGGAGCCATTCCCAAAGCCAACTCTTCAGGCAAGGATTGGACTGGACTATAAGACAGAAAATGATACTGGTGAGGAGCGAGCTTCTTGGCTCAAGTAGACACATGAGACTATGTGGGCAGCTCCTGCCTGGAGGGGAAATAAGAAGACAGAGGGGGACAGAAGCTGGCTGAATGGACAAGAAAATAGAGAGTGAAGAGAAGGAGTGTGCTGTCTCATTAGGGGGAGAGCAACTAGGAGTCCATAGCAAGGTCTATATAAATTTTTGTATGAGAGACTGACTTGATTTGTAAACTTTCACTTAAAGTGCAATAAAAATAAAAATTAAGAGAAAAGAACATCATGTCAGATAAAGTAGAGGGTCAGGGAAACCCTCAATAAAATGGATTGAAACAATAGCAGCAACAACGGCCTCAAGCAAACCAATGATCATGAAGATGGTGCAGGACCAGGCAATGTTTCATTCTGTTATACATAATGTCGCCATGAGTCATCGCTGACTCGGTGGCAACTACCAACCACAATGCGATTTTTCAGCTCACATTATCCAAGTATGTGTTCACTGCTGCGACTCCACAGCTTGATTTCCTAAACATTCACCCATTACTTTCAATTGAGGAAATCTTCATTCATTACCCTTCTTCCTCACATCTTCCTTTACTTCTAAAATCCTCCCCAAAGGAAATGCCACATCAACACCCCCTTCTCTATTAAGCCCAGCAGCAATGTCAAGAATGAAGGTGGAAGCAGTCTTTGATACACAGAACAAACCATCAAGAAAGAAGTTCGTGCCCACCGGTGTCCCATCCTAAGGTTGCCACCACCACCACCACCGTGAGCAGAATAGCAATCATTGGCTCCCTACTTCTCCAAATTCGTTGACTGCGGGGCCCTGCAGCCAGTTACAAGATGCCTGGCTGGTAGAAATAGCTCCCTGTTATATCACCAGCCCTGTTTATTTCTATATTCCAGGACGGATCCAGGCTGGTGGTACAGTGTTGGGAGCTGGGGCTTGAGGGAGGATTTACCTTCCCAGTGTGTGCATGTAGAGCTCAAGGTCAGTCTCTTTTTCTTGCCTTGGCCCCATCTGGAGGATATGCGTGGCTGTGGCTGCAAGTTCTTCCCAGCAAATTACCGTCTTCATTGACACTCCCCAGCTTTTCTTCCCACCCACCTTCTTTGTTCTTTTTTGGATGGTAGTGGCTGCCTGAGTTGGCTGTTATGAGTCAATTCCACCTACTTTTGGTCAAACTCTGCTCCTGTCTTGGTCCTCTTCCAAGACAAATGCAGAACCCACAGGGAGCTGGAGAGCTGCCCTCTCAGAGAGATGCCCAACAGAAGGTCAATTAATTTCTCTGGTCTCCATCAGGACCTCCAGCATGGGAGCAGAGCTTAGCATCCAAGCCTGGTAGAAGGTTTGGCAGGCACTCTGGGTAGACATTTAGGATGTTGGGTCCATTTTACCTCTGCCTTTCAGGTGAGAACCAGTTTCTGATCCCAATACTTACAAGCACAATAAGGTCAAAGCTTGTAAATTGCACATATTTCCTAAATTCAAGAGTCAGAATGAAAGAGAGGCAGAGAGAGAGACAGGCAGAGACAAAGAAGCAGAGGGAAAGTCAAGAGAAGCAGGCTACAGAGAGAACCCCACTCCAATTGTCTCTGGCCCTGGCCCATTTCTAACATTTGGACCCTTAACTGTGTTCACCCCACATCTTCAAACATATGCCCCTCCTGTTACGCAGTGGCAGTGGCATCCCCAGGGTTTTTTATAAAAGAGGTTGATAATTTAGTTGGAAGGAGGGGTAGGAAACTTGTCTCGTAGCTGCATGCAACCAGATGCCTGTCTGGTGTAAGCACAGGGTTTTAATTTTGACTAAATGTTTATTGGATATGCTGATGGGAGTTATTGGGATGCTCCCACTGCCCAGCACACTCCCCATTCCTTCAATCCTTCCCAGTTGGTCCAGTCATTCCCTTTTCCCTCCATTTATGATGTCTGTGCCCACATACCTAGCTTTGCTCTTCTCCCTTCCTTCTTTTCGCCCAAACTCTACACAGATCTTCCCAGTCTCAGCTTCTCAGTAAGACTCAATTAAATACCTTTTGATGAATATTGCTCACTTACTTGGCAGCTGAGTAGGGTGTCTGGATGGTTGCTAGGCGCTGCCTAGCAAGCCCTCTTATCTGTATAAAACTTTACAGTTTGCCAAGCACTTCTATATCCAGTACCATATTCAACCCTCACAGCATCTTCATAGGCAGCCAGGAGAGAAAGAGTTATTATCCTCCTTTAAAGATGAGGAGATAAACAGACATAGTAGCATGTGCAGAGATCTTGGACATCCAGACTTGACCTGAAATCCCACCTCTGATATCTATTGCTTTGTAAGAGCTAGGACAGTTCTGAGCCTCAGTTTTATCATCTATAAAATGGGACCATAGTTACCTACACTGGAAGATTTCTGTTAGATCTAAGATAATATATACAAGGTGCCTATCAATGTGTCTGGCATGGAGTATAAGCTACTATGTGGTAGCAGTTTTGACAATGATGACGGTGGTGGTGGTGACCATGCCAAGATGTTATTAGCGGTTGTGTTGCTTATCTATAAAGGCTTGGTGATCTGCTTCCCTAAAAGATTACAGCCGAAAAAGTCCCATGGAGAAGTTCTACTATCACATGGGGTCACTATGAGTCAGAATCAATTCGATGGCACCCAACAACAAAAACGGTCATGACTTAATAGTGTCACTTAAGGAAAAAAAAAAAGAATGTAAGTCCTTCCAAGTACTCCTGATGAGTGCTTCATCCTTATGCTCAAGGGTGCTTTGTTAGTTCTGCAGAAGACCCGCCGTGAAGCCAACGGCCATGGGCAGGTGCTATCTGTATCCCTGGCCAAAGCCTCATTCCCCACGCTCCGGCTCACTCACCACGCGCCCAAGTCCAGTTAATTGTGCCCAGCAGCCACCAATTTCCATGTAATTGTCCTTGAATTACTCCAAGTGGCCTTCCAAAAGGAGCTCCTCACAATTAGTCCTCACATCAAGATGCTGAAAGACGGGATTATTTGGGGGAATTACTTGTCAGCAAGAAGATGCAGCTCCGATATGGCATAATAGGGTCCTCGTGTTAATTACAATCTGCAAGATGCTACCTCATTATTTCTTAATTCACAGCTCACTCGGCATTCCGGTCTCAGCGCTGTCATTACTGCGGGTTTGTTACAATGCGCGAAGAAAAAGGCGCCTCAAATTGGGATAATTTCAGGACTGTGTGGACACACCCATATGCAGGTGGTCAGCAAACATCTTCTTAATGAACCTAATTTTGCTTGGATCTAAAGTACCACATGTATACCCAAGAGGGTAAGCACATCTGTGTACACAAACGCACACACACGCAAACACACACACATGCAAACACACACACACAGAAGTAGGCGCTCTTGGAATATCCTGTGAAAAATATCCAGATGCTCCCTGATTACACTCCTTCCGCTTTGCTTTCTTTTGGGTTTTGTTTTGTTTTGTTTTAAGCAACTAGCAATTACTCCTTGAGATAGAAATACAAAATTCTCAATTATTGAGTATTTCCCAAGATTCTACTGTGGGCCCAGGGCTGTGCTCAGCATCCCAGGGGGTAACAAAGGAGACATGTGCTGTCATGGTGTTTATAATCTGTTGTCGTTAGTGGCTGTGGAGTTGGTCCCTGACTCACGTTGACCCCGTGCACAGACTAGGATTCGAACCCAGATCTCCGGCAGAAAAGGCAAGAACGCTACAGCTGAACCACCAGGGCTTCATGTGTATAATTTAGTTAGGGAGAAAAGACCAGTGCCTACAAAACAAAACGAGGGGATAAAACAAAATGGTGCCTGGAGGAAAGAATGGTCGAGTCATATTCTAAAGGCACCCGGCATTCTGAGAAGAGAAAGAACTGTGCAGAAGTAGAAGAGAGTAGAGCTCGAGCTTAGTCGGAGGGATGAGTCAGATGGTACAGGTATGGGGCAGAGACAGGTCTTTCCTGAGGAGAGGGGAAGTGGAGGGATTAACACGTGTGTGTGTGTGTGTGTGTGTTTTCTCACATGCACACGCGTGTGCTTTGAGGCTGAGGGAAAATTGCAAAGCAATGGAGACCCAGAGAATGACCTTGAATAGCAGATAAGATGTTGGGGGTGATGCAATGGGGCACCGTTTAAGTTCCTAAGCAAGGAGCATAAGGTGACAGCAGGAGTTCAAGTGTTCTTGAAAGTCAATCCAGAGTCTTTAGAGGCCTGTTCCTTTGGAGGGACTTCACTAAGCAACTTTAGCCTCTCAGGGCCTTAATGTCTCTTAGAAATAAACGGAGTTAACTGTGGAGCATGTGAGGAAGGGGTGTGTGTGTGTGTGTGTGTAAATAAAACCTTGCTGAGAAACATATCATGTCTGCAGAGTGTTAATCTGATGTTTTTACTCTTTGGAGTGGATTAAAGAGTTGGGGGGAAGAAGGGAGGGATTGGGGGGCTAATGATAGCCTCAGGAAAGTTTGAGGTGCGCTGGTGCCCACAGTCTTGTTTTGTAATTTATAACCCCATCTCCTTCCAATTTGGCTGGACCCCTGCACATCAATTTTCTCCTTGACTAAGGATTTCTCATGCTTGCTGAGAGTCTACATGTTTCTGGATCACTTGTTTAAGGAGCCGAAATTCCTCAGGACGGTGGACCTCAGATTTAGTCCTTCTTTGTCCATTCCATACGTATGAGCTGCCACTTTCACTCTATCTCGCTTCCCAAGCCAAGTCATTTTAGGATCTAGCTGCAGGGGACCAGTGCTGGGTCAGCTCTGAGCAATGGGCAGGAGGCTTATCCAGGGATTAAGGCAAGGCAGGACACACCAGATTTGGTTTCAATGTGATATTCACCACGATATTGGATTGCATTTTAAGGAGCTACTAGTGGCAATGGGGTTGGGAGGGTGAGAGGTGGCCAGCCCTTTGGAAAATAATAACCCCTGAAGATTTTCCATCGTAATAGTGAAATCGAGTCACCCAACAGCAGGCTGCCACGTGAGATTGATGCTCCACTTTGCTTGTTTAGAGGAGAGTCAATGGCATTGGAAGGTCTTGTACGAGGGCCAGTGAGGGAGAAACCACCACCAGGACAAAGGCAGGAAAGCAAGGCACTCACTGAGCTTCCCAGCTCCCTGGACCTGTGGACCACAGTGTGGGCTCTGAGTAGGCAGAGTGGCGGTCCTCCAGGCAATGAGGGTTGCTGGGAGGTCTTCTGCTGCCTACACACCAGCCGAATGCCCACGTTAGCAATTCCGTCCCCACAGACAGTCTGGTTGATGAGAACTCCTTACGTGGCATAAGTATCTTCAGAGGCATATGGGAGGGAGCTTGCCATGGTGTGAGGCGAGATAGCTGACCTGGAGCTGAATGAAAGGTCTTGTGGGATCCAAATCCACTCTGGGCTAGGCGAGAGGGTGAAACAGTAGCTACACTTTACTGACATCACAATTACGCCAATCTCAGCACTTCAGGGGAACATGGCCTTCAGTACTGCTGACTCAGAAGTTACCCTTTAGTGCAGAGCCTGGGTTTAATCCCTCTCGTCTTTCCTTACTGCCAGTCCAAGCTGTTTACCCATCCCTCTCGGAGCCTGCTGCTTCCTGCCTCGCTGCCTTGCCCAGGGGCCATTCACACACCTCTGCCAATTCACTGCTTCAGGGCAGCCTCTGCTGGTTCTGTCCCTTGATGGGATCCAGTGACCACCACCCTGACTTCTCCTGAGGGAGGGCAGGAGGTGCAATGGGAAGAGCATGGGTGGTGCGGTCCTCAAGGCTGCTGGGCTGCAGGAGCTGGTGATCCATAAGCTCTCTGAGACATCATCATAGCTACCTCTTGAGCTATGGAAAGGATTAAATGAAATAATGAAAGTGAGATACTCAGCATCAGGCCTGGTATTACCAGTTGCTATGGAGTTCATTCCGACTCATGGCGACCCCATGTGTTACAGAGCAGACCTGCTGCACAGGGCTTTCTTGGAAACAGATTTCTAGGTCTTTCTTCCGAGATGCCGCTGGGTGAGTTTGAACCACCAAGCTTTAGGTTTGTAGCAGAACACAAACTCTTTGCGCCACCTAGGGACCTGGCATATAGTAGGTGCTAAATTATTCAGAATGTGGGCTGCTGAGGGTAAGGACTGGATGCTCTCTGCTTTATTCACTCCCCTGGGCCATCCCAAAATGGTTAGAATAGGATTGTGTGTACAGGGAGAGCCACCAAGTACCCAGTGGCCATTGACCCGAAGGTCTGAATCACCTACCACAAACTGAGCAACAAAAGGCTCCGCTCAGCCCCAAGGGGTCCAAGTTGAGTCGCTGTTTCCAGTGGCTCCAAGAAACAGCATTGGAGGCCTGTTCACCTGGATAATGAGCTGAGAAATATCCAGGCTACTGCACAGTCCATTCCTCTCACACACATGCCTCCCCGCTCCCGGCCCCACCTCACTGCCCAGGGGCAAAATCAATAACAACTTTTGTAGCACAAAACTTTTCTCACTCACTCCCTTCCTCCACCTCAGCCAAGAGTTAAAAGACTGCCAGATTTCATTATCAAGATGGAAAATCTTCCAGAGCTGCTTTTCAAGGGATGATGGGCTAAGAACCAGCACAGTCCAACAGAAAGAACCCAAAGACCACGGAAGAACCCCACTCCGCCATGTCTTAGCTGAACAGCCTTGCGCCTGTCACTTCTCTGAACCTCCATATCTGTACGATGAGAATTAAGAAGGAAAAACTCGCAAGTTTCTCAAAGAGAGGGCCAAGCAAGAATAACATATATGAAAGGGCTTTGGTATCAAAAAATGCTGTAAAACTGTGAGGGCCGATATTAGGAAGAACTTTTGCTTTTTTTAATTGTGGTAAAGACAAAACGTAACAAATTATTTGCCTTTTCAGCATTCTCCGTACGTACAATCCAGTGGCATTAGTTACGCTCTTCACCTTGCTCAGGCATTACTATTATCCGTTTCCAAATTTTCCCACCACACTTAACAGGAGTTTGGTGTTCCCTAAGCAGTGAGTTCCCCTTTTCCCTCCCTCCCTCCCACGTGCCCCTGGTAACTAGTACATTTTGGTCTCTATACACTTGTCTCCCCCACGTGTCTGTCAGTTTGTCGTACTGTGGGGGCTTGTGTGTTGCTGTGACGCTGGAAGCTAGGCCACCGGTATTCAGATACCAGCAGGTCACCCATGGAGAACAGGTTTCAGCTGAGCTTCCAGACTAAGACAGACCAGGAAGAAGGACCCGGCAGTCTACTTCTGTAAAGCATTAGCCAGTGAAAACCTTATGAATAGCAGCGGAACATTGTCTGATATAGTGCTGGAAGATGAGCCTCCTAGGCTGGAAAGCACTCAAAAGATGACTGGGGAAGAGCTGCCTTGTCATAGTAGAGTTGACCTTAATGACGTGAATGGAGTTAAGCTTTCGGGACCTTCATTTGCTGATGTGGCACGACTCAAAATGAGAAGAAACAGCTGCAAACATTCATTAATAATTGGAACCTGGAATATACGAAGTATGAATCTAGGAAAATTGGAAATTGTCAAAAATGAAATGGAACGCATAAACATCAGTATCCTAGGCATTAGTGAGCTGAAATGGACTGGTATTGGCCATTTTGAATCAGACAATCATATAGTCTACTATGCTAGGAATGACAACTCGAAGAGAAATGGTGTTGCATTCGTCGTCAAAAAGAACGTTTCAAGATCTATCCCGAAGTACAACGCTGTCAGTGATAGGATAATAGCCTCACGCCTACAAGGAAGACCAGTTAATACGACTATTATTCAAATTTACGCACCAGCCACCAGGGCCAAAGATGAAGAAATAGAAGATTTTTATCAGCTGCTGCAGTCTGAAATTGATCAAACATGCAATCAAGATGCATTGATAATTACTGGCGATTGGAATGCAAAAGTTGGAAACAAAGAAGAAGGATCAGTAGTTGGAAACTACGGCCCTGGTGATAAAAACAATGCTGGCGATCGAATGATAGAATTTTGCAAGACCAACGACTTCTTCATTGCAAATACCTTCTTTCACCAACATAAACGGCGACTACACACATGGACCTCGCCAGATGGAACACACAGAAATCAAATTGACTGCATCTGTGGAAAGAGACAATGGAAAAGCTCAATATCATCAGTTAGAACAAGGCCAGGGGCCGACTATGGAACAGATCATCAATTGCTCATATGCAAATTCAAACTGAAACTGAAGAAAATCAGACCAAGTCCACGAGAGCCAAAATATGACCTTGACTATATCCCACCTGAATTTAGAGACCATTTGAAGAATAGATTTGACGCATTGAACACTAGTGACCGAAGACCAGACAAGTTGTGGAATGACATCAAGGACATCATCCATGAAGAAAGCAAGAAGTCACTGAAAAGACAGGAAAGAAAGAAAAGATCAAGGTGGATGTCAGAGGAGACTCTGAAACTTGGTCTCGAACATCAAGCAGCTAAAGCAAAAGGAAGAATTCATGAAGTAAAAGAACTAAACAGAAGATTTCAAAGGGCCTCTCAAAAAGACAAAATAAAGTATTATAATGACATGTGCAAAGAGCTGGAGATGGAAAACCAAAAGGGAAGAACACACTCAGCGTTTCTCAAGCTGAAAGAACTGAAGAAAAAATTCAAGCCTCGAGTTGCAATAGTGAAGGATTCCATGGGGAAAATATTAAATGATGCAGGAAGCATCAAAAGAAGATGGAAGGAATACACAGAGTCATTATACCAAAAAGAATTAGTTGATATTCAACCATGTCAAGAGGTGGCATAAGATCAGGAACCGATGGTACTGAAGGAAGAAGTCCAAGCTGCTCTGAAGGCATTGGCGAAAAACAAGGCTCCAGGAATTGATGGAATATCAATTGAGATGTTTCAACAAACAGATGCAGTGCTGGAGGTGCTCACCCATCTATGCCAAGTAATATGGAAGACAGCTTCCTGGCCAACTGATTGGAAGAGATCCATATTTATGCCTATTCCCAAGAAAGGCGATCCAACCGAATGTGGAAATTATACGACAATACCATTAATATCACATGCAAGCAAAATTCTGCTGAAGATCATTCAAAAATGGCTGTAGCAGTATATCGACAGGGAACTGCCAGAAATTCAGGCTGGTTTCAGAAGAGGATGTGGAACCAGGGATATCATTGCTGATGTCAGATGGATCCTGGCTGAAAGCAGAGAACACCAGAAGGATGTTTACCTGTGTTTTATTGATTATGCAATGGCATTTGACTGTGTGGATCATAACAATCTGTGGGTAACACTGCAAAGAATGGGAATTCCAGAACACTTAATTGTGCTCATGAGGAATCTTTACATAGATCAAGAGGCAGTTGTTCCGACAGAACAAGGGGATACTGATTGGTTTAAAGTCAGGAAAGGTGTGTGTCAGGGTTGTATCCTTTCACCATACCTATTTAATCTGTATGCTGAACAAATAATACAAGAAGCTGGACTATAAGAAGAAGAACGGGGCATCAGGATTGGAGGAAGACTCATTAACCACCTGCGTTACGCAGATGACACAACCTTGCTTGCTGAAAGTTAAGGGGACTTGAGGCACTTACTAATGAAGATCAAAGACCACAGCCTTCAGTATGGATTATACCTCAACATAAAGAAAACAAAAATCCTCACAACTGGACCAATGAGCAACATCATGATAAATGGAGAAAAGATTGAAGTTGTCAAGGATTTCATTTTACTTCAATCCACAATCAACAGCCATGGAAGCGGCAGTCAAGAAATCAAAAGACGCATTGCATTTGGCAAATCTGCTGCAAAGGACTTCTTCAAAGTGTTGAAGAGCAAAGATGTCACCCTGAAGACTAAGGTGCACCTGACCCAAGCCATGGTATTTTCAATTGCATCATATGCATGTGAAAGCTGGACAATGAATAAGGAAGACCGAAGAAGAGTTGACACCTTTGAATTGTGGTGTTGGCGAAGAACATTGAATATACCATGGACTGCCAAAAGAATGAACAAATCTGTCTTAGAAGAAGTACAACCAGAATGCTCCTTAGAAGCAAGGATGGCGAGACTGCATCTTACATACTTTGGACATGTTGTCAGGAGGGATCAGTCCCTGGAGAAGGACATCATGCTTGGCAGAGTACAAGGTCAGCGGAAAAGAGGAAGACCCTCAACAAGGTGGATTGACACAGTGGCTGCAACAATGAGCTCAAGCATAACAACGATTGTAAGGATGGCTCAGGACCGGGCAGTGTTTCGCTGTGTTGTGCATAGTGTTGCTATGAGTCGGAACTGACGCAACAGCACCTAACAACAACAACAACAACATACACTTGTCTGTCTAAGTAGGATCATACATTATTTGTCTTTTTGTGACTGACTTATTTCACTCAGCATAATGTTTTCAGGGTTCATCCATGTTGTAGGATGTAGCAGCATTTCAGTAGGAAGCACTTGTTTTATATGAGACAGCCTTCAGTTGTGATTGTGTCATTTCACTGAACAAATATTTATGGTCTATTTCCTATGTGACTAGGCTTGAGGGAAACAGTAGAGAACAAAGCGACATGTTTCTCTGTCTTCAAAGAGATAACATTCTAGTGGGGAAGACAGTGACTGTATCATTGTTCTTGTTATTAGTATCATCAAGTCCATTTTGAATCAGAGCAACCTGGTGTACAACAGAACAAAACACTGCCTGGTCCTGTGCCATCCTCGAAATCGTTGCTATGTCTCTGAGCCCATTGTTGCAGCCGCTGTGTCCATCCATCTCGTTGGGAGTCTTTCTCTTTTTTGCTGACCCTCTACTTTACCAGGCATGATGTCCTCCTCCAGAGGCTGGTCCCTCCTGATAACATGTCTGAAGTACGTCTCACCATCCCTGCTTCTAAGGAGCATTCTGGCTGTACTTCTTCCAAGACAGATTTGCTCATTCTCTGGCAGTCCATGGTATATTCAATATTCTCCACCAACACCATAATTCAAAAGCTTCAATTCTTCTTTGGTCTTCCTTATTCATTGTCAAGATTTCACATGCATATGAGATGATAGAAAATATCATGGCTTGGGTGAGACGCACCTTAGTCCTCAAAGTGACGTCTTGGCTTTTCAACACTTTAAAGAGGTATTTTGCAGTAGATTTGCCCAATGCAATATATCGTTTGATTTCTTGACTGCTGCTTCCATGGGCATTGACTGTGGATCCAAGTAAAATGAAATTCTTGACAACTTCAATTTTTCTCTGTTATCATGATGTTGCTTATTGGTTCAGTTGTGAGGATTTTTGTTTTCTTTGTACTGAAGGCAGTAGTCTTTGATCTTCATCAGTAAGTGCTTCAAGTCCTCTTCCTTTTCAGCAAGCAAGGATGTGTCATCTGCATAATGCAGGTTGTTCACGAGTCTTCCTTCAATCCTGATGTCCTGTTCTTCATATAGTCCAGCTTCTTAGATTATTTGCTCAGCATACAGATTGAATAAGGTTGATGAAAGGATACAACCCTGATGCCCGCCTTCCCTGATTTTAAAGCACACGTTATCCCCTTGTTCTTTTCAAATGACTGCCTCTTGGTCTATCTACAGGTTTCACAAGAACACAATGAAGTGTTCTATAATTCCCATTCTTCAAAATGTTATTCATAATTTGTTATGATCCACACAGTTGAGTGCCTTTGGATAGTCAATAAAATATAGGTAAACATCTTTCTTGTATTCTCTGCTTTCAGCCAAGATCCATCTGACATCAGCAATGATACCCCTCTTTCCACGTCCTCTTCTGAATCCAGCTTGAATTTCTGGCAGTTCATTGTCTCTGTACTACTAAAACCATTTTTTGATTATCTTCAGCATAATTTTACTTGCATATGATATTAATGACATGTTCAATAATTTCCGCGTTCTGTTGGATTGCCTTTCTTCGGAATGGGCACAAATATGGATCTCTTCTAGTCGGTTGGCCACATAGCTGTCTCCCAAATTTCTTGACATAGATGTAGTAATTAATGCTATGGAGAGGACTAATGCAGTTGGGGGTTCAGGAGTGTGGGGATGGCTGGGGACTACTATGGCATATAGTGTACTCAGGGAGGCCCTTTCTAACTAGGGGTCACTACCCAGAAAACCCAGTGCTGTCGAGTTGATTCCGACTAGCTCACCTCAAAGAAATTCCCCCTCCTTCCTCTGCACAGGGGCAGCCAATGAATGACTAAAGACTCCCTCTCAGGGCCTTTGGGAGTAGGAAGCTGCCATCACCATTATTGTTTGACATTGTTCTGGAAGTACAAGCCAATGTAATTAGATAAGGAGAAAAATAAAAGATAAATACATTAGAAAGCAGGGAGGTAATCTGATATTATTTGCCAATGATATGATTATACCTAAATCAACTACAAAACTTTATAAGCAAGAAGGGAATTCAGCTGTGTGGCTTCTTCATAAACAAACAACAGCCAGTTAGAGATATACAGTGTGAACAAAGATTCCATTTATAAAAAGAAAAAGATAAAGCACCTAAGAATAAACTACACAAGAACTGTGGAGAATCTATATGAAGAAAACTTTAAAACTCCATTGAGGAATCTTAAGTCATGCAGGTAGTCCTCAACTTATGATGGGGTTCCATTCCAACAACTCCATCGTAAGTCTGTTCTGACATAAGTCAAATGCCTCATTCTTTTTTTTTTAGTTTTCATTATTGTTGCCTTTTATTATCAGTATCTTTATAAATCTGATTTTTATTTGTTTTGGGGGGTTGGAAATATTATATATAAACTTACAAATATATTTTAATACATACATACATAAAAATACACAAATCATAAAAATTTACTCTGATATGAAGATATGAGCAACTTTGGCATTTTGTCAGTTGCAGTAATAACTCCACTTGTGGAAGGTTCTGGATCATCTGGGTTATCTCTGGGAATGGAGATGGCATTTCCAGTCAGAAAATTAGTGAGAGTTGTCTGTATGGTCCTTTTCTTTTTTTCTTCATATATCTCGCAGTAACATATCGCTGCTTCCCAAATCTGACTATCAACTTTAGCAAAGCAATTAGCATTTGGGTCCGAGTTGTCAAGCAACTGAAGCTCCTGATTTAGTTTAGAAAAAACTCCAGCTAATCCTTTCACTGTAAGATTTTTTTAACAACTTCTCTCCTTCCTCTTCTTCATTATTTCTTTCTCCTCCAGCATTTCTTTCACCCTCGAAATCCATTAAGTCTTGATGTGTCGATTCCCCTTCTTTGTGATCTATGAGCTATTCCACATTGGTAATATCAAGTTCTAAATTCAGCATTCTTGCCACATGGATGATTTTTCCATATCTCTGCATACCATTTTTCCATAACTTCCTCCTAGGAAGATGTAAAAAACAAAACAAAACAAATATGGACAGTTTTAAGCCTGGTTCATTGTAACTCGAATACATAAGTTGGGGATTACCTTAGTAAGATACTACTTTTCACTTATCAGACTGGTAAAGATAAACACATTTGGTAAATATAAGTGTGTGTGCAATAAACACTTTCAAATAGAGTTGGTGGGAGCATAAATCAGTGCAATATTTTTGGAGAACAATTGGCAATATCAATAAAAAATTTAAATGCATATAACTTTTGTCTCACTTAACAATTCCACATTAAGAAATTTATCCTACTGGGTTTGAAGACTTGGGACCATAGTCTTGTGAAACAACTCAGTCAATTGGCACAACATAGTCCATAGAGTTAGTGTTCTTCCTAGTTTGGCAAGTAGCATCTGGGGTCTTAAAAGCTTGTGAGCAGCCATCTAAGATACAACTATTAGTCTCTACTTGTCTGGAGCAAAAGAGAAAGAAGGGAACAAAAGACTCAAAGAAGGAACTAGCCTACCAGACTAATTCTCTGCATGAACCATGGCCTCATCTATCCTGAGTCCAGAAGAACTAGATGGTACCCGACTACCACTACCGACTGTTCTGACCAGGGACGCAACAGATGGTCCTGATAGAAAGGGAGAAAATTGTAGAACAAAACTCAAATTCTTAAAAAGAAAAAAAAGGCCAGATTTACCGGACCAGTAGAGGCTAGAGGAATCCCCAAGACTATTGCCCTGAGATACCCTTTAAACTTTGAACTGATACCACTCCTAGCTAGAGGTCACCTTTCAGCTAAATAACAGATTGGCTCATAAAAAAAAAACAATATCACCTGTAAGTACTGTGCTCCTTTAATTAAAAAAAAAAAATTCTATATGAGACCAAATGACATTTACTCTAAAGCAAAGATGAGACAAGGGGGCGGGGCAGGGAAGCTAGATTAATGAAAAGGAAGCAATCAGAACAGGAGTAATGAGAATGTTGACACAATGTGGAAAATGTAACCAATGTCACTAAACAATATGTATAGAAATTGTTAAATGGGAACTTAATCTGCTATGTAAACTTTTACCAAAAACACAGTAAAATATTTTAAAATGAATAAAAAATAAATTTATCCTATAAGTGTACTGGCTAAAGTACGCCAAGGTATATGAATAAGGAAGCCCTTTGAAGCACTGCATATTTTAGTAAAAAAGCAAGACTGACAAAAACTGGAAACAATCTATATGTTACCAATAAGAGACATGTGGGGTTAAGTGACATATGGTACATTCATAAAATGGATAGCACGCCATATATAAAAAGAAGAGCGTGGAGCCATTGTGCTATGTTTTCCATTAAAATAATCTTCAAAATACTCAGAAGAAGCTCACTTAATTGGCCTCCACTTAAGAGAGTCACCAAATCACACTCTTAGTGCATCATGGCCACGGCCTACTCTCCAGTATTCAAGGCCCTTTTCCTAAAAGTTGTGTGTTGTTGTTAAGTGCCATTGAGTCGGTTCCAACTCATAGCGACCCTACGTACAACAGAACGAAAACAATGCCCAGTCCTGCACCATCCTCACAGTCATTGTTATGGTTGAGGCCATTGTTGCAGCCACAGTGCCAATCTATCTTATTGAGGGTCTTCCTCTTTTTTAATAACTCTCTACTTTACCAAGCATGATGTCCTTCTCCAGGGACTGGTCCCTCCTGATAACATGTCCAAAGTATGTGAGACATAGTCTCACCATCCTTGCTTCTAAGGAGCACTCCTTCCAAGACAGATTTGTTTGTTCTTTTGGCAGTCCTTGGTATATTCAAATGTTGTGTAATTGCTTAAAAAAACAAAAATCAAACCCATTGCTGTTGAGTCAATTCCAACGACCCCGTAGGACAGAGTAGAACTGCCAACAAGATTTCCAAGGCTGTAACCCTTACAGAAGCTCCCATGGAGTGGCTGGTGGGTTCAAACCACTGACCTTTCAGTTAGCAGCCAAGCGATAACTGAGCCAAGCCACCCCCGGGCTCCTTAGTAGATGCTTAGCGGGAATCAATTGTGTTTGTTCTCAAACCTGTTTATGCCAGTTATACTTTTATTGTTAACTCGTAACTTAATACTACAAAATCTGTTTAAGTGTGAATACGAAATGAGAGGCATTTCTGTGAAAGCTAAGATGAATGCTTTGGAAATACTCAATAAAAGTGAGTTTCTTTAAAAAAAAAGATGTTAAAATAGGTGTGAGTGAGACAACTGTAAAAGATGGTGGGGGAGAAAAATAAATACCTGGGAGGACTCTGCTCTTGGGTATCTTCCAAAGTGTCTTTAAATTGTCATCCCACATTAGAGAAATTCAAACTGCAAACTGCAGATCATGCTTCACAGGTATGACTTTTGCTGAAAGATGAGACAGGACTCCAATTAGCCAACGCGCACTCCAAAGAACGGCCTTAGCCCCACGTCAAAAGCTCACTTGCTGTTATCTGATGAAATTAAGGATTCCACGGTACGTTTTTTAGGTTCGATGTTATTGTTATTACATTTGTTTTCAAGAGTCCTAATCTTCTAGAGATGCATTTTGAAATATTAGGATTTAAGTAAAACGACATCTGCGAATTGCTTCAGAATAATAGGGGGTGTGGACACAGGTACAGAAGCAACGGGCTTGGCAATGATCCCATAGGTTTTTGAATCTGGATGATGGACACATGAGGGTTCATCACATTATTCTGCTTACGCCGTATGTGTTTAAAATAGAAAGTTTTTAAAAAGAGAGATTAGTGTATGCTTAAATTAGACCAGAATGCTTAAAGTATGCGAGTATCGTTTTTATAATTACTCTTTTAACCTGATCTTGAAAATTAACCAGCAGTGACAGCATCAGATAAGAGGGCTTTGGCTGTATTATTAAGTAAAATAGAAACAGTCTTGGTGCATTATACTTAAATATGCTGCTACATCAATCTGTGGCAGCTTTCAATTTTACCCCAATACTCAGGCACAAGAAACAGCATAGGAAACATCGCGGTGCTTTTCTAAAATCGCATTGCGTCTGCTCTGAGTCCCCATGCTGCCTGGATGGTAAAAATGTGAATCTCCATATTATGGTGCTCTCGCCAGCCCACCTCGTGGATTTTCAATGAAGAAATTATCATTTACCTTCGTCGTCAAGATGGCGATAACACACCACAGCACTCCCTCAGTTGCGGACCCCTTTTCCTGGCATCAGAGGCCACCAGGGCCCTTGCTCAGCTGGAGTCCCCACATCATAAACTCCCTTCTCTCCTTCTCCCCATCCCCAGCCTTCAGGCAGGACGCGTTGTCCAGACATGGACCAGTAACTTGAAATTTGCCTTCAAGCTTGGAGGGTGCCCAGAAATCGCAGAAAGAGGCAGGCAACTGCAGTGTGGTGGTGAAGGAGTCTTTATTAGGGAGACTTACGGCAGGAGGACCAAAGCAGACCTCCACCCAGCAGCAGGAGGGCAGAGGTCCCACAGTGGCTCCACACCAGGGGCCCACACACAAATGCAAAGTGCATTGAGTCAGGACTACAAGAGGGTGCCCATGCTCAGCCCCTGTAAGGCCTGCCCCCACTCAGTGCACCCCCTGAGGCTGGCCCTCAGGACATGGTAGTCTTCTCTCTCGTGCTGTAGTACTAGAGACCCCGTTTCCTCCCCACAGTAACAGACAAAGGAGTGGGGTTGGCCAGGTGCCCTGTGGTGTCCACGCATGCGCAAGAGACAGATGGCGATCTTGTGCCTAGAACAGGGAGAAGGCCTCCCCAACAAGGAGAAGGAACTGGGACAGGGAAAGCGGCCAACCCCCAGCTCCCACACCAGAGAATGCTCTGGGCCCAAAGCCTCCCACCCAGGCAGTCAGGATGGGATGGGAGGTGCAGAGGCAGACCACCCCACCCACCCCGCCCAAACACACATGCAGGGGTATAACTGAGCCACGTGAGGTCGATGTGGGCAGGTCAGGGCCACTTCTACCTCCCTACACAGGAGGCAGTCTGTGCACTGCTTCAGAGAGAGGTAGATGGAAGGAACCCCTCCCTCCATGGAAAAAGGGGCCTCAAGAAAGCTTGCCGGAATCAACCTCCCGACCAAAGCACTTTCTCAGCAACTCAGTTGCATCCCAAGTTCCTCCTCCCCCCGAAAAGGGACTGATTCAGAAAGCTCTTCTCACCTTGAAAAAGATGAGGTCATTCCATTTCCAGAGGCTGTCCTGCCCTTCAGGAACTGCCCGGAGGAGGCTGTCTGCGTCTAAATGTCTCCGCCAACTACCTTTTTTTTTAATTGAGATAAAACTTGGGTACTATAAAATTAACCATTTAAAGTGTACATTTCAGTGGCATCTAGGACATTCACAGTGCTGTGCAACCTCCACCTTATTCTAGTTCCAAAGTATTTTCCCCACCCCAAAAAGAACCCTGTGCCTAGTCAGCAGTTACTCTCCATTCCCCTCCCCCCAGCTCCTGGCAACCACTACTCTGTTTTTTGTCACTAGGGATTTACTTGTACTTCATATAAATGGAATCATAGAATACGTGACCTTTTGTGTCTGGTTTTCTTCACTTAGCATGATGTTTTCAAGGTTCATCCATGATGTAGCATGTCTCTTTATGGCCGAGTAATATTCCCTTGGATGTATATACTACATTTTGTTTATCTATTCAACTGTTGATGGACATCTGGGTCATTTCTACCTTTTCGCTGTTGTGAATAGTGCTGCAATGAAGATTTATGTGCACGTTTTTGAGTACTTGTTTTTAATTCTTTTGGGTATATCTCTAGGAGTGGAATTGCTGGGTCATATGGTCATTCTCCTTAGAAGCAAGGATGGCAAGACTGCATCTCACATACTTTGGACATGTTGTCAGGAGGGACGAGTCCCTGGAGAAGGACATCAGGCTTGGTAAAGTACAGGGTCAGCAGAAAAGAGGAAGACCCTCAACGAGACGTATTGACACAGTGGTTGCAACAACGGGCTCAAGCATAACAATGATTGTGAGGATGGCGCAGGGCTGGGCAATGCTTTGTTCTATGGTACAGAGGGTCACTATGAGTCAGAGTCGACTCGATGGCACCTCACAACAACAACATGCTCATTCTATGTTTAACTTTTTGAGGAACCATTGAGCTGTTTTCCTCAGCAACTATACTATTTTACATTTCCAACAGCAAAGAACCAGTGTTCAAATTTCTCCACGTCCTCACCAACACCTGTTATTTTCTGTTTTTTTTTTTTTTTTAATAATTATTACAACTATCAAGTCGTTTGACCTTGTGGTTTTGATTTACCTCTTCCTAATGACTAATGATATCGAGCACCTTTTCATGTGCTTCTTAGGTATATGTATCTTCTTTAAAGGCATGTCTGTTCAAGTCCTTTGCACAGCTTTTATTTTTTTTTTATTAACTTTTATTGAGCTTCAAGTGAACGTTTACAAATCAAGTCAGTCTGTCACATATAACTTTATATACATCTTACTCCCTACTCCCACTTGCTCTCCCCCTAATGAGTCAGCCCTTCCAGTCTCTCCTTTCGTGACAATTTTGCCAGCTTCCCTCTCTCTCTATCCTCCCATCCCCGCTCCAGACAGGAGATGCCAACACAGTCTCAAGTGTCCACCTGATATAATTAGCTCACTCTTCATCAGCATCTCTCTCCTACCCACTGTCCAGTCCCTTTCATATCTGATGAGTTGTCTTCGGGGATGGTTCCTGTCCTGGGCCAACAGAAGGTCTGGGGACCATGACCGCCGGGATTCCTCTAGTCTCAGTCAGACCATTAAGTTTGGTCTTTTTATGAGAATTTGGGGTCTGCATCCCACTGATCTCCTGCTCCCTCAGGGGTCCTCTGCTGTGCTCCCTGTCAGGGCAGTCATTGATTGTGGCCGGGCACCAACTAGTTCTTCTGGTCTCAGGATGATGTAGGTCTCTGGTTCATGCGGCCCTTTCTGTCTCTTGGGCTCTTAGTTGTCGTGTGACCTTGGTGTTCTTCATTCTCCTTTGCTCCAGGTGGGTTGAGACCAATTGATGCATCTTAGATGGCCGCTTGTTAGCATTTAAGACCCCAGATGCCACATTTCAAAGTGGGATTCAGAATGTTTTCATAATAGAATTATTTTGCCAATTGACTTAGAAGTCCCCTTAAACCATGGTTCCCAAACCCCTGCCCTTGCTCCCCTGACCTTTGAAGCATTCATTTTATCCCGGAAACTTCTTTGCTTTTGGTCCAGTCCAATTGAGCTGACCTTCCATGTATTGAGTATTGTCCTTCCCTTCACCTAAAGTAGTTCTTATCTACTAATCAATCAGTAAAAAACCCTCTCCCTCCCTCCCTCCCTCCCTCCTTCCCCGCCTCGTAACCACAAAAGTATGTGTTCTTCTCAGTTTATACTATTTCTCAAGATCTTGTAATAGTGGTCTTATACAATATTTGTCCTTTTGCCTCTGACTGATTTTGCTCAGCATAATGCCTTCCAGGTTCCTCCATGTTATGAAATGTTTCACAGATTCGTCACTGTTCTTTATCGATGCCTAGTATTCCATTGTGTGAATATACCACAATTTATTTACCCATTCATCCGTTGATGGACACCTTGGTTGCTTCCAGCTTTTTGCTATTGTAAACAGAGCTGCAATAAACATGGGTATGCATATATCTGTTTGTGTGAAGGCTCTTGTTTCTCTAGGGTATATGCCGAGGAGTGGGATTTCTGGGTTGTATGGTAGTTCTATTTCTAACTGTTTAAGATAACGCCAGATAGATTTCCAAAGTGGTTGTACCATTTGACATTCCCACCAGCAGTGTATAAGAGTTCCAATCTCTCTGCAGCCTCTCCAACATTTATTATTTTGTGTTTTTTGGATTAATGCCAGCCTTGTTGGAGTGAGATGGATTCTCATCGTAGTTTTAATTTGCATTTCTCTAATGGCTAATGAGCAAGAGCATTTTCTCATGTATCTGTTAGCTGCCTGAATATCTTCTTTAGTGAAGTGCGTGTTCATATCCTTTGCCCACTTCTTGATTGGGTTGTTTGTCTTTTTGTGGTTGAGTTTTGACAGAATCATGTAGATTTTAGAGATCAGGCACTGGTCGGAGATGTCATAGCTGAAAATTCTTTCCCAACCTGTAGGTGGTCTTTTTACTCTTTTGGTGAAGTCTTTGGATGAGCATAGGTGTTTGATTTTTAGGAGCTCCCAGTTATCTGGTTTCTCTTCGTCATTTTTGGTAATGTTTTGTATTCTGTTTATGCCTTGTATTAGGGCTTCTAGGGTTGTCCCTATTTTTTCTTCCATGATCTTTATCGTTTTAGTCTTTATGTTTAGGTCTTTGATCCACTTGGAGTTAGTTTTTGTGCTTGGTGTGAGGTATGGGTCCTGTTTCATTTTTTTGCAGATGGATATCCAGTTATGCCAACATCATTTGTTAAAAAGACTATCTTTTCCCCAATTAACTGACACTGGGCCTTTGTCAAATATCAGCTGCTCATATGTGGATAGATTTATATCTGGGTTCTCAATTCTGTTCCATTGGTCTATGTGCCGGTTGTTGTACCAGTACCAGGCTGTTTTGACTACTGTGGCTGTATAATAGGTTCTGAAATCAGGTAGAGTGAGGCCTCCCACTTCCTTCTTCTTTTTCAGTAATGCTTTGCTTATCCGAGGCTTCTTTCCCTTCCATATGAAGTTGGTGATTTGTTTCTCTATCACCTTAAAAAATGACATTGGAATTTGGATCGGAAGTGCATTGTATGTATTGATGGCTTTTGGTAGAATAGACGTTTTTACTATGTTAAGTCTTCCTATCCATGAGCAAGGTATGTTTTTCCACTTAAGTATGTCCTTTTGAATTTCTTGTAGTAGAGCTTTGTAGTTTTCTTTGTATAGGTCTTTTACATCCTTGGTAAGATTTATTCCTAAGTATTTTATCTTCTTGGGGGCTACTGTGAATGGTATTGATTTGGTTATTTCCTCTTTGATGTTCTTTTTGTTGATGTAGAGGAATCCAAGTGATTTTTGTATGTTTATCTTATACCCTGAGACTCTGCCAAACTCTTCTATTAGTTTCAGTAGTTTTCTGGAGGATTCCTTAGGGTTTTCTGTGTATAAGATCATGTCATCTGCAAAGAGTGATAACTTTACATCCTCCTTGCCAATCCGGATGCCCTTTATTTCTTTGTCTAGCCTAATTGCCCTGGCTAGGACTTCTAGCACGATGTTGAATAAGAGCGGTGATAAAGGGCATCCCTGTCTGGTTCCCGTTCTCAAGGGAAATGCTTTCAGGTTCTCTCCATTTAGAGTGATGTTGGCTGTTGGCTTTGCATAGATGCCCTTTATTATGTTGAGGAATTTTCCTTCAATTCCTATTTTGGTGAGAGTTTTTATCATAAATGGGTGTTGGACTTTGTCAAATGCCTTTTCTGCATCTATTGATAAGATCATGTGGTTTTTGTCTTTTGTTTTATTTATGTGGTGGATTACATTAATGGTTTTTCTGATATTAAACCAGCCTTGCATACCTGGTATAAATCCCACTTGGTCGTGGTGAATTATTTTTTTGATATATTGTTGAATTCTATTGGCTAGAATTTTGTTGAGGATTTTTGCATCTATGTTCATGAGGGATATAGGTCTGTAATTTTCTTTTTTTGTAATGTCTACCTGGTTTTGGTATCAGGGAGATGGTGGCTTCATAGAATGAGTTGGGTAGTATTCCGTCATTTTCTATGCTTTGAAATACCTTTAGTAGTAGTGGTGTTAACTCTTCTCTGAAAGTTTGGTAGAACTCTGCAGTGAAGCCATCCAGGCCAGGGCTTTTTTTTTGTTGGGAGTTTTTTGATTACCGTTTCAATCTCTTTTTTTGTTATGGGTCTATTTAGTTGTTCTACTTCTGAATGTGTTAGTTTAGGTAGGTAGTGTTTTTCCAGGTATTCATCCATTTCTTCTAGGTTTGCAAATTTGTTAGAGTACAATTTTTCATAATAATCTGAAATGATTCTTTTAATTTCATTTGGTTCTGTTGTGATGTGGTCCTTCTCGTTTCTTATTCGGGTTATTTGTTTCCTTTCCTGTATTTCTTTAGTCAGTCTAGCCAATGGTTTATCAATTTTGTTAATTTTTTCAAAGAACCAGCTTTTGGCTTTGTTAATTCTTTCAATTGTTTTTCTGTTCTCTAATTCATTTAGTTCAGCTCTAATTTTTATTATTTGTTTTCTTCTGGTGCCTGATGGATTCTTTTGTTGCTCACTTTCTATTTGTTCAAGTTGTCGGGACAGTTCTCTGATTTTGGCTCTTTCTTCTTTTTGTATGTGTGCATTTATCGATATAAATTGGCCTCTGAGCACTGCTTTTGCTGTGTCCCAGAGGTTTTGATAGGAAGTATTTTCATTCTCGTTGCTTTCTATGAATTTCCTTATTCCCTCCTTGATGTCTTCTATAACCCAGTCTTTTTTCAGAAAAGGAGGGTGTTGTTCATTTTCCAAGTATTTGATTTCTTTTCCCTAGTTTTTCTGTTATTGATTTCTAGTTTTATTGCCTTGTGGTCTGAGAAGATGCTTTGTAATATTTCGATGTTTTGGATTCTGCAAAGGTTTGTTTTATGACCTAATATGTGGTCTATTCTAGAGAATGTTCCATGTGTGCTAGAAAAAAAAGTATACTTTGCAGCAGTTGGGTGGAGAGTTCTGTATAAGTCAATGAGGTCAAGTTGGTTGATTGTTGTAATTAGGTCTTCCGTGTCTCTATTGAGCTTCTTACTGGATGTCCTGTCCTTCTCCGAAAGTGGTGTGTTGAAGTCTGCTACTATAATTGTGGAGGTGTCTATCTCACTTTTCAATTCTGTTAAAATTTGATTTATGTATCTTGCAGCCCTGTCATTGGGTGCATAAATATTTATTATGGTTATATCTTCCTGATCAATTGTCCCTTTTATCATTATATAGTGTCCTTCTTTATCCTTTGTGGTGGATTTAAGTCTAAAGTCTATTTTGTCAGAAATTAATATTGCTACTCCTCTTCTTTTTTGCTTATTGTTGGCTTGATATATTTTTTTTCCATCCTTTGAGTTTTAGTTTGTTTGTGTCTCTAAGTCTAAGGTGTGTCTCTTGTAGGCAGCATATAGACGGATCGTGTTTCTTTATCCAGTCCGAGACTCTCTGTCTCTTTATTGGTGCATTTAGTCCATTTACATTCAGCATAATTATAGATAAATAAGTGTTTAGTGTTGTCATTTTGATGCCTTTTTATGTGTGTTGTTGACAATTTCATTTTCCCACATACTTTTTTGTGCTGAGACGTTTTTCTTAGTAAATTGTGAGATCCTCATTTTCATAGTGTTTGACTTTATGTTAGTTGAGTCGTTAAGTTTTTCTTGGCTTTTATCTTGAGTTATGGAGTTGTTATACCTCTTTGTGGTTACCTTAATATTTACCCCTATTTTTCTAAGTAAAAACCTAACTTGTATTGTTCTATATCGCCTCTCCATATGGCAGTTCTATGCCACCTGTATTTAGTCCCTCTTTTTGATTATTGTGATCTTTTACATATTGACTTCAGTGATTCCCTGTTATGAGCATTTTTTTTTTTAATCAATCTTAATTTGTTTTTGCCTTTGCACAGCTTTTAATTGGGCTGTTTGTGTGGTTGAATTGTAAGAGTTCTTTATATATTCTGGATATTAGATACTTATCAGCTATGTGATTTGGAAATAGTTTTTCTCCAACTACCTTTTGAAATGTAGTTCTTTGATCCTTCAGACTGTGATTGCTGAGAGCCACCAGTTAAAATTGCTGATTCCCCGAGGAAGAGAATGCAAGGCCATCATCTTTCTTGGAAGTAGACATTGGTTTGGAGGAATGGAGAAGAAAGGGAACTAAATTCCTCTGTGCCATGCTATGGAGTGAAGATCTTTTTAATTGCACCTGTTTTTTTTTTTTTTTTTTTTTACAATGCTGGGAGGTAGATCTTAACCACTTATTTTTAGAACAGGAACGGAAACTACTCAGTTGGATGTGGCAGAGCTAGGATTGGAATCCATAACTGTGTGGCTCCAAGGCTTGTGTACTTTCTTCTGTGGAAGGGTCTCCAAGGCTGACAGCTAGTGTTGTGGGCTGCAGGACCTCCAGGGACCATGGACAGCCCACAAGACTGAAAGAAGGAGCTTTGCTGACCCCTCTGCTAGCCAAGGACAGGGCCTCTGAGCGCTTGTCTGGAGTACTTAGTCCCACCTCTATTTATTTTTTCAATTCTGTTTAGAAAATTTCCAACATCTGTTTTGTTTAAAACAACCATGGGCAATAACCTATTTTAGAAATGTTGAAGAATTAAAAATAATACATGTAAAGAGATTTGTTGACAGTGCCTGGACCATTAAAAAAAATACCCATTGCTGTCAAGTCAATTCAGACTCAGAGGTACCCTATAGAACAGAGTAGAACTGCCCCATAGAGCTTCCAAGGACTGCCTGGTGGATACAAACTGCCAGCCTTTTGGTTAGCAGCCACAGCACTTAACCACTACGCCACCAGGGTTTCCTGCCTGGCCCATAGTAGGTCTTAAAGAAATAGCCATTACTATTTTCATTATTCCCTTTTTCCCACTTCTCTCCCTTTCCCTTCTCCCATGGAAACCACTTCAAACTGCAACGGTTAACTGGCTCCTTCTTGCCTCCTGGCTTTCCTCTTTGAGCTGCTAATTAGCAGATGTTCCCTAAGATTGGAGGCCAGGCCTCAACAGGGAGCCAGGGAGAGGAGACAGGGGCTCTGTTCTTCTGTGCTCGCTAGGAGAGGCATCCTGCCCACCTTGGACACCTCGTGCCACAGAAAGAACCCCGCTTCTAAAGTACATAGCCCCAGACTTGGCATGGTTCTCGGTTTTCCAATTTGCTAGCTGTAAATATTAGCTTAGCCTCAGTTTCCCTGCTCATGAAATAAGAGGGGTGGACTAGACAGAGTCTGTGTTCCCTTTCGCCCTGTCATTAAACAGACATTTCCTGAAGCCTACCACATTGGCTAGACCCTGGCCTAGACCCTCAAGTACAGCACAGTGGGCAACAAGACACAGCAGACCCTGGCCTCTTTCAGCAGAGAGCCCTCGTGGCCTGTTGGATTCTGGGGGCCCTTTGTGTGTTTCTCCATCCTCTGACTCCCACTTGTAGGTACTACCATTTTTTGTTTGTTTTTTTAATTTTATTGTGGTAAAATGTATGTAACATAAATATGACATTTTAGTCATTTTTAAGTGTACAGTTCAGGACATCAATTGCATTCACAGTGCTGCTCAATCTTTACCATTACCTATTTCCAAAACTTTTTCATCACCCCAAAAAGAAACTCTGTGCCCATGAAGCAGTAACTCCCCATTGCCCCCACCTCCCAGTCCCCCCCAACCACTAATCCACTTTCTGTCTCTAGATATTCCGTATGTAGTGGGATCATACAACATTTGTCCTTTTGTGTCTGGCTTCTTGCATTAGCATAATGTTTTCAAGGTCCATCAGTGTTGTAGCATGTATCAGAATTTTTAAATGCCATATAAGTGTTTGCTGTTGTTGCCGTTTCTTTGTAAATATAATCACTTTTTTAATTTAGCAGGCCATTGTTGTCGTGAGCTGCCTTGGAGTGGTTTCCTTCTCAGCACAACCCCACGTGTGTAGAGTAGGACTGTTCCATAAGGTTTTATAGCTTGTAGAACTTACAAATTCCATTTCTATTCCTATCCATTATTTCAAACACAAATTTGTAAATTGTATTCATTCACCCACTAGTATATAAGCCTCCTGAGGGCAGGAAACTTTGGGTTATTTTATTCATTGTTGTATCCAGATACTTTCCATCATGCTAAACATAAACTCAGTACTCCTTAAGCAATAACCCCCCATTCTGCTCTCCATCCAGCCCCTAGTCACCACTGATAAACTTTTGTCTCTGTGCACTTGCCTATTCAGATAAGGAAATGAAATTTTATTTAAAATTCACAGCAAACTCCTGTTTTAAAGGATTCCTTATATAAACGCTTCCGGTGCAAAGTGCATGATTACCTATTCCTGTACCGTCTGTTCCTTGGGCCTAATTTTCATGTCGTGAACTCGCTTGGAGCCAGGTGGTACTGTGTTCTGGCACCGGTGCTGTGCTTAGCGTTGACATCACCCCTGCCGACTGCCTGCTGGTGAAAACATTCCAACACACTTCTCCAAGTTACAGACAAAGCCCCAAATGAAACCTCTCTATCTCGTGATAAATTGGCTCCCCCTTCCCCCCACTGCTTCTTTTGAAAGTGCCCTGAACCAAATCAAACAAAGAGAGGCTCCATCTCAAAGGCCTGAGTAAGGAGGCAGACAATCCTTTAATGCAATACTATTTTTCAAACCGACATTTAGCCTACGTGAAGCTCTCAGTGTGGTCAGACTCTGGAGTGGGATAATGGGAAGGAGGGAGAGAGGCTCTGAGAAAAGTTTGGAGAAGTGGCTCAACACGGAGCTTTTCCTGCAGGGCTAGGGCTGCCTGTGGGGCAGGCTAAAGAGCAGAGGCCAGCACTAAGGAAATCCTCTCTGGACCACTGGCCAATGGAAGCCCACATCCGAGGAATCAGAAAGGAAGGAAAGATTCCTGTAAGAGTGAAGTTGGAAGGAATGTGGGAGCTGCAAAGGAGCCTTGCAATTGCCCTCCAGATGCCTGGCTTGCAGGTAGGGCCTTAGGAAACAGCCCAGGGAAAGTGGTCCAGGCAGTGACTGATGCTCCACGGGCACTGGGGGCCCTGGAGTCACATAAGGAGGCCAGTTCCTATTCATTCCCCAGCCCCCTGAGCACCCTAAGGAGAAAAGCCTTCTTTGGAATATTTCTCTGACACTTGGTCTCTCCATTTGGACCTACAGGACCAGGCAGGCAACAGTATCTGGCTAGGATTTGACACCATAAACACGCTTGCCATCGAGCCAACTCTGACCTTTGGCAACCGCATGTGTGTCAGAGTACAACTGTGCTCCACAGGGTTTTCAAAGGCTGTGACCTTTCGGGTGCAGATCACCAGGCCTGTTTTCTGAGATGCCTCTGAGTGGACTCAAACCGCCAGCCGTTCGGTTAGCAGCCTAGTGCGTTAACTGTTTGCACCGTCAGGGACTCTGATGACGCCGTTTTATTTTGCTGTGATGGTTGTTGTTGGGTTGGTTTTAAGGGTTATCCTCTATTTACAACAAATGATTTCGCCTTTCCTTTATAGTATTGACTTCCAGTTTTCTTTGAAAGTGTATTGATTTTGTCAAAAGTATGAATAATTTTAAAGAAAAAACTTATATAAATGATTAAACAGGTCAATCACAGATACGTCAAAAATCTGGAAGGTGGTACTTGAATGGGAAGCACTCATCTAGCCCAAACCCACACTGGCTGTTTGAACCCCCATCCCATCCCTTCTCTGGAATGTACACACGCACACTCACACGCACACACACTTCCTGCCAGTGGCTGTCCAGTCTTAGTTTGTTTATCTCCAGTGACAGAGAATTCAACACCTTTCTGGGCAACCCAATCATGTATTCAAAATAAAAATGTGTTCGTTATTGCCTCCCTCCAATCCCAACCACCCCCTTCACCCACCCTTGGCCCTTCTCCTGTACCTTGTTGAATCAACAGGATTTGGCCGCCTTGCCAGGCATTGCTGTGACCCTACTCCCTCTGGAACATTCTAAAGGGCCGTAAGCTCTCCTTCCCTGTGGGATCTAGGGCCAAGCTCTTGGTATCCAATAAAAGTTCCAAATTTAAGTTTGGTGACAGTTGCTTGATAACAGGAGGGAAAGACTTTTCTCTCACTGTGATTTTTTTTTTTTTTTTAATTGTTGTCTCTCACTCAGATTTTGGGTATTTGGACAGAGGGAGGCGAAGGGGTCAGGCAGAGCAGATTCTGTATGCATAGATAAGCACAGACTGTGCTGTGAATTTGGGACCCCAGAAAGGGGCTGAAAGCCTGGAATCCCCTCTCCCACAACAGAGACCTCTCGGACTTCCTAATTTTCTGTGTAAGCCTCGTCACAAAATTACCTTGAAGCTCCTGGGTCAGCCCCCGAGCATCTCACTGTCCCTCCACGTGCATACACGCGCACGCGCGCACACACACACACACACACACACTGATGGGCCCCTTCCCAGTGAGAAGAAAAAGTCTCTCTCCTCTTCCCAGATCTGAGCTGTGAGGAGATTCTTTGTCCTGCATGTTTTTGGCCCTGCCAACAAGCATTGTCAGAAATACCTGTGGTTCCCCCCAGCCAGCTGGATCCCTAGACCCCACGCCATCCCAGCCTTCTTTCCTCCCATCAGCTTCAGGGACCCTGTTCCCTCCAGCAACTCCTCACCCTCCCGGGCTGCATCCTTCTAGGGTTCCTCTGTCTCAGGCCCCAGTGTCCTCAGCTGCCCCCTCTGCCCCTTTCTGGTGATCACAAGACCTTTTAGGCTTTGCTGCCGATCAGCCCACACTGACCAACAAGCAGCAGGAAGGGCTGGTTTCCAGGCTTTGCTAGAAATACCGTCCTGCTGGGTTCCAGCAGTCCTCCAGCCCCTTTGATGGCTCAGGAAGTCTCTGTACCTTGCTGTGACGTTTATCCCTAAGGTAGAACTTTGAGTCCTCCTCTCACCTCCACCCCAGCGCTGCCCCTTCTCTTATCCAGGAAAGGTCAATTAAGTCATTCCCCACCAGCTGTGCAGTCCCTGAAATCACTTCCTGTCCTCAGGGCTGGCTCTAAGCACACAGTTGCCCTCTCTCTGCACCCCACGGGGGATGGCAGGCACCGGGAGGCTGGCCTGGGGCCAAGATGTGAGCACTCGGGAATTTTCTGAGCATTGCTGACTGGTTGGCTTTGCTTTTTCCTTCTTGGGCTTTTATTTTTTTTTAACAGGTTGGAAACCAAAAGGTAAAGCTCTTACCCCTTTGCAGAGTTTTAAGCCAAAAGTAGCACACAGCTTCCACTTTCCAGCTCTAATTTGATTAGAATCTCCTGTCATCCTCACTACTGGATAAGGGCCACCAGTCCAGGTGGGCGTGGCTTTGGGTGATGTCCTCTGGGCCAGCCCCCTCTTAGGCAACACTTCCAAGATAGCAGCCCATGTCGCCTTGCCCAACCCCAGCCCTCTGGCAGCCCTGCAGACAGAGGCAGAAGGGCTGCATTGGGACTGCCAGCCAGACACCCCTAGAAAAGGGGGCAGCCGGGAAGTGTGTCCAATCTAGTTCCAACAGCTCAAATCTAAACAGGGCATTGAGCAACAGCATGGGCTCCCCAAAGGTAGTCCATCTTTAAATTCCCAAAGACTGGTTCTATTACTTTCTGTTTGCTGGATATAGGAAAAGCCAGTGAGCCAAGGGGAGAGTCTACAGAAATTAGAAGGGTTGGTTTCTTCCTTTTTTTTTTTTTTAATTGTACTTTAAATGAAGGTTTACAGAACAAACTAGCTTCTCATTAAACAATTAGTACACTTATTGTTTTATGACGTTGGTTACCAACCCCACATCATATTAACACTCTCCCTTCTTGATCTTGGGTTCCCAATCATCAGCTTTCCTGTCCCCTCCTGCCTTCTAGTCCTTGCCCCTGGGCTGGTGTGCCCCTTTAGTCTTGTTTTATTTCATGGGCCTGACTAATCTTTGGCTGAAGGGTGAGCCTCAGGAGTGACTTCATTACTGAGCTAAAAGGATGTTCGAGGCCATACTCTCAGGGTTTCTCCAGTCTCTGTCAGGCCAGTAAATCTGGTCTTTTTTTGTGAGTTAGAATTTTGGTCTACATTTCTCTCCAGCTCTGTTTGGGACCCTCTATTGTGATCCTTGTCAGAGCAGTCAGTGGCGGTAGCCAGGCATCATCTAGTTGTAAATGGACTCAGTCTGGTGGAGGCCATGGTAGTTAAGATCCATGCGCTTTGGAAAAGAATGTGTGCTGTTGGGTGGAGTGTTCTATATATGGCTATGAGGTCAAGTTGGCTGATTGTGGCCTTTAGACCTTCTGTATCTTTGTTGAGTTTCTTTCTAGATGTTCTGTCCTTTACCGAGAGTGATGTGTTGAACTCTCCTACTGTTATTTTGGAACTGTCAACATCTCTTTTCAGTGCTGTTAGAGTTTGTTTTATGTATTTTGGAGCCCTGTCATTGAATGCATAGATATTTAGTACGGTTGTGTCTTCATGATGAATCATCCCTTTAATCATCATATAATGCCTGTCTTTGTCTTTTATGGTGGGTTTTGTTTTAAAGTCTATTTTATCTGACATTAGTATTGCCAATCCTGCTTTTTTTGGTAGTTATGTGCTCGATATTTTTTTTTCCACCCTTTGATTTTTAACAAATTTACACCTTTGTTCCTAAGATGTGTCTCTTGTAGACACCATATTGAGGGGAAAAAAAAAAAAAAAACCCACTGCCGTCAAGTCGATTCTGACTCATAGCGACCCTATAGGACAGAGTAGAACTGTCCCATAGAGTTTCCATGGAGCACCTGGCAGATTTGAACTGCCAACCTCTTGGTTAGCAGGCATAGCACTTAACCACTATGCCACCAGGGTTTCCAGCATATTGAAGGATCCTGTTTTTTCTCATCCATTCTGTCACTCTCTGTCTCTTTGTGGGTGCATATAGGCCATTTACGTTCAGTGTAATCATCGATAGGTGTGAGTTTATTGCTATCATTTCATAGTGCTTTTTCTTTTTTGTGGCGTGGACATTTTCTTTTTTCCTCTTACTCTTCTGTGCTGAATTCCTCTTGTTTGTGGATTTTTTTTTGGTCGATTTTATGTTTACTGAGACTTTATGTTTTTCATCTTTATTTTGATGAGTAGGTTTGTTAAATTTCTTTGTAGCTACCTTGAAATTTACCCTTATCTTCCTAAGTTTGAAGCAGTCTTTTATTACCTGATATCACCTTATTTTCCTCTCCTTTTGAAAGCTCTATACCTACACTGTTTATTCCCTCTTTTATTGTTCTGATGTTGTTGCCATTTACAGATTAACCTCTCTGGTTCCCTGTCGTAAATCTTCTAATTTTGATTAATCCTTGAGAGTTCATTACCTAGGGTGGTATCTGGGTGATGCAGTCTTGTGTCCTAGTTTCAGGCTGTCAAATGATGTTTGTTCTCAAACCAAAGGACTCCCTTTAATAATTCTTGTAAGTTTGGTTTGTTTTTTACATGCTCCCGTAATTTCTGTTTATCTGGAAATGTCCTAATTTCACCATCATATTTAAGTGAGAGCTTTGCAGGATATATTATTCTTGGTTGGCAATTTTTTGAAGGTTTTATGTATGTCATCGCATTGCCTTCTTGCCTGCGTGGTTTCTGCTGAGTAATCAGAGCTTAGTCTTGTGTTTCTTCTCTGTATGTGACTTTTTGTTTTTTTCAAGCTGCTCTCAGGGTTCTTTCTTTGTCTTTGGTTTTAGCAACTGTGATTATGATATGCCTTGGTGATTCTCTTTTGGGGTCTATCCTATATGGGATTCATTAAGCTTCTTGGAGGATCAGCTTTTCATCTTTTATGATATAGGGAAGTTTTCTGTCAGCAATTCTTCAATGATTCCCTCTGTGTTTTCCATTTTCTCCCCCCATTCTGGAACTCTGATCACTCGAAAATTTCTGCTTTTGATTGCATCCCACATCACTCTCTGGGTTTCTTCATTTTTCTTCATTCTTTTCTCTGATTTTTCCTCAAAGTGGTATCCATGTATTTGTCTTCAATTTCATTGATCCTGTCTTCCATTGTTTCAAACCTGCTTCTCAGATCTTCTGTGACACTGTCCATTTCTGAAACTTATTTATTTTTTTGATTTTTAATCATTGTTTTTGTATGATTTCTAGTTGTGAACTTATTTTGACATTTTGTTCCTATATAATTTCCTGAATTCTTCTATTATTTTGCATGAATTTGTCTGTCTTTTCCATGATTTTGTCTATTTTTTCCCTCATTTTTGTCTGCTTATTGTTTCAATTCTTGGATACCTCTGAATATTAAATATTTGAATTCTCTATCAGGTAATTCCAGTGCCTTTTCTTCTACTGGTAGGTCATCTGTTATTTTATTTTGGACACCTACTGGAACCATCCTGTCCTTTTTTTTTTTTTTAAATATGTTTTCATATTGTCTGTGGTCTTTAGGGAATTCAGTAATTATTTTCTCTGTTTATTGATCATAGATTGGTTCGTTTTGTCTTGCTTTTTTGTTTCCTTTGGTTATGTCTGAGCAGACAGGCTAGGTGTTCTTTGTTGTTTGCTTGTCTGTGGGCATGATACTTCTCACCACATTGAGACTGGGCAGGGCCAGTTGCTTAGGTATGGTGCAGCAGGGTAGGTCCAGAGGAAGGGGTGGGGCTTGGATGGGTTGTTTGTGGCACATACTGGAGTCGACAGTGTGGGGATGGGGGTAGGTGCAGGGCAGGTTTCAGTAGACTGTGCCTGTGCTGCTCAGTGGTGAAGTGTTCAACACATGGTGCAGATAGGCAGGAGGGAGGGGGAAGGTTGTGATGTGTGGAGCTAAGTGAGTGTGGGGAAGAAGAGAGAGAAACATGAGCCCACCAAAAAAAGTGCTGAGGGAGCCTACCATTGGAGTGGTGCAGACCTGGGGAAGCTGTGTGCCAGTGACTTTCTAGCCAGGTGGTGAGACACAGCCCATCAAGAAGGGACAGATATGGTACACACAGCTAGATGGGTGGGAGAGAGGGAAAGAAGGAAGGGAGAGAGAGATAAGAGACTAGATTAAAAAAAAAAAAAAGGAGAAAGAAAGGCACACATGGCTATGTGGTCGGAGAAAATGATGGAAGGAATGTAGAGAGAGATAAGAAACAGAGAAGAAAAAAAAAAGAAGCCAGGTGGTTGGGAGGAAGGAAAGGGAGGGAAGTAGAAAGGAACAAGAAACTGGGAGAAAAAAAAAAAAGAAGAAGAAAGAAAGAAAAATGCCTCAAGGGAACCCACTGAAAGTGGGTCCCCAGCTAAGCGATGCTGTACAGCCTGCCAGGAAGGAGCAGAGATGGCACACAGCACCAGGTGTTCAGGAGAAGGGTAAGGAAGGAAGGTAGAGAGAGACAAGAAACAGAGAAAAAAGAAGAAAGAAAGAAAGAAATGCCCCAAGGGAGCCCACTGGAAGTGGGTCCACAGTTGATTGGCACTACACAGCCTGTTAAGAAGGGGTGGAGATGGCACACATTGCCAGCTGTTCAGGAGAAGGGTAAGGAAGGAAGGTAGAGGGAGACAAGAAATTGAAGAAGAGAGAAAGAAAGAAGAAAAAAGATGTCCCGAGGAAGCCCACTGGTGTGGTGGCATAGACCAGGGAAGTAGCTTCCCAGCCATGCAGCACTGTACAGCCTGTGTAAAAGAATTAGATATGGCACACGGTGCCAGGTGTTCAGGAAAAGAGAAGGGAAAGATGGTAGACAGAGACAAGAAATCAAGGAAAAAAAAAAAAAAAGACCCCAAGGGAGCCCATTGGTTTGGCGGCAAGGACTGGGGAAGTGGCTTCCAAGCCATTAGGCACTGTACATCCTGTCTAGATGGGGCAGAGATGGCACACAGTGCCAGGTACCCAGGAGACAGGAAAAGAAGGAAAGTAGAGAGATGAGAAACTAAGAAATGAAGAAAAACAAAAAGAGAAAAAGAAAAAATAAGTAAATAAAATTAAAAAAAAAAAGAAATGCCCCCAGGGATCCCACTGGCATGTCACTGCAGATCAGGGCAGTGGTTCCCTAGCTGCTCGGCGCTGCACAAGAAGGCTTGGCTTCTGATCACAGCTCATAGGCAGAATTGCAGTGGGCCTAGAGTAGTCAGTCATTTTACCTTCTGGCCCTCAATTTTTCATCAGATGCTCTCTACCTCTCCAACCAGCACTCTCTTGTACTCCTGGCAGGACTGAAAAATGATGAAGACTTTCAGAGGACCCTTGGCAATGCCAATCACAAGTCTTTCCTAAACAGGCAAAATGAATCTATAGTTTAAAAAAATCAAAACAGTGGTTGACTCTGGGGGTGGATGTGGCATGAGGGAACTTTCTGGGATAATGCTAAGATTCCTTACCTTGATTTGATCATTTCATCATATGCAAGTTTTACCTCAAAAGAAAGAAAACTCTAAACAAATATTAAATTCTAGAGCAGCTCTGTCCAGCAGCTTCTGTGGTGATAGAAATGTTCTGTATTTGTATTGTCCAATATGTTAGCCCCAGACACATGTGGCTATTGTCAAAAACCTAAATGTGGAGAGAAACACTAAGAATTAGTGTAGCAGAATATATATACTGTGATTTGAATTGGGCAGTGTCAACCTGAACATATCAGGAAGGTGCTCCAAAAAGGGGACAGTGAAATAGGGTTATATAGGTCATTGTTAGATTAATTTCTCAGGAGACAGTATCAAAACATGTGCAGAATTCCAGGTGGTTGGAAAAACAGAGTCCTTAAGGACATGCCATACACTTTCCAGTCATATTCTCCTCAAAACTGGCTGCACATAGATAATTCTTTAAAAGAGAGTGCAATGTTTAATATTGTGTGTCAACTTGGCTGGGCCATGATTCTCAGTGTTTATATGTGATCACTCCCATGATGGAATCTGCTGTGAATGGCCAATCAGTTGAAAGGGAGTTTCTTTGCAGAGGTGGCCTGTATCCAAATATAAGCAGATGTCCTGGCTTCTTGCTTCCTCTGGATCCTGCGGCTATCTCCTGTCCATCTGACCTCTGGCTCTTGGGACTTGAGCTATCAGCTTATCTGCAGACCTTGGGATCCCTCAACCTTGACAGCCTGAGAGCTGGAGCCCTGATCTCCAACGTGCCCATCTTGGGTTCTCCAGCCCCTGTGGCTACGTGAATCGAGAGAAGCCTCTATCCTGATCCATGGACTTGGTACGTTCCAGCCTCTACAATCATGTGAGCCATTTCCTTGATAAAAATCTCTCTCTATATATTTATATGCTTTACTGGTTTTGCTTCTCTAGAGAACCCAGCCTAAGGCAGAGAACAATTCCTAAGCTAAGACGTTCTCCATTAAGTTGCTTACTAGGCTATTGTGTGACTTGAAGATGACTTCAG
Source organism: Loxodonta africana (assembly GCF_030014295.1). Classification (NCBI taxonomy): domain Eukaryota; kingdom Metazoa; phylum Chordata; class Mammalia; order Proboscidea; family Elephantidae; genus Loxodonta; species Loxodonta africana. The sequence goes on from NC_087357.1 coordinate 76,329,631, forward strand.
GGAACCAGTTCCTTAAAGGCTTAAGACTCAAGGGAACACCTAAGGCAAATGGCCTGGGTGGGTCACCCCAGTTCCAGGAACCCAGAAATCTGGATTCCAAAGGAATTAAATGTTTTTTTTTTTTTTTTCACTATTAAGCATTTGAAATGAGGATAGCGAGACTGAGGGACTGAATTTGGTGACACTACACAAATAGCTTCACAGATCCTTCCAGTCCTATGACCTAAGTAGGGCTATGGTGATTTTCTCAGTACATACAAAGGCAAATTCTTGCATACAAAGTGCTTAAGGGGCTTGCTCAAGGTCTCACACAGCATCAAGATGGCCTAGGGCTGAAATATCTGAAGTTTTCCAGCTGGGTAAGGAGAGGGCTGCATGATGGAAAAGACCCAGGACTCTCAGCCAGATGCCAGAGGCACTGAAGCCCCAGTTACAAAGGATAAACTTCGCTTTGTCCTTCCCTTCCTTCCTTCCTCCTTTCCATCCATCCTTACCGCTAAGTAGTGGGCAGTAAGTAGGTTGTAGGTATAAAATTTAGGCCTGGAGTCAGACTGCTAGGGTCTGAATTCTGATTCACCAGGTGTATGACCTTGTAACATGGTGTATTTGCCTTTCTAGGCCTCAGTTTCCCAACCTGTAAAATAAGAATAACTTGCTTTGCTGGGATGTTTTGAGAATTAAATTAAAAAATCCCACACCAAGTCCTCGGCATGGCCTCTCACTCTTAGATTGTATGTGCTCAATAAGCATTAATTATTATAATTATTACTATTATTAATTACTGGATGTTGTAAATGACAATGTAAGAACTAGAGCTGAGGCCAGGGTCAGTTCACAAGTGCACAAGAGGTCAAAGTCTGGGTGACTCAGAGCTGAGCTGAGGGGAGGATGGTGTTACCAGCATGTTCTCCTCTCCTCCCAGAGCAACACGTGGGGTTCCTGCTGCACTTGGTTCTCAGGTGTTTGCCTGCAGAGAGGGATTACATTTTGCTGACAAATCTCTTTCCTGAAAAACGTCTCCCTCCTAAGCCGAGCAGGTGATGAACCACTAGGATCAACGCTAACATATTTAATGACCCAACTCCTGTGGCCCAGCAGGCAACATGTCGGCCATTCTCTCTAGAGGCTGCAGCAAAGGGGAGGCTTTACAGAATCAAATTCATGTTGGGAAAAGGAGACCTCCAGGCCCTCCTAGCTTCCTACCAGTCTGTCAGGTTGGGAAGATGGAAAAACCAGTCATTAGCAAACTGGGACAGGACATGGTCCTAGTGGACACAGAGAAGCATATATTGCAGAGGCTGCCTTCATGGAAAGAACAGGCATCTAGGTGCTTAGATTCAGGGGTCCCAACTGACCATCATTCATGTCCACAACTGGGAAAGACAATGTGTTGCTATTTTAGCTGTCAAAGATAATGCTTTGTAAGTGTAAGTACATGAGATTCTGTGTCTTAATAATAATGGTAATAGCTGTCATCACAGAGCACCAACCATGTGCCAGGCCCTATGCCGAGTGCCTTACATAGCAGGTCCTCGATTAATTAAGCCCCATCACACCCCTGTGAAATAGAGACCGCTTTCATCGCCATCTCACACATGAGGAACCTGGTGCTAGCCAAAAGACCACCTAGCTAGTAAGTGGTAGGGCAGGGATTTGAACCTAGGCAGTCTGAATCCAGAGCCTCATGCTGAACCATCAGTGTAAGACTCACACAGTGGTAGGCTCTTTGCCGAACCTGTGCATATCTACGAAAATTCAAATGTATTTTCATAGGTAGTATGGAAACCCGGGTGGCGTAGTGGTTAAGAGCAACAGCTGCTAACCAAAAGGTCGGCAGTTCAAATCCGCCAGGCGCTCCTTGGAAACCCTAGGGGCAGTTCTACTCTGTCCTATAGGGTCTCTATGAATAGGAATCGACTCGATGACAATGGGTTTTTATGGGTTTATGCAACAAGTGGAACATCTCATTTAAAAACCAGTAGGAAGCAAGAAGAAAAACAGATATTACATACTAGTGGTCAGTGTAGCACTATTCACAATAGCCAAAAGGTGGAAACAACATAAATGGCCAACAGATGAACGAATAAACAGAATGTGGTACATACATACAATGAAATAGTAGTCAGCCATAAAGTAAAGGAAATTCTGACATATGCTACAATGTGGATGAACTTTGAAAACATTCTGTATTAAATAAGTCAGTCACAAAGACAAATAGCATATGATCCCACTTATATGAAATATCTAGAATATGCAAATGTATAGAGACCAAAGTTTATTAGTGGTTACCAGGGACAGGCAAGGGGGAGAGGGAAAACGGACTGACTGAGTTTCTGTTAATGATGACAGAAAAATTTGGAAACAGAGTGGTGGAGGTTGAATAACAAGATGAATGTAATTCATGTCACTGAATTATACGTGTAAAAAATGTTGGGATGGCAATGTTTTGTTACATATATATTTACCACAATTAAAAAACAGTAGAATTAGCTTTGGGGGCATTGGTGGTTCTGTTGCAGAATTCTCGCCTTCCATGCAGGAGACCCTGGATCAATTCCTGGCCAAAACACCTCATCTGCAGCCACCACCCATCTGTCAGTGGATGCTTGTGTGTTACTATGATGCTGAACGGGTTTCAATGGAACTTGAAGAAAGGCCTGGCAATCTACTTCCAAAAATCAGCCAATGAAAATCACATGGATCATCATGGGGTTACCATGGCAGCTACTGACAACCGCATGATTAGCTTTAAGAACAAGGCATAGATGAAGCTCTTGTTCATTCATTTACTAATCCCTGCCCACATGCAACTGAAGACTTTGCCCACATTTATGTCCATTTGTTAGGTGCCACCGAGTCAGTTCTGACTCATAGCGACTCTATGTACAACAGAATGAAATAATGCCCAGTCCTGTGCCATCCTTACAATCATTCCTATGCTTGAGTCCATTGTTGTCAATCCATCTTGTCAAGGGTCTTCCTCTTTTTCACTGACCCTCTAGTTTACCAAGCATGATGTCCTTCTCCAGGCACTCATCCCTCCTGATAACATGTCCAAAGTACATAAGACAAAGTCTCGCCATCCTCGCTTCCAAGGAGCACTCTGTACTTCTTCAAAGACAGATTTGTTCTTTCTTCTGGCAGTCCATGGTATATTCAATATTCTTTGTCAACACCATAATTCAAAGGCATCAATTCTTCTTTGGTCTTCTTTATTCACTATCCATCTTTCACTGTCAGTGGTAGGATAATACCCATACACCTAGAAGGAAGACCAACTAATACAAATACTATTCAAATTTGTACACTGGCCACTAAGGCCAAAGATGAAGAAATTGAAGATTTTTACCAACTTCTGCAGTCTGAAATTGATCAAATATGCAATCAAGATGCATTGATAATTACTGGTGATTGGAATGCAAAAGTTGGAAACAAAGAAGAGGGATCAGTAGTTGGAAAATATGGCCTTGGTGATAGAAACGATGCTGGAGATTCCATGATAGAATTTTGCAAGACCAAAGACTTCTTCGTTGCAAACACTATTCTTCACCAGCATAAATGGCGGCTATACATGTAGACCTCACCAGATGAAATGCACAGGAATCTAATCGACTCCATCTGTGGAAAGAGATGATGGAGGAGCTCAATATCATCAGCCAGAACAAGGCCAGGAGATCATGGCAGAGCAGACCATCAATTGCTCATAATCAAGTTCAAGCTGAAGCTGAAGAAAATTAAAGCAAGTCCACTAGAACCAAAATACCACTTTGCATATATCCCACCTGAATTTGGGTACCAGCTCAAGAAGAGATTTGACCCATTGAATGCTAATGACCGAAGACCAGATCGTTGTGGGAGACATCAAGGACATCATATATGAAGAAAGCAAGAGGTCATTAAAAAGACAAGAAAGAAAGAAAAGGCCAAAAGGGATGTCAGAAGAGACTCTGAAACTTGCACTTGAATGTGGAGTAGCTAAAGTGAATGGAGGAAATAATGAAGAGCTGAACAGAAGATTTCAAAGGGCAGCTTGAGAAGAAAAAGTAAAGTATTGTAATGAAATGTGCAAAGACCCGGAGTTAGAAAACCAAAAGGGAAGAACACGCTCATCATTTCTAAAGTTGGAAGAACTGAACAAAAAATTCAAACCTCTAGTTGCAATATTGAAGGATTCTATGAGGAAATATTGAATGACACAGGAAACACCAAAAGAAGATTGAAGGAATACACAAAGTCACTGTACCAAAAAGAATTAGTGGATGTTCAACCATGCCAGGAGGTAGCATATGATCAAGAACCGATAGTATTGAAGGAAGAAGACCAAGCTGCACTGAAGGCATTGGCAATGTGTGGAACACAACCTTTCTTGCTGAAAGTGAAGAGAACTTGAAGCACTTCCTGATGAAGATCAAAGACTACATCCTTCAGTATGGATTGCCCCTCAGCATAAAAAAAAAAAAAAAAATCCTCACAATTGGACCAACAAGCAATGTCATGACAAATGGAGAAAATACTGAAGTTGTCAAGGATTTCATTTTACTTGGATCCACAATCAAAGCCCATGGAAGCAGCAGTCAAGAAATCATACAACATATTGCACTGGGCAAATCTGCTGCAAAAGATCTCTTTTTAAGTGTTAAAAGGTAACGATGTCACTTTGAGGGTTAAAATGCACCTGATTCAAGCCATGTATTTTCAGTTGCTTTGTTTTTTTTTTTTTGTATGTATGGGAAAGCTTGACAATGAATAAGGAAGAATGAAGAAGAATTGAAGCCTTTGAATTATGATGTTAATGAAGAATACTGAATACACCATGGACTGCTAAAGGACAAACAAATCTGTCTTAGGAGAAATACAGCCAGAATGCTTCTTGGAGGAGGGGATGGCAAGACTTGGTTTCATGTACTTTGGACACACTATCAGGAGGGACCAATCCCTGGAGAAGAACATCATGTTTGGTAAAGCACATGGTCAGTGAAAAAGAGGAAGACCCTTATCTTAGTTATCTAGCGCTGCTATAACAGAAATACCACAAATGGATAGCTTCAACGAACAGAAGTTTATTCTTTCACACTCTAGTAGGCTAGAAGTCTGAATTTAGAGCATCAGCTCCAGGAGAAGGCTTTCTCTTTCTGTTAGCTCTGGAGGAAGGTCATCAACCTTTCCCTGGTCTAGGAGCTTCTGTTCGCAGAAACCCCCAGTCCAAATGACATGCTCTGCTCCCGACACTGCTTTCTTGGTGGTATGAGGTTCCCTGTCTCTCTGCTCGCTTTTCTCTTTTTTATCTCAAAAGAGATTGACTTGATACAACCTGATCTTGTAAGTTGAATTTTGCGTCGTTAACATAACTGCCTCTAATCCTGCCTCATTAACATCATAAACCAAAAAAAAAACCCTGATTAACATCATAGAGGCAGGAATTACAACAAATAACATAATTACGCAGCAATTAAAATCACATCGGATGACAAAATGGTGGACAATTACGAAATACTGGGAATCATGGCCTAGTTAAGTTGACACACATTTTGGGGGGACACAATGCAATCCCTAACAACCCTCAACAAGATAGATTGACACAGTGGCTGCAACACTGGGCTCAAGCATAACGATGATTCTGAGGATGGTGCAGAACTGGACAGTGTTATGTTCTCTTGTACATAGGGTTGCTATGAGTTGGAACCAACTTGATGGCACCTAACAATAGCTTTTGCAGGCACACAAGGTAATTGAAAATATTATGACTTGGGTCAGGTGCACCTTGATCCTCAAAGTGACATCTTTGTTTTTTCAATACTTTAAAGAGGTCTTTTGCAGCACATTTGCCCAATGCAATATGTTGTTTGATTTCTTGACTGCTGCTTCCATGGGCTTTGATTGTGGATCCAAGTAAAATGAAATCCTTGACAGGTTCAATATTTTCTCCATTTGTCATGATGTTGCTTATTGGGCCAGTTGTAAGGATTTTTCTTTTCTTTATGTTGAGGTGTAATCCATATTGAAGGAGGTAGTCTTTGATCTTCATCAGGAAATGCTTCAAGTCTTCTTCACTCTTAGCAAGCCAGGTTGTACCATCTACATATTGCAGGTTGTTATGAGTCTATCTCTAATCCTGATGCTGGTTCTTCTTCATATAGTACAGCTTATTGGACTACATGAAGCTCAGCATACAGATTGAATAAGTATGATGAAAGGATACAACCTTGATGCACACCTTTCCTGATTTTAAGCCATGCAGTATCCCTTTGTTCTGTTCAAATGATTGCCTCTTGGTATACCTCCACGTTTCACATGAGCACAGTTAAATGTTCTGGAATTATGCAATGTTACCCATAATTTGTTATAATCCACAGAGTCGAATGTCTTTGCTTAGTCAATAAAACACAGATAAATATCTTCCGGGTATTCTCTGCTTTCAGCCAAGACCCATCTGATATCAGCAAAGATATCCCTTCTGAACCGGAATGCAGCTTGAATTTCTGGCAGTTCCCTGTCAATGTACTGCTGCAACCATTTTTGAATTACCTTCAGTAAAATTTTACTCGTGTGTGATACTAATGATATTGCTTGATAATTTTTGCATTCTGCTGGATCACCTTTCTTTGGAATGGGCACAAATATGGATCTCTTCCAGTCGATTGGCCAGGTAGGCCAGGTAGCTGTCTTCCAAATTTCCAAATTTCTTAGCATAGAAAAGTGACCACCTTCAGTGCTGCATAAGTTTGTTGAAACATCTCAATTGGTATTCCGTCAATTCCTGGAGTCTTGCTTTTCATCAATGCCTTCAGTGCAGCTTGGACTTCTTCCTTCAATACTATCGGTTCTTGATGATCTGCTACCTCCTGAAATGGTTGAATGCCGACCAGTTCTTTTTGGTACAGTGATTCTGTGTATTCCTTCCACCTTCTTTTGATGCTTCCTATTTCATTCAATATTTTGCCCATAGAATCCTTCAAAATTCCAACTCAAGGCTTGAATTTTTTTCTTCAGTCCTTTCAGCTTGATAAATGCCAAGCATGTTCTTCCCTTTTGGTGTTCTAACTCCAAGTCTTTGCATATTTCATTATAATTGTTTACTTTGTCTTCTCAAGCTGCCCTTTGAAATCTTCTGTTCAACACTTTTACTTCATCATTTCTTCCATTCACTTTAGCTACTCTGCACTCAAGTGCAAGTTTCAGAGTCTCTTCTGACATCCATTTTGGCGTTTTCTTTCTTTCTTGTCTTTTTAATGACCTCTTTCTTTCTTCATGTATGATGTCCTTGATGTCTTCCCACAACGATCTGGTCTTCGGTCATTAGCATTCAATGCGTCAAATCTCTTCTTGAGCTGGTACCCAAATTCAGGTGGGATATACTCGAGGTGTTGTTTTTTTTTTTTTAATTGTGCTTTAAGTGAAAACTTACAGTTCAAGTTAGTTTCTCATATAAAAATTTATACACACATTGTTATGTGACGCTAGTTGCTGTCCTGGTATTGTGACAGCACACTCCTCCTTTCCACTCCAGATTTCCCGTGTCCATTCAACCAGCTCCTGACATTTTTGCCTTCTCAGCTCATCTCCTGACAGGAGCTGCCAATTTGGTCTCATGTATCTACTTAAGCTAAGAAGCACCCTCTTGATGAATATCATTTTACACCTCATAGTCCAGTCTAACCTTTGTCTGAAGAATTGGCTTCGGGAATGATTTCAGTTCTGGGCTAACAGAGAGTATAGGGGCCATGTCTTCCAGGTTCCCTCGAGTCTCAGTCAGACCATCAAGTCCAGTATTTCTACTAGAATTTGAGTTCTGTACCCCACCTTTCTCCTGCTCCATCAGGGACTATCTGTTGTATTCCCTGTCAGGGAGGTCATTGGTGGTAGCCTGGTGCCATCCAATTCTTCTGGTCTCAGGCTGATGGAGTTTCTGGTTTATGTGGCCCTTTCCATCTCTTGGGCTGATATTTTCCTTGTGTCTTTGGTGTTCTTCATTCTCCTTTGCTCCAGGTGGGTTGGGACCAACTGATGCATCCCAGATGGCAGCTTGCTAGCTTTTAAGACCCCAGACACCACTCACCAAAGTGGGATGCAGAACATTTTCTTAATAAACTTTGTCATGCCGATTGACCTAGAAGCCCCCTGAAATCGTGATCCCCAGGGCCCCGCCTCTGCTACTCTGTCCCTCAAAGTGTTTGGTTGTATTCAGGAAACTTCTTAGCTTCTGGTTTAGTCCAGTTGTGCTGACTGCTCCTGTATTGTGTTTTGTCCTTCCCTTCACCAAAGATAATTCTTGTCTACTATCTGCTAAGTGAATACCCCTCTCCCTCCCTCCCCGTCCCTGTAACCATCAAAGAATGTTTTCTTCTGTGTTTAAACCTTTTCTTGAGTTCTTATAATAGTGGTCTCATACAATATTTGCCCTTTTGCGACTGACTAATTTCACTCAGCATAATGCCTTCCAGATTCATTCATGTTATAAGATGTTTTGCAGATTCATTGTTGTTCTCTATCGTTGTGTAGTATTCCATTGTGTGAATATACCATAATTTGTTTATCCATTCATCCATTAATGGGCACTTAGGTTGTTTCCATCTTTTTGCTATTGTAAACAGCACAGCAATGAACATGGGTTTGTGTATATCTATTCGTGTAATGGCTCCTATTTCTCTAGGATATATTCCAAGGAGCAGGATTGCTGAATCATATGGTACTTCTATTTCTAACTTTTTAAGGAAGTGCCAAATCGATTTCCAAAGTGGTTGTACCATTTTACATTCCCACCGCTGTGTATGAGCGTTCTAGCCTCTCCACAACCTCTCCAACATTTATTATTTTGTGTTTTTTGGACTAATGCCAGCCTTGTTAAGGTGAGATGGTATCTCACTGTAGTTTTGATTTGCATTTCTCTAATGCTAATGATTGTGAGCATTTCCTCATGTGTCTGTTAGCCACCTAAATGTCTTCTTTGGTGAAGTGCCTGTTCATATCCTTTGCCCATTTTTTAATTGGGTTATTTGTCTTTTTTTTGTTGAAGTTTTGCAGTATCTTGTAGATTTTAGAGATTAGATGCTGATCGGATTAGTTATAGCTAAATTTTTTTTCCCAGTCTCAAGGTTCTAGTGGACTTGTTTTAATTTTCTTCAGCTTGAGCTTTAACTTGTATATGAGCAATTGATGATCTGTTCTGCAGTCGGCTCCTGGCCTTGTCCTGGCTGATGATATTGAGCTTCTCCATTGTCTCGTTCCACAGATGTAGTCAATTTGATTCCTGTGTATTTCATCTGGTGAGGTCCACATGTATAACCACCATTTATGTTGTTGAAAAAAGGTATTTTCAATGAAGAAGTCCTTGGTCTCGCAAAATTCTATCATGCGATTTCCAGCATCATTTCTATCACCAAGGCCATATTTTCCAGCTACTGACCCTTCTTCTTTGTTTCCAACATTTGCATTCCAATCACCAGTAATTATCAATGCATCTTGATTGCATATGTGATCAATTTCAGACTGCAGAAGTTGGTAAGAATGTTCAAATTTTTCATCCTTGTCCTTAGTGGTTCATGTGCAATTTTGAATAATAGTTGTATTAACTGGTCTTCCTTGTAGGTGTATGGATATTATCCTATCACTGACACTGTTGTACTTCAGGATAGATCATGAAATGTTCTTTTGTCCATAGTGGTGATTTAAATCAAATAAACCAGGTCCTTATCTAAGTATACAGTAGCTCCAGACTGACATCTAAGTTCTGAACTTCATTATTCCAATTTGCAGCCAGTTTAGAGGGCCCCAGAGGAGGGCTGGACAGCTTGCTGCGTCTGGGCAATATTACCTAGGGTAGAGGGCACTGGGCCTTAAAAATATGGCTCTGCATCTCAGATGCATCAATTGGTCTCAACCCACCTGGATCAAAGGAGAATGAAGAACACCAAGGACACAAGGCAATTATGAGCCCAAGAGACAGAAAGGGCCATATGAACCAGAGACTACATCATCCTGAGACCAGAAGAACTAGATTGTGCCTGGCTACAACTGATGACTGCCCTGACAGGGAACACAACAGAGAATCCCTGAGGGAGCAGGAGAGCAGTGGGACGCAGACCCCAAATTGTCATAAGACCAGGCTTAATGGTCTGACTGAGACTAGAAGGACCCCTGAGGTCATGGCCCCCAGACCTTCTGTTGGCCCAGGACAGGAACCATTCCCAAAGCCAACTCTTCAGACATGGATTGGACTGGACGATGGGTTGGAGAGGGATGCTGGTGAGGAGTGAGCTTCTTGGATCAGGTGGACACTTGAGACTATGTTGGCATCTCCTGCCTGGAGGGGAGATGAGAGGGTGGAGGGGGTTAGAAGCTGGTGAAAAGGACACAAAAAGAGAGAGTAGAGGGAGAGAGCAGGCTGTCTCATTAGGGGGAGAGTAATTGGGAGTGTGTAGCAAGGTGTATATAAGTTTTTGTGTGAGAGACTGACTTGATTTGTAAACTTTCACTTAAAGCACAATAAAAATTATAAAAAAATAAAAAGGGAAGAAAAAAACATATGGCTCTGCCCTTTACCAGGAGCCCTAGCGGTGCAGTGGTTAAGAGCTATGGCTGCTAACCAAAAGATCCACCATTTAAATCCACCAGCTGCTCCTTGGAAACCCTATGGAGTAGTTCTACTCTGAGTTATAGGGTCGCGATGACCTATGAGTCAGAATCTACTCAATGGCAATGGGTTTTTTGGTTGAGTCCTTTACCAGCTGTCCAATCTGGTGAAGTCACTTCACCACCCTGTAACTTAGTTTCCTAACTGTTCAATAAGATCTAGAATCCCTGTCCTTCCCGGAGCAGCAGGGACAATGCCAACTAATGCAAACATTGATTGATCACTTGCTGTGTGCTAGACACCTCCTATTTAATTTGATCTGCACAACAACCCTGGAAGGTAGGTACTATGACAACTTGCATTTCACAGATGGAGAAGCTAGGCTCAGAGGGGCAGGCAGGTAGTAAGTGGCGGCATTGGGATTTGAATACTATACAAAGCCTTATTGTTGAACCACTGGGGCATCTGAGGGTACCCTGCCTGCTGTAGAGTTTTGCCAAAGGAAAGTCCCAGCTCCTGACTTGAGGTGCCTGACCTCAGTAATCCCCTGGGCTCCTGCTTATTCTCCCCTCTGGATCTGAGGCTGACTGCTTCTGAAGTATAGAAAATCCATCTTCTCCGGATTGAAAAGCTCACTTCTGCCTGACAGGGCTTGTCTGTGGAAATGCATACTCCTTTTATCCATCAGCCAGCTCTGGGCTGCCAGCAACACAGAGCAGGGGTTTGACGGATGAGGGTGGGAGCCCATTAATGTTCGCAACTGTGGAGGTAGAATCCTGCCTCTGGTGGTGCATGGCAGGCCGGGCCAGACACTGCTTCTCAGGGTACCAGGACAGTAAGCTTCCACATTCCTACTGGCTCAGGCTGGATCTGTGCAACCTCCAGAACCAAACTTTGGAAATGAAATGCATAGGCCTCGATCATCCAGCTACCACGCATTGGAGCTTGTTAAGAACTTGCCTCTCCTGGTGCCACCAGAGAGCCCCTGCCCCACGGCCTTCAGTCCTTTCTCACCCTCCTTTAACCAAATTCACCCAGTGCCCTCTAAGCGTACTTACACAGTGCCAGGGGCGATTCCAAATACCGTCCGTGTATTAACTCATTAATGCTCGCAACTCATAACCACTATGCTAGTCTTACAGGGAAAAGCCCTGGTTTGCTGCATCCTACCCCACCCTACCCTACCCTATCCTATATTGTTTGAATTAGTGATACAATTACATGGTGAAAAATACAGGAGCTGTCATATAACAGCTTTTAAATGGGAACGAAAAGGAGCCCCTGCCCTCTCCCTTCCGCCTTCCCAGTCTGGGTCCCTGCAGTGACCCGCACAAGAAATGGAGACTTTCAGCCTTTGGGAGAGAACAGTGGAGCATGGGCCAAGAACATTTTCTCAGTTTTTACCATGTCTACGTACTACCTCAAATTTTTATTCACTACATTACACAACATGGATTGAACTGTGTTCCCCAAAATATGTGTCAAATTAGTTAGGCCATGACTCCCAGTTTATGTGATTGTCCTCCATTTTGTGATTTTCCTATGTGTTAAAAATCATAATCTCTGCCTTTGGTTAGAGAGGGTTAGGGTGGGATATAACACCCTTACTAAGGTCACATCCCTGATCCAATGTAAAGGGAGTTTCCCTGGATGTGACCTGCACCACATTTTATCTTACAAGAGATGAAAGGGAAGCAAGCAGAGAAGAGGGGACCTCATACCACTACGAAAGCTATGCCAGGAGCAGAACACATTCTTTGGACCTGAAGTTCCTGCGCTGAGATGCTCCCAGACCAAGGGAAAACGGATGAGAAGGACCTTCCTCCAGAACCAACAGAAAGACTTCCCTGAATTTGGACTTCTAGCCTGCTAGACTGTGAGAAAATGAATTTCTCTTTGTTAAATCCACCCACTTGTGGTATTTCTGTTACAGCAGCACTACATGACTAAGAATCCACTTAAGAATTATCTTTAAATTAACTCCCTGTAATTTAAATAATTTTTTTTTTTTTTTAAGGAAAACTTAGTATTATTACCCTAAAGAGGTAGTATGCAGCCATTGCCAAGAATGTGGCCTTGCATTAAATCCTGGCTTGGCCCTTCCCTGGCTGTGATTCCCTAGGCAGGAAACAAAAATTCTCTGAACCCGTTTCCATGTCTGTAAAATGGGGACATTAGAAATTCTCCCCTAGGGTCATTGTGAGGAAATGAGATGAAATAAGTTACTGATCAGAGAGCATTTACAACACTGCCTGGAACTTGGTAAGTGTTAGCTACTACTTATGCATTACTGAAAGCAGGAAATAACTGAGAAAACACAACGAAAGCCAAGCAATTTATTAAATTTTAGCTACAGGCTCCTTGCCTACAGCCTAGTTTTTTCTTTGTTAAAAAGGGAGATGAACAAAGGTTAGAGAAGTGTTGAAAATTTATAAATATCAAAGTGAGTCTTTCTTCATAAGGTAGTCAGAAGTATCGAGAAGAATTAGAAGGGTAATAACTGTTTCGCCCTGTGATACACTATTATCTTCATCCCCATTCCTGGGTTCCATCTAGAATCATCTTTTGTACCACCTGTGGCACTGGGTCCACACTTTGGGAAATGCTGGGTCACGCATTAATTTCATGAAACACAGGTGTTGAGGGGAGAAGTATACCTCCCGGGGAGGGGTGGTGGTGGTGGAGTGTTGTTGATTTCCCGAGGGACTTTTTCAAACTGTTGTCCCACTCCTACTCCTATTCTGCTGTGTCTGCCTTCCCTGTTGAGAATTACTACATCTAATGAGAACCACGGAAACCCTGGTGGTGTAGTGGTTAAGAGCTACAGGTACTAACCAAAAGGCCGGCAGTTTGAATCCACCTGGCTCTCCTTGGAAACCCTATCGGGCAGTTCTTTAGGGGGGCTATGAGTCAGAATTGACTCGACCGCAACAGGTTTTTTGGTAATGAGAGCCATCATTTGTGGGAGCGTGCTGCTCTGTGAACAGTCTAGAGGAAGAAAAGGGGTTGAGACCAGCTTGTGAAGGGGAACCCAAGACACATGGGATAAAAGGGAGTCTTAGAGGTTTCCCTCATACTCTGTGGCTTTTCAGAGAGATTTCTTATATACTTTCTTATTAGGTTCTTGACCAATCCAGTGAGAAATGCAGACAGATGATGATAAAACCAAGAAGTAGGTAATGAATTTAAATAAATGTCAAAATGGAACTATAAGTCAAGAGGGAAATAATGGAATTAAAATGCTCTCACAACCTTCTATTTTTTTCTTTTTTAAAAACAACCTTCTATTAGACTCTGATAAATCAACGATGAAAGTTGTAATTTATATGGTGCGCACTAAAAAAATATTACATTATGTGTACCTTCCAAGCATATAAAGTGTGAAAGGAATAATAATATACTTAATAAATCTAAGAGAAAGCAAGAAAGGAAAAGGGAACTAGAACAAGAAAAAATTGAAAAAGCATAGTTAGATGGTAGACTTACACCCAAATACAGGGGTAAAAAATTAAATTAATATACATTTACATTGATTTATAGTTAAATTTACATATATTTAAATATAATATGTAAAACATTTTCTTATTTAAATCTATATTGTTAATTAATATAAGTAATACATTAAATTATACATTTCAGGCTATACATTTCCCTATAAGTGTATCTTTAACTGCAGTCTATATATTTTGATATGTACTATACTCATTATCAGACCCCTGGTGGCTCAGTGGTTAAGAACTCAGTTGCTAACCAAAAGACTGGCAGTTTGAACCCACCAGCTGCTCCTTGGGAACCCTATGGGGCAGTTCTACTCTGTCTTATAGGGTCGCTATGAGTAGGAACGATTCAATGGCAAAGGGCTTTTTTTTTTTTGTCATTATCAAGGAGCCCTGGTGGCACAGTGGTCGTAGCACTCAATTGCTAACTAAAAGGTCAGCAGCTCAGAACCACCAGCAGCTCTGCGGGAGAAAGACGTGGCAGACTGCTTTTGTAAATATTTACAGCCTTGGAAACCCTGTGAGGTCGCTATGAGTTGGAATCGACTCATCGGCAGTGGGTGGGTATTGCCATTATCATTCAGTTAAAAATATTTTCTAATTTCCATTGTGGTTATTTCTTTGATTCATGTTTTTTAAAACCAAACTTTTATATTTTCAAATATATAGTAATTTTTCTATTTATCTTTTTGTTATTTATGTCTGACTTAATGATACTGTCGTAAAAAACAAATACCCTGTATGATTTTAATCCTTCAGCCAAGATACGGTCAAATTTTTATAAATGTTCTATGTAAACTTGAAAAGAACGTGTGTTCTGTAGTTATGGCGTACTGTGTTCTACATATCCATTGGGCTTAGTTTGCTAATTGTGTTGTTCAAATCTTTTTTAATTTTTTTCCACTTACTTTATCACTTACAGAGAGAATATATGAGAATTGGACTGTAATTTTGTCCATTTTTTCTTTTAGTTTGCCAATTTCTGTTTTATATACCTGAGGCTATGTTACTAAGTGCATATACATTTGAATGACTGTACTTCTTGGTTCATTTCCCTTCTGCACGGAGTTCAATCAAACATTTAAGAAAGAAATAATTCAAATCTTTAGAAATTGTTCCCAACATTAGAAAAAGAAGAAACATAATTCAATTCATATTATGAGGCCTCCAAAATGTTGACACAAAAACTTGGCAAAAAAATCGCAGGCTAAATCTCATTCTTGAACATAGATTCAAAATTTAATAATAAAAGAGTAGCAAATTCAGTCCAATAATCCATAAAAACGATAATACGTAACAATCGTGGAGGTTATTTCAAGAATGCAAAGATGGTTTTTAATCATAACACAATATTCTCATAAATAAAATTCATATTCATTTTGTGTGTTTGGAAAGATAAGAATGCACAGGTGGGTTAACGTTGTGCTATATACCACACTGACAAAAAATAAAGGACAAAAACTATCTTATTATCTCAATAGATGCATAAAAACGTTTGGTAAAACTCATCATCCATTCATAATTTAAAAAAAAAAAAACTCAGCCAGATAGAAACTTCCTTATCTGATAAAGGCTACCTACATAAAAATGTGCAGTAAACTATAATTGTTCTAGAAAACCAGCAGAAAGCAGATGCATCCTCAGATGGGGTAATTTGAAGAGAGTTTTATACAGTAACTGTTTACAAAGATGGGGCTAGAGTTTAAAGAAATTAACAAGCGGTAATGTAGTCCCCTAGTGCTAATTATGGGGGGAGGGACCTGAAGGGGCAAAGGAAGGGGAAAATTACTATAAATTGCAAAGAGTATCTGTTTGGAGAAGACCACATGATATAAGCTGTGACATATGGTAGAAGGTCACACCTAACCTACGTGATATAGCGGAGAGGTAGTCTGGGGAATAAATATACCAACTTCATTCTCTTCACCTATCTCATGTCAATGCCTCCAACTGGCCGTAACTAATGTACAGCAAGGGAACCCTGGTGGCTCAGTGGTTAAGAGTTCATCTGCTAACCAAAAGGTGGGCAGTTCAAATCCATCAGCTGCTCCTTCACAACCCTATGGGGCAGTTCTACTCTGCCATATAGGGTCGCTATGAGTCAGAATCAGCTTGACAGCAACAGGTTTGTTTTTTTAATGTAAAGCAAAAGGGCAATGGAGCCCATTGATTCAGTTTCTTCCTGGGGCACAGAGCAAGTGGAGAAGTATGGAGAATGGAGCTGAGGATGTAAATAAGATGTATACAGCATAATCTAGTAAATAGTAATCTAGTAAAATGGGGAAAGTTTACCTTATGAGATTTGGAAAAATATAGATATGTCCACTTCTCTTCAACCTTCTACAGGAGTAGAAGGCAAAAAAGAAGGAAAAGAAATAAAAAGTATAAGGATTAGAAAGGAAGAAATAAAATGATAAGTAGCAGATTATTTAATCGTGTACAGAGAAAATCCAAATAATGTGCAATTAAATTATCAGGATTAATAATAAGTTTAACAAGGGTGCTTGATAAAAAGTCAATACATAAAAATCAATTACATTTGTATATACTAGCAACAAATAACAAAACATATCATATACCTAGAAATTAATCTAACAAACTATAAAGCTTCACAGAAAACAATGAAACTACTGAAAGAAATAAAAGATGTAAGTGAACAAACTATACACTATGTTCACAGATTGGGAGCTCTATCTTGTAAAGATATCAACTCTTCCCAAACTGATCTGTAAATTTGAGGTAATCCTGGCCAAATCCTGACAAGAAACCCTGTAGAAGCTGGTGCCTAAAACTGTACGGTGAAGTAGATCTTCCTAGCACAAAGAGTAGACTGTGGGGGCTTGAGCACGAGCCTTGCAGGCTTCCAACCACAGAGAAAGTAATTGTCATGGATTGAATCATGTCCCCCGGAATATGTGCCAAGTTGCGTAGGCCATGATTCCCAGTATTGTGTGATTGTTCACCATCTTGTCATCTGATGTGATTTTCCTATGTGTTGTAACTCCTGCCTCTATGAAGTTAATGAGGCAGGATCCAAGGCAGTTATGTTCATAAGGCAAGACTCAATGTACAAGATTGGGCTGTGCCTTAAGTCAACCTCTCTTGAGATATAAAAGAGATAGAAGTGAGCAGAGAGACATGGGAATCTCATACCATTAAAAAACAAGAGCCACGAGAACAGCGCGTCCTTTGGACCCAGGGTGTCCATAACTCAGAAGCTCCTAGACCACGGGAATATTGATGATGAGGACCTTCCCCCCAGAGCTGACACACAGAGAAATTCTTCTCTTAGAACCAGCACCCTGAATTTGGTATTCTAGCCTCCTAAACTGTGAGAGAATAAATTTCTCCTTATTAAAGCTATTCACTTGTGGTATTTCTGTTATGGCAGCATTAGATAACTAAGACAGTAATTGACCAAGGGACCCAGCTACTGTGCTTTGAAATTCACTACCAAGTGTGTGCTGAAGCCACACCTCTCATGGGCTGCTCTCAGTCAATGACTGAATGCAGCAGGGACACTAAAGCAGATCTGCTCTTGGGAGACACAGGACCCTTCTGCTGGCCAACTTTGGCTTGAGGAATCCTCAACAGCTTTTCCAGTCCTTTCTTTGACTGCACAATAGCCTAGAATGCTTCCACCCAATCTTCTTTCCTCTCCTTCACTTGGGATCAGACTTACATCACAGTCTGACAGCTTTCCCAGTCTTACCAAACTCCATTCCTATTTTCTCTCACACAGGCAATCCCTTAATAAAATTTTTGCATGTTTAATGCCATCTTGGCATCTGCTTCTAGGAGGACCTAGACTAACACAACAGCCAAGGCATTCGAGAAGTACTTGGGAAAGCATGCTCTACCTGATGTTAAGATTTTTTATAAAAACAAATTATGACAATGTCATGGAAAAAAATAAAATAAAACAAGATATTACTTGTTTTGGCACAGGACTGAATAGACCAAAATAATAGAATAGAGAGCGCAGAAACTTTCCAATGCATATATAAACCAAAAACCAAAACCAGTGCCATTGAGTCAATTCCGACTCAGAGACCCTGTAGGACAGAGTAGAGCTGCCCCATAGAGTTTCCAAGGAGTGACTGGTGGATTCGAACTGCTGACCCTTTGGTTAGCAGCCGTAGCAGTTAACCACTATGCCACCAGGGTTTCCACTGCATATATATACTAACGCTTAATCTACAACAAATGTGGTTCTCTAAGAGAGTGGAAAAACAATGTTTTTCACGAATAAAGCTGGAATACTGGATAGCTTTACTGGGGGAAAAATGAAACAACCTCCACCACAAACCTTAGACAAAAAATCAATTTCAGAGAAATTCTGGGAAGACGGTGATGTAAACAACCATCATTCCAACCCTCTTCACAAATACAAGAAATACAACAAGGAAACGGTGCTCAGCTTTGAGGGACTCTGAATCGGGAAGCAGAGGAAAGCAGGGGAAAGCTGCAGACAGGAAAGAATCAACAAATCAATGATGAGTTGCATACAATAGAAAAATCATTTTTCCCACAATCCCTGCTCCTCCCCCAACCTCATGGGCTGCTGGCTGCTGTGAACTGGGGTAGTAGCCCCAGAAAAGGAGTCTGCTTCCCTAAGTACCAGAGCCTCTGCCTATACCCAAGACAGGACCCCAATCTTGTGCCCTTAAAACCACCAAGCCATACCTCCCCTGGGGTCCGTTTAGGTTGTGCCAGTACATCCCTCACCCAGACACTGTTGGTTGCAAGCCTACTGTGAATTGCTACAGAAAGCCCTTGCAGTGGAGTCTGCTGTCATAGGCAACACTCTACTTGCCTCCCTGCACACCCCATAGCACAGGCCTCTGAAACCAATAGGACAGATGTCCCAGGGAGTCAGTTCTAGACTCCCTGCTTCCCGTTTCAGTCAGTGCTGAGAACTGCTGACTGAGGTTGCTGTGTGCGAAAAAGCAGGCATCTTTAGTGAAGGCTATACCCACAACCAACTTACTACAGGGAGGGCTCTGACAGCAGTGAGAAGACCTCCCTGGAGGTATGATTGGAGTGTGACAGCCCCCACCCCACCTGGACACTGTCACCTGCAAGCTTGCTGTGAATTGCTATAGAATAGCCCAAAATGAAGTCTGTTCCCATGGTCAGCACTCTGCCTGCCTCCCTGGACACCCTATAGTTCTGGCCTCTGAAACCAACAGGAAAAACTTCCCTGGGGGTCAGTTAGAGTTAGTGTGCCCCTACTTCCATTTGGCACTGATGACTGCTGATGAAGGCTGCTGTGTATTAGGAAGCAGGAGTCTTGAGTAGAGGCTATACTCACATCTAACAATCTACTGGGGGGACTCTGATAGCAACAAGGCAGACCTCCATGGGGATCTGACCACAGCATGATACTGCCTTCCACACCTGGTAACTGTTGGTTGCCACACCACTGCTAGAGAAGCCCCGCACGGTGGAGACTGCTCCCATAGTCAGTACTCTACCTGCCTTCTGTGCACTCCATAGCTCAGACCTCTGAAACTAACAGGAAAGACCTCCCTAGGGATCATTTTGGGTCTGTCTGCTCCCCCTTACAGTTGGTTCTGAGGACTGCTGACTGAGGCTGCTGTGTGCTAGGAAGTAGGCCTCTTGAGTGGAGACTATACCCACAGCCAACATACTACGAGGCAGACTCTTATAGCAACAAGGTAGACCTCCCTGGGGATTAGTTGGGAGTGTGACTACCCCTCCCCTAACCAGTAACTGTTGGCTGCTGGATTGATACAAACTCTTACAGAGGGTTCTCTTCAGTGGAGTCAGGAGGTGGGTCACTGAAGTGGAAACTGCCCCCACCCCAAACTCCACAAAGCCACTGGGGCTCTGCAACCAACAAAACAGATCTCTCAGAGGTCCTTCTGGTGCCACTACCCACTCCTCTTGAAATGGAGGAAAGTCTGCCTGTGCTTCCACTGAATGCCAGCTCAGAAAGAAGCAGCCCACACAGAGCAAGTAAGGAAACCTCAGGCAAAAACAAAGGCAACACTCAGCCTGAAGGGGGCTTGCTGATTGTGGGTTTTCTGAATAAAAACATGATTGCAGAAACAGAGAAGGGAAGGGATTAACAACCAGAGATAGAGGACTATGCCCCTGGTGGGCGGACAGATTCAGTAGTGCACGATATCTCACCTGAGCGGCAGTGCCTGGTGGTGGACAGACTGACCACAGAGTGTTCTCTGGTGTTTTTGGGAGAGACTGAAAGTTGAAAAATGAAATCTGGTACTTTCTAATCCCAATTAAACCAGGGAGGGAGAAGGAGCTATCACAGAGAGGGAGAGGAAACAGTAAGCAGAGGCCAAAGGCTCTGCCCACCTAAAAGTTAAAGTAGTGAGGGCAAAAACATCGAATACTGGGGAAAAGTGAGAAAGTTAACACTCTCAAAAATATCAATACCCCAGCAAAAATCACAAGACACACAAGGAACAGAGAAACAATGGCCCATCCAAATGAACGTGACAAAAGGAGTGAAAACACACCTAGGGATAACCAAATAATGAAAACAATGGAACAGTACAATACAACAACATTAAATATAATTAAGGAACTAAGGGAGAACATAGGCAAAGAGCTAAAAGAAATAAGAAAAACAATGCAGGAACAAAAAGAGGATCTAAAAAAAGAGATGGGATATTGCAACTGAAAGCAACAATAACTGAAATGAGAAACACAATAGAAGAATTTACCAACAGATTTAATCGGGCAGAAGAAAGAATCAGCAGATTAGAGGGTAAGATAGTTAACATTACAGATGCAGAAGAGGAACAAGATGGAGGCTAAGAAGGCTGAGCACAGTTTAATGGAATTATGGGACAACAACAAGAGACCTAATATACACATCATGGGAATTCTAGAAGGAAACAAGAGAAAGAAACAGAAAGAATGTTTCAAGAAACAATGACAGGAAATTTCCCCAATCTAATGAACAGCATGAATC
Source organism: Loxodonta africana (assembly GCF_030014295.1). Taxonomy (NCBI): domain Eukaryota; kingdom Metazoa; phylum Chordata; class Mammalia; order Proboscidea; family Elephantidae; genus Loxodonta; species Loxodonta africana. Next base: position 76,350,662 of record NC_087357.1, read on the forward strand.
TACAAATGCAAAGCGCTCAAAGAACCTCAGGTGGGATATACCCAAAGAATCTACACCAAGACACATCATAGTTAGGCTTTCAAATATTAAAGGTAAAGAGAGAATGCTGAGAAGAGTAAAAGAGAAGCAAACAGTCACACACAAAGTATCCCAATAAGATGATGTGCCAATTTTTTGTCAGAAACATTGGCGGTCAGAAGGCAATGGAATGATATATTTAAAATGCTGAGAGAAAAAAAAACTATCAACGAAGAATACTATACTTCATGAAACTATCCTTAAAGAATGAGGGTGAAATTAAAACATTCCCAGACATACAGAAGCTGAGAGAGTTTATATCTACCAGAATGACCTGAGAGTTTGTATCTACCAGGACACCCCTAAAAAATATACTAATGGGCGTTCTGTAGATGGGAGGGAAAAGACACTAGAAAGAAATGAAAAGCTATAGATAAAAAGAAAGATCCCTAATAAAGGGAAATGCATGGACAAGTATAAGGGCTAGTAATATGGTATTAATGCTTCAAAATTTTTAATGTTTTGTCCTTCATAATTTTTAATAACAAATACATGAAAGGTAAGGATAAAGTTATGTTAGAGGGCACATAAAATACAAAGATGTAATCAGTGATAATAACAGCAAATGGGGGAGAGGGAGAGGAATGGCATAGATACAGAATTTCTTGTATGTTACTGAAGTTAAGCTGGTACCAACTTACGTAGAATGTTATAAACACAAGTCTTAAATGTAATATTTATGGTAACCACTAAGAAAATATACATATATAAAATACACAAAAGGAAAGGAGAAGGAAACCAAAAAGGCTAACTACAATATACAAAAAAAAGTAATAATCACAAAAACTAGCAGTACTAAAGGGCAAAGACAAAGAAGACTTAAGACACACAAAAAACCAATAACAAAATGGAGAACTAGGTCAATTCTTATCAGTAATTACAATGAATGTAAATGGACTAAATGCTCCACGAAAAGGCAGAGAGAGGCAGAATGAATTTTTTTTTTAATGATCCACTTATATGCTGCTTACAAGAGACACACCTTAAACCCAAAGTTGCAAATAGGTTGAAAGTGAAAGGATGGAAAAAAAATACTCTAAGCAAATAATAACTAAAAGAGAGCTGGGGTAGCAATTTTAATATCAGACAAAGTAGACTTTAAGACAAAATCTGTCAAAAGATATAGACAATATATAGTGATAAAAGGGCCAATTAATCAAGATTTAGCAATCATACATATATACGTGCCTAACATCAGGACACGTAAATATATTAAGAAAACACTGATAGAATTGAAGGGAGAAATAAATAGTACTACAATAATAGCTGAACACTTCAACACACCACTGTCAATACTGGACAGATCATCTAGAAAGAAGATCAACAAGAAAACAGAGGACACGAATGCCACTATAAACCAACTAGACTTAACAGATATACGTGGAACTCTCCCCCCAAAATAGCACAGTATATATTCTACACCAGAGCATATGGACCATTCTCCAGGATAGACCACATGTGAGGTCACAAAGCAAGTCACGATAAATTTTAAAAGATTGAAATCATACAAAGTATATTCTCTGACTACAACAGGTAAAGCTAGAAATCAGACACAGAAAGAAAAAAAAAAAAACTAAAATACACAAACATGGAAATTAAAGAACACCCTATTAAACTAGCAATGGGTCAAGGAAGAAATCAAAAGAGAAATCACCGATTTCTTAAATGAAAATGAAAGCACAACATACCAAAGCTTTTGGGATGCAGCGAAGGCAGTGCTCAGAGGGAAACTCACAGCAAAAAAAGCCTACATAAAACAAAGAAGAAGGATTTCAAATTAACAGCCTCGCTCAACAATTCCGGGGACTAGCAAGAGAAGCGCAAACTAAACCTAAACCTACTGGCAGAAAGGAAATGACAAGGATCAGAGCAGCAATAAATAAAATAGAAAACAATAGAGAGAATCAATAAAACCAGAAGTTGGTTCTTTGAAAAGATAAATAAAATTGACCAAATTTTTAGCTACGCTGACAAAGATACAAATAACCAAAACAAAAAATGAAAGAGGGGACAACTGACCTGATAGAAATAAAGAGAATTATGACAGAATATTATGAACAACTGTATGGCAACAAACTGGATGACTTAGATAAAATGGACAAATTCTTAGAAGCGCACAACATGCCCAAAGTGACTCAAGAAGAAATGACAAGTTTCAACTTGACCCGTAACAAGTGGAGAGATCAACTCAGTGATCAAAGACAAAAAGTCGTGGACCAGATGGCTTCACTGGAGAATTCCACCAGACATGTAGAGAAGCGTTGACACCAACACTGTTTAAACTCTTCCAAAAGATAGAGGAGGAAGGAATAGTCTTTAATTCATTCTACGAAGCAAACATAACCATGATACCCAAACCAGACACACCACACGAAAGGAAAACTACAGGCCTACAGTGGAATATCACTCAGTCAGTAGGAGAAATGAAGTCTTGATACATGCTACAGTATAGATGGAGCTTGAAGACACTACGCTGAGTGAAACAAGCCAATCACAAAAGAATAAATATTAAATGAACTCACTTACATGAAAAGAAAAGAAAAGGCAAATGTATAGAGACCAAAGTTTATTAGTGGTTACTGGGGGGGATGGAGGGGAAAATGGTGGGTAAACAGTGATGGGAAAATCACATTGATTAAGGGTAGGGTTGCACAGCTGATTGTTGTAAGTGCTGTCAATAAGTTGTACACCTTTAAAAAACTGAATTGACAAATGTTGTGTAATAGATATATTTACAACAACCACAAAAAAAAAAAGAGAGAGAGAATAGCTGCTGAGCCTGCTTATGTGTAACTAAACACCTTGTGGGATTTAGTTCCTTGGTTTGAAGGTCTAGGGTCATGGTTTCATGGGATGTCCCAGTTAATTGGCCTAGTAATGTGTTTAGCACTTTCTGTTCTACCTCGCAGTTCGTTGTATAGTACCTGGAGTACCTAAAGCTTGCAAGCGGCCATCCAAAGCACAGCCATTGGTCTCTATTTACCTGGAGCAACAGAAGAAGAAGGAGACTCAGAAATAGGAGGAGGATAGGAAATAGGAATGTATGCTAATTACCTCCAGGAACAACTGCTTCCTTTGCCATGAGACCAGAAGAACTAGATGGTGCCCAGCTACCATTACTGAACATTTTGATCAAAGATTCCATAGAAGGATCCTGATGAAGGGGGGGAAATGCAGAACAGAATTCAAATTCTCATGGACTGTAGACTTTCTGGAGCCATGGAGGGTAGGTGAATCCCTGAAATTATTGCCCTGAGATAATCCTTAAAACTTAAATCAAAAATATCACCTGAAGTCATCTTAAAACCAAGCAATAGTTTGGTCTGCCTTGAGTATCCAAAATATAAAAAGTATTCCTACAAAAAAGCAAGAAACAAACATTCCAATAGAAATATGGCAAGAATCTTGGATAAAAAATTTACAGGAGGAACTCCACCCAGTTCATAATCAGTGAAATGCAAATTAAAACCACAGTGAGATATCACTAGATACTCTTCAGGATGTACAGGAAGTATGAAGACTGGAAAATGCGTAACAAATACAAAGAATATATAAATGTATCGCCCCGCGTATAGAAGGCTCAAAAACTAATGAAACCAAGAGTGGGCGAGGATGTGAAGCAATGGAAACTCTTACACACTGCAGGTAGGAGTATAATTTTGGTACAACCACTTTGGAAAACAGGTTAGCACTATTTACTATAATTGAAGATAGGCACACCCCAGAATCCAGCAGTTCTGCTTCTAGGTAGAACAGAAGTATGTATTCATTGCATGATTCATTATGGTCCCAAACTGGAAAATAACCTAAGTATCCATCAACAGTAGAACATATAAATATATTGTGGTAATTTCAGACAATGGACAATTATGTCACAATGAAAAGGGACACACCATTGCTAAATATAAAAACATGTATGAATTTCACCAACATAATAATGAGACACAAAAGAACACACAGAGTCAGATTCTATTTATAAAAATTCAAAATTAAGCAAAACTAACTGTATTCTTTAGAGATGAGTACATATGTGGTAAAATTATAAAGAAGAAAAGTGCAATTACCTTCCAAGCCATCGCGGTGTTTTCCTCTAGGGGAGGGGAAGTGAGGTGTGACTATGAAGGGATATGAGGTGGGACTTCTGGGATGCTGGCAGAGCGATAATTACATGTGTTTGCTCTTTGACTATTTATTGACCTGTAAAATTCTGCTCGGTGAACTTTTCTGAACATGTGTTCTATTTCAAAATACGCAGACTTGACTTGGCTAATTGGCTTGGCAATGAGGACTAGTTTTGCCAACTAGGATATGTGGTGGACATTTTCCATAAATCAAATAAACTAAAGCTTCAGCTCTCAGCTTTGGACGAAAATGCATTTTAAACTTGGGCTGAGAAAAAAGCATTTCATCGAAAATATGACGCTGATGAGGGTAAATTGAAATTTATGTTTGGATCTTTTCCAACTCTTTGAGAATATCAATTTAAAACAATGACCCTTTATAACAGAATGAGAGGTGTAATTAATAGTCATTTGATAAGTCCTGGAAATAGTCTTTTTGTTAACTTCCCAGAAATTGAGAACATGAATTATTCTAATGATGGGGCTGCAAATTGTTTTGCAAGTCAATGTGTTTCAATTCTTTGCTTTTAACAAAGCTAAAGGAGGTCCTGATCAAACTATTAGCCAATAGAATACTAAAAATATTTTTGATGATATATCATTATGTGACTTTTAGCATATAATTCATAAGAAGTTAAAAGGTTACGTGAAAGTGCTATAATAAAACAGGCTGCATTCCTGTGTATTTATTTACGTGAACGGAGCCCTGGTGGTGCAGCGGTTAAGAGATCAGCTGCTAACCAAAAAAGTCAGCGGTTTGAATCCTCCAGCTGCTCCTTGAAAACCCATGGAGCAGTTCTACTCTGTCCTACAGGGTCGCTATGAGTCAGAATCTACTTGACAGAAACAAGGTCATTTATGTGAACAAGGTTTCTTAGGACTTACCTTTATAGAAACAACAAATAGGAAATAAATTAACTGAACCCTGTCTCATTCTAGCAATAAGTAATACTTTACTGTGGATAAATGAACCAATTAATTGAAAAAATGCTCATCATCTGAAGAAATGTATTTCCAAATTTTTTACTCTTATGTTTGCTAATTATGTATTTAAAATCTAAATCTCCTTGTGTTTATTATTTGTTTAGTTCAATTGTATATTCACTAAGATTATAATACGATTTACTTCTGAATACATTTTTAATACTTGGAGATAAATGGTCACAGGAAATTTTTAAAAGTTATATACAATCACAATTATGTACAGGCATATATATGCTACATACATGCATATATACACGTATGTGTGTGTGTATTTGTTGTTGTTATTGGGTGCCGTAGAGTCAGCTCCAACTCATTGTGACCCTGTGTCAATCCATGTCATTGAGGGTCTTCCTCTTTTTCACTGACCCTCTACTTTACCAAGCATGACGTCCTTCTCCAGGGACTGGTACCTCCTGATAACATGTCCAAAGTACGTGAGACAAAGTCTCACTGTCCTCGTTCCCAAGGAGCACTCTGGCTGTATTTCTTCCAAGCAGACTTGTTCGCTCTTCTGGCAGTCCGTGGTATATTCAATATTCTTCGCCAACACCATAATTCGAAGGCATCAGTTCTTCTTCGGACTTCTTTATTCATTGGCCAGCTTTTAAACGCGTATGAGGCAATTGAAAATATCATGGATTGGGTCAGGTGCACCTTAGTCCTCAAAGTGACATCTTTGCTTTTCAACACTTTAAAGAGGTCTTTTGCAGCACATTTGCCCAATGCAATACGTAGTTTGATTTCCTGACTGCTGCTTCCATGGGTGTGGATTGTGGATCCAAGTAAAATGAAATCCTTGACAACTTCAATCTTTTCTCCGTTGATCATGATGTTGTTATTGGTCCCGTTGTGAAGATTTTTGTTTTCTTTATGTTCGTGTGTAACCCGTACTGAAGGCCGTGGTCTTTGATCTTCATCAGTAAGTGCTTCAAGTCCTTTTCACTTTCAGCAAGCAAGGCTGTGTCATCTGCATAACGCAGGTTGTTAATGAGTCTTCCTCTAATCCTGACACCCGGTTCTTCTTCATGTAGTCCAACTTCTTGGATTATTTACTCAGCATATGCATTGAATAAGGATGGTGAAAGGATACACCCCTGACGTACACCTTTCCTGACTTTAAACCACACAGTATTCCCTTGTTCTGGCTGAACAACTGCCTCTTGTCTATGTACAGCCTCCTCATGAGCACAATTTAATGTTCTGGAATTCTTGTTCTTTGCAATGTTATCCATAATTTGTAATGATCCACACAGTCAAATGCCTTTGCATAGTCAATAAGACACAGGTAAAGATCCTTCTGGTATTCTCTGCTTTCAGCCAGGATCCATCTGACACCAGCAATGATATCCCTGGTTCCACGTCCTCTTCTGAATCCGGCTTGAATTTCTGGCATCTCCCTGCCAATGTACCGCTGCAGCTGCCTGGAATGATCTTCAGCAGAATTTTACTTGTGTGGGATATTAATGCACATACGTATGTGTGTATATATAGATACACAGACATAAATATCTATTTTTTTTGCAGAGAGCAGAGAAACAGGATAAAGTTATCTATTAAAGACTTTCAAGCATAAAGATACATTAGGCAGAAATTCTGTATCATGCCTGGAATAGACATCAGAGTTCAAGAAGAAAAAGACGTGATGTAAAATTTGACTGCTAAGGAAGAACTTCCTGCATTTGTAAAGAGATAATTAGGAGCATCAGATCACCGTGGAATTTATATCCCTTCGAATATATTTTAGTAAGTGATGTGACAATCTTAGAACATTAACAGCTTCAATAATTCAGAAGTACATTTTTCGTAGCTATTTAAACTTACAACAATTTTTAGATGTCATTTTGAAAATGTGCTTCGGGCTACATAGTTCTTTAAATCCTATGGCCTCGACAAACTAAAGGTTTATTCTCTCACATAAAAGAAACCAGAGACAGTGAGGCAGCAAACGGAAGACACCGGAGAGTCAGGCTCCTCCGGCGTTCTGTTCTGCCATCACTGGAATGCGCCTTCCACCCTCAAGGCCACCATACAGCTACTGGAGCTCCAGCCGTCCTGCCCATTGTGATGGTTAAGGTCACGTGTCAGCTTGCCTAGGCCGTGATTCTCGGTGGGTTGGCAGATATTATGGAATCGTCCTCCATTTTGTGATCTGATGTGAGCAGCCAATCAGCTGAAAGGGGAGTTTCCTCGAGGGATGAGGCCACAGCCTGCATCCAATACCGATGGATGCTTTGGAAAGATCGCCCTCCCTGGATCCTGCATCCAACGCATCATCCTCTGACCTCCGGTTCCTGGAACGTGAGCCAGCAGCCTACTGATTTTGGATTCATCAGCCCCTGCAACCATGTGAGTCAGGAGAAGCCTCCAGCCTGACGCCTAACCCACAGATTTGGGACTTGCCAGCCTCTCCAACTGTGTGAACCATTTCCTTGAAATAGATCTCTCATATATATATATATATATATATATATACACACACACACACACATATGCATGTATGTATATATGTATGTGTGTATGTGTATGTGTATGTATACGTATAAAAAAAACCCACCGCCATCGAGTGGATTCCAACTCATAGCGACCCTATAGGACAGAGTAGAACTGCCCGATAGAGTTTCCAAGGAGCACCTGGCAGATTCGAACTGCCGACCTCTTGGTTAGCAGCTGTAGCACTTAACCACTACACCACCAGGGTTTCCTGGATATGGATATGGATATGGATATGGATATGGATATGGATATGGATATGGATATGGATATGGATATGGATATGGATATGGATATGGATATGGATATGGATATGGATATGGATATGGATATGGATATGGATATGGATATGGATATGGATATGGATATGGATATATATCAAGCCCTGGTGCAGTGGTGAAGAGCTCAGCTGCTAACCAAGAGGTTGGCAGTTCGAATCCACCAGCCGCTCTTTGGAAACCCTATGGGGCAGTTCTACTCTGTCCTATTGGGTCGCTGTGAGTTGGAGTCAACTCGACGGTAACAGGTTTGGTTTTGGCGATATATATATACACACACACACACACACACACACACATGCTTTCCTGATTTCGTTTCTCTAGAGCACCCAGCCTAAAAAAAAAAAACCCATTGCCATCAACTCGGTTCCCACTCATAACAACTCTATAGGACAGAGTAGAACTGCCCCCTAGTTTCCAAGGAACACCTGGTGGATTTGAACTGCTGACCTTTTGGTTAGCAGCCATAGCTCCTAACCATTACGCCACCAGTAATCTGGGAATTTGATGGAAGGACCACAACAGCTTTCCCAGAAAGCTCTACCCAAGCCACATCCCACTGGCCGCTCCTATCTGTGGGGGAATCTGGAAAGTGAAATTTTTCAACTGGGCACAAATCCCAGGGTCCTGTTAGCAAGGGAGAAGATGAGAATATCTATTTGGCAGGCAATTAGCAGCCTCAGGCACATAGAGCGTGACCCCATTTTCATAAAATTGTAAACACTAAACTAGTCTGATGCGAGAGGGAATTACTCCTTCCCTAGCCGCCCCCCAACCCCCACCCCCACCATCCAGGACAAAGCTCACCACCCAGAAAAAGACAGGAGAAACTTTTCCATTTCCACCTAGGGTTCTCAGAGTCTCTTTCATCCCAGTTTCTGCTTTGATGTCAGGGGCTGGTGAGGGTGGGAAGCGGCTTCTCAGGCTAGGGCAGGGTGGGCTGAGTCCTGCTGTGATTGGGAGGCTGATCCTGCACCAGGTCATGGAGCAACAGGCAACTGACTTGTCTGCAGCTTTCTCAGGGACGCTTGGGTTTCCCCAAGGTTCATCGGGCCGAAGGACTAGAGCAGGGAGGGACCAAATGTGGAGTGGCCAGTCTCCCTGGGAGGCACAACACTGGCCATGTGAGACCAGTACATGGGAAAGCAAAAGCCAAAAAACCTCTTCTTACATTGTGGGACACAGTTCAAAGCAGACCGGGTTTTGAAACTGACCTGTGCCACTTCATAACAGTGCAAACCCCTGAGTGGCTTTTCCTCGGGCAAGTTACTTTACCTCCCTGTACCTCAAATCCCTCATTTCTAAACAGGGGTGATGACTGGGACACTACCTCACAGAGCCCTTAGGTAAGACAACACACAGAAAGCACTTAACTCTGGCCTGGTGCTAGTGCGTGTTCATTAAATAGTCACTATTATTTAGACTTTGTACTGGGGGTGGGGAGGATGGGGAGATATGAAATGTTGCAAAGAGCAGGAAAACGTACACTGTGCGTGGGGGTTGCACAGGCACTCGTTGGACACTCCTAATAGCCTTGCAGACACTGAGTGAATGGTCACCAGACTAGGTCTGGGCAGGCAGAGGTGCTTGGTAAGACAGGCTGATTAACTGAAGGATCTTACTGGGGCTTTCACGGAGCTGGGGGCTGGATTCTACCTTCATTGTTTCTCCTGTCTGTGGCTGATCCCCCCAAGGCAGGGAATCCCCTCCACAGGGCAGGGGGACAGTATGCTCCTTTGCAAAATCCACTCGACTGGTTCCAATTCACTATCTTCTTCTTGGGGGTGGGAGTCACTGACAAAGTAGATCACGAGATCTGGGACCCTTAGGGCACCAGATCTTTGTTCCACCAGATCCCTATCTTACCATGGTCACCAGTCACCTTGAACAGGCACCCAGGGTGACTCTCTCCAGACCATTTAACAGGATAGACCTTTAGAGGTCATCTGGTTCAACCTGCTTGTTTACAAAACATTGAGGACCAAAAGGAAGATGGACTTGTCCAGGTCTGCACAGGACCTTCCGATCTCACTTAGATGCCTCTTCCTCTGGAAGCCCCCCGCCCTCCCTGTCCTGTGATGTCCCTGGGCTGGGTTAAGGGCCTTGTCATGTGTACTTCCCCCACTGGGACATGTCTTAGCTATCTAGTGCTGCCATGACAGAAATACCACAAGTGGATGGCTTTAACAAAGAAAAACTTATTTTCTCACAGTCTAGTAGGTTACAAGTCCAAATTTAGGGCGTCGGCTCCAGGGGAAGGCTTTCTCTCTGTTGGCTCTTTGAGAAGGCCCGTGTTCTCAATCTTCCATGGTTAAGGAGCTTCTCAGGCACAGGGACCCCGTGTCCAAAGGATGCGCTCTGCTCCTGGTGCTGCTTTCTTGGTGGTATGAGGTCCCCAACTCTGTGCTTCACCCTTTGAAAGTCCTGAGGTCCTGGCCGTACCTTTTGAGACTGAGGCAGCTCAGCTCCTTGCGTTCCTTGTATTTTCAGCTTGTTTCCTGGTTTCTTGGCCTCTCAGCTCCTCAGGCCTCATGCCTGCATCTGCGCTCCTGGGGCAAGTGTTCCCAAGCTCTGTAGCTCCACCGATAAGTGCCTAGAGGCACCCTACTCTGCCAGCAAGCCTCCTGCACACAGGCACTCAGCTCTCTGGCTCCATGGATTGGCAAGCCTAGCTCCACCGATAAATGTCCAGAGGCACCCCACTCCGCCAGGAAGCCTCAGGCTCCATGAGTCAGCTCCAGCGCCATCTCACTCTGGTCTCCTGGTTCTGCTGCTGCTGGTTCCCTGCTGTTGCTGGTTCTCTGCCACTGTTGCAACTCTATCCGTTCACAGTTTCAAAACCAATTCCACATTTTAGGTACCTGTTAGAGCAGCACCCCACTCTCAGTACCAGATTCTGTCTTGGTTATTTAGTGCTGCTGTAACAGAAATACCACAAGCGGGTGGCTTTAACAAAGGGAAATTTATTTTCTCACAGTCTAGCAGTTTACAAATCCAAATTTGGGGCATCAGTTCCAGGGGAAGGCTTTCTCTCTCTGTTGGCCTTCTCATCAATGTTTCCCCGGATGAGGAGCTTCTTCAGGCAGGGACCCCGGGTCTAAAGAATGTGATCTGCTCCTGGTACTGCTTTCTTGATGGTATGAGGTCCCCAAGTCTCTGCTTGCTTCCCTTTCCTTTTATCTCTTGAGAGATAAAAGGTGGTGCAGGCCACACCCCAGGGAAACTCCCTTTACCTTGGATCAGGGAGGTGACCTGAGTAAGGGTGGTGTTACAATCCCACCCTAATTCTTTCAACATAAAATTACAATCACAAAATGGAGGACAACCATACATTACTGGGCATCATGGCCTAACCAAGTTGATACACACATTTTTGGGGGGACATAATTCAATCCATGACGGGGCACTTTTCATATATGTGGCAATTGCCTTCTCAATTGTTTCCCCCACTAATCTTCAACCACCCCCAAAGTAGTGTTCTGTGTCTGGGCTCTCAGTTCTGTCTTCAGCACCCACCACAGGGCCCGGCACACCACAGTGCTCAGTCAGTCCTGAATGAATGAATGAGTGGGTGAGTGAATGAATACAGTCCTAAATTAGGTGACTCTCAGGTGCCCCCATCACTGAGGATTTTTAAAGAAAATAGAGCTAGAAGAGACGTTAGAGCTAATATAGTTCACTTCTGTCAGTTTACAGACGAGGTAAAAAAGCCAGTGTCGCAAGGGAAGGTGAGTCAGGGCAACAGCTGTGGGCCTCGGGTTTCCTTTTGGGGAATGAGGGATGGGCAGCGGGAGGTGATAGAACCACTGGGGCCCTGAGAGGTGAACTGAGGCGCAGGCCTCTTCTGTTTTCTGAGGCCCCGGGCATATACAAAAGTGAAGAAATGCTAGCTTGCAAAAATGAGGGACGACTTTATCTACTTATATTTAGCACCTGGCGTTGTCAGTCTTGACTTCGTGTGTCCCGTCAGGGGAACAACTCTCTCCTCACACATACCCTCTAATCTGGAGATTATGTCCAAAGTCTAAATGTGAAGCCCTTTGTAATTGAGGGCCTGGGTCTAAGCACCCTCTCTCTGCCCCTCCCACAGCCCCAGGTAGGCCCAGGCCATGACAGGCCTCAGCATTGTCGCTGTCTGTGCCCAGGTAGTGGGCTGTGCTCAGAGCTTCTCAGAGCTGGGGAAAGCCTCTCTTTCAGCCCAGGTGGTCAGCTCCACGAGGACTGCAGGGCTGCGGCTTCAAGGCCATCCTGGCTGTCCCCAGGAAAGCAGGGGACTCTCCTTTACCGGCTCCGTGCACTTCATGGTGGGCTTACAGATTGACCACACTCTCTACTACAGTCTTCCTCCTCGCCTGGGCCTCTCTCCTCACCACTCTCCCACCGGTGAAGCCAGTAACTGGTGCTTCTCCAGGTGAGGGTGCTGAGGACCAGCTCCCCAGCCAGGCAGCAGCCGCAGCTTTGGAACCGGGCTCTGCCTGCAGACTGGCGCCACCTCCTGGTGAGCAGCGGGACTGACGTGCTCCTCTTCGCCCCTTTCCTCCAGCCTCAATCTCCATCTAGCCATTAACTTCTTAGGGGAGTGTGTGGCAGCAGCAAGCACTTGGTCAGGGCTGGCTTTTATAACAAACAAAAAAAAAAAAAATTTTTTTTTTTTTTTTAATCTCTGTAGCTCTTGACGACACCTCTATAGGGCCTCTTCCTGGCTGCAGCTTAACTAAGATAGGCTTCTTCCGAGTGCATGCTGTTTGCCTTGTCCTGTGAGGGATGTGAGGGGCACAAGGACCTAAGGCACAACGCCCACCACAGGGAGCTTAATCTCTCCTTGGGGAAACAAGTCAGGCCAAAAGAGCAGACTGGACAAGGCAGCGCATGGGCAAGCGAAACTCTGGCCAGCAGAGTTTGCAAACAGGCAGCCTGACTCTCGCCAGGAAAGAGAAGCAGACCAGGAGGCATGGCTGTGGCATTAGGGATGCTCACCCCTGGGAGCCCAGGAGGGAGGTCTCCAGGCACTTTCCTATAGTGACAATTGAATGGATGTGGACCATCTGACCCAGTGCCTGTCATATAGTAAGTACTCGATAAAGAGAATCTGTTCTTAAAAATAATCCATTAATAATAGGGAAACAAAGCTGTGGTAGAATGATCACTTTTTAAAAACACAGGTACAAATTTGAACAGACTCACATTCATCCCTGTAACAACATCTCTCTCAGTTCTCACTTGCATTCCTGAGCAGCAGAGAAAGAAGGAGAGTGGCCACTGGCCGAGGAGGGAAGGGCCCACCACACACAGTCTATCTTGGTTAAACTGTAGCCTGGATGAGACCGTATAGAAATGTCATCAAGAGCCGTGGAGGTACTGAGTAATCAACACCAGGGCTGATTGAGTGCTTGCTGCTGCCACGCACTGCCCTAAGCCCTTCACACTTGCTAACTCATCTAATCCTTATGCAACTCTACACGTAGGTGCTACTATTCTCCTCCTTTTAGAGATGAGGAAACTGAAGTACCTTGACATTGGAGGACTGTCCCAAGGTCACACTCTTCATCAGTAGTGTCTTAGTCAGGGTTCTCTAGAGAAACAGAACCAGTGAGAAATAGATATAGAGATATATAGAGAGAAAGATATATATAAAGAGAAATTTATTTTAAGGAACTGGCTTATGCAGCTGGGTGGAGGGGGAGCTGACAAGTCTGAAATCTGTAGATCAGGTAAAAGGCTGGAGGTTCCCTCAGTCCTGTGTCCCAAAATCCCTAGGCCAGGTGCCGGGAGAAACGAAGAGTGAGAGAGTCCTTGCAAAAAGTCTATTTATAGTCTGGGGGCAGATTACAATGTAGGGAAACTCCCTTTTTGTTTTTAAGGCCTTCAACTGATTGGGTGAGACCCGCCCACATTATGGAGGGCAATCTGCTTTACTTGAGGCCATCCAATTTAATTGCATGTAGTTACTTCATAACAGAACCAGAGACATCACCTTGAGGACTAAGGTGTGCCCAATCCAAGCCGTGGTGTTTTCAATTGCCTCTTGTGCATGTGAAAGCTAGACAATGAATAAGGAAGACCGAAGAAAAATTGACACCTTTGAGTTCTGGCGTTGGTGAAGAATATTGACTGTACCATGTACTGTCAAAGGAATGAACAAATCTGTCTTGGAAGAAGCACAGCCAGAATGCTCCTTAGAAGCGAGGATGGTGAGACTTCATCTCACGTACTTTGGAAATGTTACCAGGAGGGATAAGTCCCTGGAGAAGGACATCATGCTTGGTAAAGTAGAGGGTCAATGAAAAAGAAGCAGACCCTTGATGAGATGGATTGACGCAGTGGCCACAACAATGGTCTCAAACACAGCAACAATTGTGAGGATGGTGCGGGACTGGGCAGTGTTTCGTTCTGTTGTACATATGGTTGCTATGAGTCGGAACTGACTCAACGGCACCTAACAACAACAACAACACATAGGGTCACTATGAGTCGGAACCAACTCAACGGAACCTAACGACAACTTCATAATAGTCTAGACTAGTGTTTGACCAAACAGCTGGGCACCATAGCCTAGCCAAGCTGACATATAAATTTAACCATCACAAGTAGCAAAACTGAGATTGGAGCTGGGCAGTCTGGATCATGAGTCTGTGTTCCCAACCACTAGGCTATTCTGCCTTTCTGATCTGGGAACTATTTCATCCCCATTTTTCGTGAGGAAACTGCTGTTCAGAGAGGTGAAGTAACTTTTTCAAGGTCATACAGGTAGTCATTGGCAAAACTAGGATAATCATGGTTATGAACTGTGATTTTTAATAGCTGAATTTTCTCCTCAGCCTCTCTCCAGTAAAAGGGATTTCAAAAGACGAGCCTAGGGCCCTGCTGGCACCCATGTTTCCCACCATGTAGCAGAAGCTACTCTGTAACGAGGGAGAAGGAAGCCATTGATCAGACAGACAGAAGCAGAGATGAAGCTCTGCCCGCAGGCCTCAAGGCCTGGTCCAATTGTTCCTGAAGTCCTTCCCTTTCTAAGAGCTGGTTGTTCAAATTTAGGATCTGATTCCAGGAATCAATAAATTTCCCCTCTGTCCCTAAGTTGTTGTGGGTTGTGTATCAGTCACTTCAACCAAAATGGGTTCTTACACCAGAAGCAAGATGGAGTACAAGAAGCTGCAACCCAGAAGACTGGAGGATCAGGGAGAATCAGAGAGAGGCAGCGAGAAGAGAGGCCAACAGAGCAACAAAGAACAAAAGCTAGAGAGGGCCTCTTGCTGGTCCTCCCAAGCACCCGGCACTGTCTTGTTCCTGAGCTTGGTTCTCCTGCCCCCAGGGTGCCCCCAAGCAGCCAAGAAAACATCTGTGAACTGGAGCTTTTGAACAATTCCTGTTCCAGATGTGTGTTAGCTTCACAGTCCCTATGATTTCCACGTGCACACCCTCATTCATACCAACCTGTCCTTAAAAAAGACTCACTTCCAACTAGAACAACACCCTATCCTTCAGACCCCTTCTGACACCGCTCCCTAAATGCCTGTTCTTCCTGCTCCCACCCCACTGCACCACCACAGCAGGGTGCTTCTGGGAGAGCAGATGGCAAGGCTCGGAGCTGACCCCAGCCCAATTCTCAGGAATGCAGGCTGCTGCGGAGTCAGCAGGGTTTGCCCTGCAGCATCTGGCCACGTTACAACCATGAGAACGTCTGCGTCAGATTGCTCACAGCCCGCAGGCAGTACCGCCATGCAGGCCACCCCAGCGCTGCTGTTAGTGCACGTTAACTTAGCTACGGAGGAGAAATGCAGAAAGAGCAGAGAATAATCCGCTCCTTCAGAGAGAGGAAAATGGGACCTAGGGAGGTCTGCAGCTTTCTCAAGGTCACCCAGCCAGTCAGCAGACAAGCTATCCACTAGGGACAAGTTTCTGGTGCCTGTTCCAATCCCGGTCCACATGGAACTCTAGTTACTTGGGAATTAGTATCCGGTGACATTCCTACCTTCTTCGTTCCCCTGCCCTGATTTTACTTCTTCTCTGAGATCAAACTGGAGGGGATCAGTTTCATTCCATCATCATTTATCTCCTCATTCATTCAGAGTGTACAGGGCCCAAGGGATCTTATGCTTATCTGACTGAACCCTCCCCACCCAGTGTCAGCTGGGCTCTTTGATTTTGTTGTTGTCGTTAGGTGTCGTGGAGTTGGTTCCGACTCATAGTGACCGTATGTACAAGAGAACAAAACACCACCGGGGTCAGTGAAAATGATGAAGTCTTCAGTGAGATGGATTGACACAGTGTCTGCACCGTCCTCACAGTCGTTATGCTTGAGCCCATTGTTGCAGCCACTGGGTCAATGTATCTCATTGAGAGTTTCCTCTTTTTCACTCAGCCTCTATTTTACAAGCATAATGTCCTTCTCTAGGGACAGGTCTGTCCTGATAACATGTCCAAAGTACGTAAGAAAAAGAAAAGCTTGCCATCATTACCTATAAGAAGCATTTTTGCTGTATTTCTTCCAAGACAGATTTGTTCGTCCTTCTAGCAGTCCATGGTCTATTCAGTATTCTTTGCCAACACCGTAATTCAAATGCATCAATTCTTCTTCAGTCTTCCTTACTCATTGTCCAGCTTTTGCATGCATGTGAGGCAAATGAAAATACTATGCATTTATGCATTAGGTCGGGTACATCTTAGTCCTCAGAGTGACATCTTTGCTTTTCAACACTTTAAATAGTTCTTTTGCAGCACATTTGCCCAATGCAATATGTTGATTTCCTGACTGCTGCTTCCATGGGTGTGGGTTGTGGATCCAAGTAAAATGAAACCCTTGACAACCTCAATCTTTTCTCCATTTATCATGAGGTTGCTTATTGATCCAGTTGTGAGCATTTTTGTTCTATGTTGAGGTGCAATCCATACTGAAAGATGTAGTCTTTGATCTTCATCAATAAGTGCTTCAGGTCCTCTTCACTTTCAGCAAGCAAGGTTGTGTCCTCTGCAGATTGCAGGTTTGATTCTAAGCAACAGAAATTGACTGTAGCTAGCTGATGCAAAAAAGGAATTTACTGGGAGAAGACAGGGAAGCTCATGGAAATAAAGAAAAGCTGAAGTCTCTGGAAGGATAGGCTCCAGAGGTCTTAGGAGCAAGAACCTCTGGGGGCCCCCATGCAGGTGATTAGGTGCTAATTGTAGTCAATGTCCTGGTCTGATCAGAGTCCAACTCTCGGGTAGTGCTGAGAACCACTTCAGCAACAGAATTACCTGGTGGTTGTTGGGTGTCTTTGAGTTGATTTCGACCCATAGTGACCCCTGTGACAGAGTAGAACTGCCCCACAGGGTTTTCCACAACGGGAGCAGATTGCCAGGTCTTTCTCCCGCAGAGCTGCTGGATGGGTTTCGAAGGCCAATCTTGATTAGCAGTTGAGCGCTTAACCCTTTCACCACCAGGGCTGCTTGAATTACCTGGGAAGCTTGTTAAAACGCAGATTGCTGGGCCCCACCTCCAAAGTTTCTGATTCTAGGGCGGAAGTCCAGAATTTTGCATTTCTGACAATTTCCTAGGTGATTCTGGTGTTGCTGGCCCCAGGCCCACACTGAGAACCAACGCTCTGAGGGAACTCGGCTTGGGCTCTGTACCGCTCTTGGCTAAGGAGCAGAGGGCTCCTTGAGGAACACTGCCGCCAAGGCTACACTCGGTGTTCTCGTTCCAACCTTGGCTCATGGCAGGCACAACAGGATCTGAACTTTGTGATCCACACGGTTTTCACTGGCTGATTTTTTGGAAGCAGATCACCAGGCCTTTCTTCCTAGTCTGTCTTAGTCTGGAAGCTCCATGGAAACCTGTTCCTCCATTGACACCTGGCTTCACGTGAGGTACATTGGCCCAGAATTGAACCCGGGTCTCTCGCATAGAAGAGGAGAATTCTACCACTGAACCACCACTGCCCCCACGATTGGCCTAAATTCCTCAAACAAAATTAGGATACTGTAATCAAAGTGGGGAACGGATGTTAAGCTTGAAAAACCAAAGAAGTCCACTACGCCCCTCCCAGCCAGTGTTTGAATCCCTGTGACAACTTTCCCACCAGGTGGCCACCAGCTTAGGCTTGAATTCCCCCAGTGACAGAAAGCTCACATCTCATCACACCCATCCTTTTTGGGGACGGCTCTGATTGTTGGAAAGTCCTGACACCTGTGATGTATTGTCCTGTGGGATATGCACTTGGGCTCGTTCCCTTTTCTAGGAAGCAACATTTCAAGTATTTGGGGATGACTCTCAGGCTTCCCTGGTGTAATGGATTGAATGTGTCCCACAAAAATATGTGTTGTAAATCCCAACCCCTATACCTGTGGTTATAATTCCATTTGGAAATGGATTTCCTTTGTTATGTTAATGAATGGTATTAGTAAAGGGTGTGTCTTAAGTCAATCTCTTTTGAGCTATAAAAGAGATGAAACAAATGAGTGATCAAGCACAGATGGGGTAAGAGAGATGCCAAGCCATGGGAAAATCTCTCAGGAGCAGAAGCTCAAAAGAGACAAGGACCTTCCTCCAGAGCCAGCAGAGAGAGAAAGCCTTCCCTTAGAACTGGCACCCTGAATTCAGACTTCCAACCTCCTAACTGTGATAAATTTCTGTTATTTACAGCCACCCACTTCTGGTATTTCTGTTACAGCAGGACTAGATAATTAAGACACCTGGTTCTGTGGGTTAACTATGCCTAGTTACCTCTGCTGCTCTTCATGAGGTGTGGTGATGAACCTCCTGCCATCTGGAAGCAGCACAAATCTCTTTCAGATAGGCAATATGTGTATTGCAAGCTTGGTATGTGACTGGCCTATTGCTTTTACTTGCAATACAGTAGCAAAAAAGACAAACACTGTTCCTCCTCTCATAGAACTTTAGTGCGTAACCAAAATGAAACTTAGTTCTAAAGATGAGGTCTTTTCAGCATGCAACAGTGAGGCTATCATCTCCCTTATTCTAGTCAACATACTTCTGATAACACAGCTTGAGATGACATTAGGTTTTTCAGCAGCCACATCCTACATTTGATTCATTGCTATTATTAAAAAATATTTAGTGAACATTTACAGGGCACTCGGCTCCATGCTATACATTACAGGGATGCAAGAGGCATGATCTCAGCCTCTTACAAGGCATCATCAGTCTCACTGAAATGTTGGCTACATGGAAAATAGACAAGATCTCCACATCCCAGGGTGCACAACTCAATGGTGCCTGGTTACCACCACTGATGGCTCTGACAAGGATCACAACAGAGGGTCCTTGACAGAGCTGGAGAAAAATGTAGAACAAAATTCAAATTCACACACACAAAAGGCCAGGTTTGATGGTCTGACAGAGGCTGGAGACAATCCGAGAGTATGGCCCCTGGACACCCTTTTAACTCAGTACTGAAGTCACTCCTGAGGTTTACCCTTTAGCGAAAAATTAGACAGGTCTATAGACCCTCATGTGTGTTATTCTTGGCTCTATAAAAAAAAATTTTATAGGGCTTCATAGTTCAATCATGTATACAAGACTAATGGGCCCACCAGCCCAAAAGCAAAGACGAGAAGGCAGGAAGGGACAGGAAAAATGGACGAATGGAAGCGGGGAACCTGGGATGGAGAAGGGGAGAATGTTGACACATTGCAGGGTTGGCAACCAATGTCACAAAACAACTTGTATATTAACTGTTCAATGAGAAACTAATTTGCTGTGTAAACTTTCACCTAAATCACAATACAAATTTTTAAAAAGTCATCACCACCTGCCCCAAATCCAGGGTCCCATGAGGACCACTTGGACCCTCTGCATCAGAGTCTATATTGGAGGTTATCTATATGAATGAGCTCAGTCTCAGGCTGAAGAGTCAGACCATCACGTCTCCATGGTGTAACACATAGCCTGACTCTCCTGAGCCTCCCCCAACTGCAGCAGATGGGGGTCCCCTTGCCACTTCCTTTAAAAGGTTTTGTAACAACCGAAATGTCCACCAGATGAATGGATAAACAAAACCTGGTATATACATACAATGTAATATTACGCAGTATAAAGAGAAATGAAGTCCTGATGCATGCCACAACATGGATGAGCCTTGAAAACATTATGCCGAGTGAAATAAGTAAGTCTCAAAAGAATATTGTATGATCTCACTTATGTGAAATATGCAAATGTATAGAAACCAAAGCTTATTAATTTTTACCAGGGGTGGGAGGGAGTGGGAAAGAGGGAGTTTTTGTTTGAGGGGCACTAACCTGGTGGCGTAGTGGTTAAGTGCTACGGCTGCTAACCAAAGGGTCAGCAGTTCAAATCCGCCAGGCACTCCTTGGAAACTCTATGGGGCAGCTCTACTCTGTCCTACAGGGTCGCTATGAGTAGGAATCGACTCGACCGCACTGGGTTTTTGGTTTTAAGTTTCTGTTAATGGTGGCAGAATATTATGGAAACGGATAGCGATAATAGTGGCACAACTTGAAAAATGTAATCAATGCAATTAAATTGTAAAACTGGAAGTTGTACTGGCAAAATTTTTTGATGCATATATCTTCACCACAATTTTTTTTAAAGTTAGGAAAAAGATTTCATGAGTAGTTTGTGAGAACTATTTGTAAATAATTCAATCAACAAGTCAGGAGGGGGAGACAGGCTGCAGCGTCAAAGAAGCCCGAGCTGGAAGGAACCCTTAGCAATGTCCTTAGTCCCACCATCTCATTTAACAGAAGACCCTGGGCCCCAGAGGTGAAGTGACTGCTCAAATTCACAGAACTGATAAGTAAAAATCTGTCAGAATCTAGGACACCTCTTGCCATAAAACCCAATATTCTCTTCACTACACCACCCAGCAGCAAATGTGGGGAGGCAAAGGGGAGAAAGAAAATTGAACTCAGGAACTAGCCCACTCAGGAGACACTAATGGAAAAGGGCTATAAAATGCACTAGTTGTATCATGAAGCAATTGATTCAATTTAAGCAATATATCAAGGACAAAACTTTGGTGCCTATAATGGAAGACAAAACGTTCTTCAGTGCAGTCGAGGCAACAGATACAGTGGGAAATCATAACTTAAAGCTCAGAAAGCTTTTGTTTTTAAACTTGCAAGCCAAGGGGATGAGACAAGGGAGATAATTCTTAGAGAGACAAGGCACCAGGGGCCAAATGCCTTAAGGTGAGGTACTGGTCAGGTGGTCCTGACTCCATTACTCTAAGAGGAAATATGTCTCCTTAACAACCCCAGCTGTTGATTAAAGCTCTAGGAAGACAGGAAATGAGGACAGCCTCTTTTCAAAGGCAGAGATATTGAGGCTGTGGGTGAATTTGGGTGAGAGAAGGAAGACACTTCTCCCTGGGTACTCCATGGTGCTCAGTTTTCAGAAGAATAGGACTGAGCTTCCTGGTTTGATAATAAAAGATAACATCTGTATAGTTCTTACCACCTGCCAGACTATTCTATGTACTTTGTAGGTATTAACTCCCCGCAGTAATGCCAGGAGATGTGCTATTACTCTCCCTATTTTACAGGTGAATAAACTTTGTCACCAAGATGCTAAGCAGCTCACCCAAGTTCACACAGCTAAGATCTGAATCAGAAGAACTGATGAGTCACTATTGACGCCCCCCCCCACCAACATGCCTGTCTTAGTTACCTAGTGCTCTTATAACAGAAATGCCACAAAAGGGTGGCTTTGACAAACAGAAATTTATTTTCTCATAGTTTAGGAGGCCAGAAGTCTGAATTCAGGACACTGGCTGTAGAAGAAGGCTTTCTCTCTTGGCTCTGGGGGAAGGTCCTTGTCTCTTTTCATCTTCTCTCAGTTCCTTGGTGATCTTCATACAGCTTGGCATCTATCTTCTCCCATCTCTGTTTGGTTGCGTAATCTGCTCTTTTTTATCTCAAATGAGGTTGACTTAAAATACACCTTACACTAATACTGCTACATTAACATAACAAAAGATATCTATTGCCAAATGGGATTTTATCCACAGTTTAGGATTTACAACACATATCTGGGGGTGGGGCACAATTAAATCCATAACAATGTCCATATTACCCTCCAAGTGCCCCAGTACTAAACTGCCATTTGAGATTCACCTAAGCTTTCCAAAGTGAGCTGTTGTTTACCAACATCACCACAAAGTACCTCGATAATGTGTTACCAGTAATGTTTTTTTCCTTTGCTTGTTGGTTGGACAACTAATTATAGCTAAAATGCAATGTTTTAGATTTCTTGAAAGATACAGAATTGGCAATCCAATATATTGTATAATGTTCACCCCATTTGCTTCGTACTTACCCATGATAAAATGAAGGGTTACAGTTGACTGTAAACTCAAGCAGTGGCCACCTCTGCAACCTAAATGAGCCCAAAGGAAGATCTTTCCCATTCATCAACACCTACCAGCCAGCATCGTGCTAGTCACTAAGAGGACAGTAACAGCTAAGACACCATTTCTGCCGTCAATGTTCTCAGTTTCATAAGCTACAATACAACACGGTGAGTGCTGCCATAGGGGTGTATCCAAAACGCTTCAGGAAAACAAAGAGAGAACCTTGCACTTGGGACAGCGGAAGACTGGCTCAGGTCATACGCAGCTACGGAGCCAGGGCTGTCTTATAGGAGATGAAGGGATACTACGAGATTCTAAGTGAGGAGTAAATTTTAGAAAAATTGCCCGTCTAGATGAGTGGAGGGTAAGCTGAAGGAGAGCAGGACCAAGAGCAGAAAAACCAATTAGGGAATGAGGGTATAATCCAGTCAAGAGTTGAGGGTTAGAGGCAGAGCCAACATGGTGCCCTGGACAGATGCATCATGCTGTCCCTCTGCGGCAAAGATCTGAAAAACTAAGTAACACAAATAAAAACATCAATCCTGGAGCCCTAAGCGTCAAATGAGAAATAAAAACTAGATCAAACACCAAATAGAAGAAACTAAAGGAAAAGAGAAAACGAGGAGAGATATGGAGATCCCCTGCCAACTAACACGCTCCAGCATCGCCATCTTGGAGCACAGCCAGAAATGACCCTGGACAAGAAGTATGGGAAGGCAGATTCACGGAGCTCCCAAGAGGAAACAAACCTCTTGGTAACTAAACAAGCATGCTTTCTCACCACTCAACCTTCTGCCCCATATACCACCTTCATCGCTGCCTTGGCTAGAGAGCTAATGGCCTGTTGCCAGCCTGGGTATCCCCCAACCCTACCTTCTGGCTCCTGCCAGATAATTTTTTTTTCTCTTTTCTTTCTTTCCCTTTTGTAATTTTCCTTCTCCCTCCCACCTAGACCTGTACCCCACCTCTACCCCTTCCCATCAGGCCGTGCCACACTGCCCTGGCTAGAGAGACTTCAGCCCATCACTGCCCTGGGCATCCCTGCTTCCACCCGCTGGCTCCTGTGGTGCCATTTTCTTATTTTTCCCCTTTCTTCCTTTTCTGTTTTCTCCCACCTAGCCGACATCCCTTTCTACTCCTTTGGCTACGCCACACCATGCTGTCACAGGTAGAGAGCTACAAGCCTTCTGCCACCCTGGGTCCTGCCCCACCTGCCAGCTCCCACCATGCCATTTTTCCTCTTTTTTGGTTTTCTTTCTCCCTTCCACCTAGCCCCATATGCTACCTCCTCCTCCCCTCCTTCCTGTTGCTCAGGTCTGTCCTACCCCCACCCACAAACCATCCTTTTTTTTTTTCTCACTCTCTCTTTTCTTTATTACCCCTAGCACACCCATCCTGACATAGCAAAACAGAACAAAGAAGTAGGACAAAACAAATGAACATATAATCAATAAATAAAGAAACTAATATCTTAATGTCATGGAGACAGCAGACAATATCAAAACATAAAAAAGCAGGACAAGATGGCTCCAGTAAGTGGCCAGAATAAAGAATTAGATAACCATCCAGTAGAAAAAAAGGCAGTGGAACTACCTGATATGGAATTAAAAAGGCTAATATTTAGGGCTTTCCAAGAGATTAGGAAAGAGATCAAGGAAAACACAGACAAAACCAATGAAAACATAGCAAAAATCAAGGAAAACACAGACAGAGCAATAGAAGAATTAAGGAAAACCATACAAGAAGAAAATATCAAAATAAACAATTAGAAATCATACAAAAACAACAACTAGAAAGCCAAAAGATAGACAACAAAATTTCAGAAATGTACAACTCAATAGAAAGTTGTAAGGGCAAATTTAAAACAATGGAAGACAGAATCAGTGAGATTGAATACAAATCCATAGAAGCCACTCTGAGGAAAAATAAAGGAAAGAATGAAGAAAATCTAAAAATTGTATGGGACACAATGAATGGCAAAATATGCATGTGATCAGGGTATCAGAAAGGGAGAAAGTGGAAAACACGGAGAAGATTGTTTAAGATTTGCTGGGAGAAAATTCCTAAATATCATAAAAGATGAAAAGATCACTATCCAAGAAGCTCAGTGAACCCCAGTAGGAGAGACCCCAAAAGAAGTGACCAAGACATATCATAATCATATTGCCAAGACCAAAGACAAAGAAAGAACCTTGAGAGCAGCTCAAGGTAAAAGAAGAGTCACTAACAAAAGGGAAATGATAAAACTGGGATCTAATTACTCAGCAGAAACTATCCAGGCAAGAAGGCAATGGGAGAACATATATAAAATCTAGAAAGACAAAAACTGCTAACCAAGAATACTATATTCTGTAAAACTCTCTCTCAAATACAGTGGCAAAATTAGTATCATTTCCAGAAAACAGAAATTATGGGAATGTGTAAAAATCAAACAAAACTTACAAGAAATATTAAAGGAAGCCCTTCAGTTAGAGAACCAACATCAGACAACAACCTGAGTCTAGGACACAAGACAGCATCAGCCAGATACTAACTTAGGTAAAGAACTCTCAATAATAAAACAAAGCTAAAAGACTTACAACAGGGAAGCAGAGATGTAAATCTATAAATGACGACAATGTCAAATCACCAAAAGGGGAATGAAAGGTGTAGGTACAGAACTTTCAAATTAAGAGAAAGTCAAGGCAATATCAAGTTATAAGAGACTGGCTCAAACTTTGGAAGATAAGGGTAAATTTCAAGGTAATCACAAAAAAAGTTAACAAACCTACTCATCATAACAAAAAAGAAGAAAAACATAATATCTCAATAAACACAAAATCTATTTCAACTAAAGAAAAAATCCACAAACAAAAGGAACTAGGAACAGGAAAATATGAGGAACAAAGAAAACATGAGCACCACACAAAAAAAGCACAGTGATACAACAGCAATAAACTCATACATATTGATAATCACACTGAGTAGAGAGACAGAGAATGGCAGAATGGATAAAAAAGCATGACCTGTCTACAGGAGATGCATCTTAGACACAAAGATATAAATACACTAATAATCAAAGGATGGAAAAACATGTATCAAGCAGAGTCATAAAAAAAAGAGCAGAAGTGGGAAACCTAATCTCAGATAAAATAGACTTTAAGGCAAAATCATCCATAAAAGACAAGGAAGTACATTATATAATGATTTAAAGGGACAATCCACCAAGAAAACATAACCTTAATAAATATCTATGCACCCAACCACGGGGCTCTAAAATACATAAAACAAACTCTGACAGCAGTGAAAAGAGAAATAGATGATTCCACAACAATAGTAGAAGACTTCAACACACCACTCTCGATAAAGGACAGAACATCTAGAAAAAGACTCAACAAAGATACAGAAGATCTAAAGGTTTCAAAATCAGCCAAGCTGACCTCACAGACATATATAGAACACTCAGCCCAACAGCAGCAAAGTATACATTCTTTTCCAATGCACATGGAATATTCTCCAGAAGACTACATTTTAGGCCACAAAGCAACCCTCAATAAAGACCAAAACATTAAAATAATACAAAACATTCTCTCTGATCACAATGCCATAA
Source organism: Loxodonta africana (assembly GCF_030014295.1). Lineage (NCBI taxonomy): Eukaryota > Metazoa > Chordata > Mammalia > Proboscidea > Elephantidae > Loxodonta > Loxodonta africana. The sequence goes on from NC_087357.1 coordinate 76,376,511, forward strand.
AAGTAGAAATCAATTACAGGAAAAGCAGGTAACAAAATTGAATATATGATAACTTAATAACACCTTGCCTAAAAACCACTGGGTAATAGGAGAAATAAAAACATTTTTAGAATTAAATGAGAATGAAAACACATGATATCAAAACCTCTGGGACACAGCAAAGGCAGTACTCAGAGGTCAATTTATATCAATAAACTCACACATCAAAAAAAGAATGGGCCAAAATCAAAACGTTAGCCCTACAACTTGAACAAATAGAAAGACAACAGCAGAAGAAGCCCACAGGCACCAGAAGAAAGGGAATAATAAAGACCAGTGGAAAAATAAATGAGAGAGGCAAAGACAACATGGCAGAGTAGTCAGACTCTTCCTGTGATCCCTCTTACAACAAAGACCAAAAAAAAAAGTGAATCGATTACATATGACAAGCTAGGAGCCCTGAACATCAAAAGCAAAGTTGAGGAATCAAACTGAGTGGAAGGGGGAGGGAAAAACAGTTCAGAAGAAGTAAAGAGTTGCCAGACCTGACCCAGTGGGAACCAGCATCACACCGGCCAATTCTGCCACTGCCATGAGTACAGTGAGGCAAGCAGAGGCGTTCAGGATGTATTTTCCACATCAGGGGAGGCTGAATGGTGGAGAGTCTGCTCAATCCTCCAAAACAAGTGAGAACTGACCCACAATTGGCAAGTGATAAGTACCTGCATTTAACCTACTGCAATCCAAAAATACCCCTTCGGGAAAAACCTCTCACCCATTTACCTACTCCCTTCCTGATCTGCACTTGTCCCAGTCGGCTGCATCCCTTGGGCTGGAAGAAGGACCCTGCACTCATCCTGAGCCATTCTTTCGGCCTTGGAGAGGGAACAAATTAACAAACAAGGGAAAAAATAATCTGCCAGCTCCCCTAAGCCAGGAACTCAGGGCAGAAACAGCTCCTTTGCCAAGGCACAGGCATAAGGGGCCCATGGACTTTGAATGCCTTTCACCCCTGTATAGACCTGTGTGGGCCCATTTCAACAGTGTAGGCCCTCATTAGCACAGTACAACAGGGGTATATACCTGAAGTCTAACTTCAACTGTTTTGGTTACATGATGGAGTAGCAAGTTTGTGTCATTTGGCACTGCTCTGCCTATTAGGCAGGGTCCTCACCTACCCACATCAGGGGCCTGAGGACTGGTGGCTCCACTCACCCCACCTAGCCACATGTGTCAGGGGTTCAAGAATAAGTGGAGCCTCCCAGTCCTTACAGTCAACAGTATTGGGTGCCCATCATCTGGATGCAAAACCCACCCACCTACGTGCTTTAGGGAACAGGGGGCACACTTTCCTCACAGACACTCGGGGGTGGTTGTCAGCCCCCTGCCTTGCTCAGCATGTGACCCCCTACTGCACCCAGATACCTGTGCCTACACCAATCACCCCTGCTCATCTAGGACTGTAGGTGAGAGCCTGCACCACACACTTGGTGACTATCTGGATGCCTGAGCTGAATCCATACAAAAAAAAAATGAATAGATTCCTGGGCTCACATCCTAGTAACAGCTCTGACCACCTGGCGACAGGATGTTAGAGCTTCAAAGGTGCCAATAATCAAACTAGCTCACTCAAGTAGCCTATTTGGGCATATCAAAACAAAACAAAACAAGAAGTTAGGACACAGTAAGTAAACATAAATAAATACAATAATTTATTGATGGCTCGGAGACAATTGTCAATATCAAATCACATAAAGAGGCAGGCTGCAATGGCTCCAACGAGCTCCCAAAACAAAGAATCAAGAAATCTTCTGGAAGGAGAGAATTTCCTGGAATTACCAGAGGTAGAATACAAAAGATTAATGTACAGAACACTTCAAGAGATCAGGGAGGAGATCAGGCAAAATCCAGAACAAGTCAAGGAACACACAGACAGAGCATTAGAGGAACTGAAGCAGATTAGACAAGAGCATGATGACAAATTTAATAGGCCGCAAGAATCCATAGAAAAATAAATGAAAGAGAGAAGAGATAAACAATAGAAAGACTCAACAAGACCAAAATTGGGTTCTTTGTAAAGATCAACAAATTCGACAAACCATTGGCCAAACTGACAAAAGAAAAACAAGAAAAGAAGCAAATAATCCAAATAAGAAATGAGATGGGGGACATTACAACAGACCCAATGGAAATAAAAGGGATCATAACAGAACACTATGAAAAATTGTACTCAAATTTGAGAACTTAAGGAAATAGACAAATTTCTAGAAACACACTATCTACCTAAACTAACACAAGCACAGGTAGAAAATCTGAACAGACCCATAACAAGAGATGATATTGAAGAGGAAATTAAAAACAAAAACTCCAAACTAACCAACAAAAAAAGCCCTGGCCCGGACAGCTTCACTGGGGAATTCTACCAAACATTCAGTGAAGAGCTCACATCAGTATTACTCAAACTATTCCAGAGCATGGAGAAGGAAGGAATACTTCTCAATTCATTCCATTAAGCCAGCATAACGCTGATACCAAAGCTAGGCAAACCAAATAAAAAACTGAACCTGTTGCCATCAAGTTGATTCTGACTTATAGGTACCACAAGAAAAAGAAAATTACAGGCCAATATCTCTCATGAATATAGATGCAAAAATTCTCAACAAAATTCTAGCCAATAGAATTCAGCATCATATCAAAAAAAAAATAATTCACCATTATCAAGTGGGATTCATATCAGGCATGCAAGGACGGTTCAACATTAGAAAATCAATCAATGTAATCCCAACACATAAACAGAACAAAAGAATCACATGATCATTTCAATCAACACAGAAAAGGCATTTGATAAAGTCCGACACCCATTCCTGATAAAAACTCTCAAGAAAATAGGAATAGAAGGTAAATTCCTGAACATAATCTCAAAATCTACTATACAGCCACAGTAGTCAAAACAGCCTGGTACTGCTACTACGGCAGACACATAGACCAACGGTACAGAATTGAGAACTCAGACATAAATCCATCCACTTATGGTCAGTTGATCTTTGACAAGGGACCAAAGTCCATTAAACAGGAAAAAGACAGCCTTTTTAACAAATGGTGCTGGCAAAACTGGATGTCCATCTGCAAAAAAAAAAAAAAGAAAGAAAGAAACAGGACCCATATCTCACACCGTACACAAAAAATAACTCAAAATGGATCACAGACCTAAATATAAAACCAAAAACCATAAAGATCATGGAAGAAAAAATAGGGACAACACCAGGGGCCCTAATATATGACATAAATACAATACAAACCGTAATTAACAATGTACAAGCACCAGAAGATAAGCTAAATAACTTGGAGCTCCTAAAAATTAAACACTTATGCACATCTAAAAACTTCAAGGGAGTAAAAAGAGAACCTACAGACTGGGAAAAAGAAATTTCAGCTATGACACGTCCAACAAGGATCTAATCTCTGAAATCTATAGAATACTTCAACATCTCAACAACAACAACAACACAAATAACTCAATTAAAAAATAAGCAAAGGATATGAACAGACACTTCACCAAAGACATTCAAGCAGCTAACAGACACATGAGAAGATCATTAGCCATTAGAGAAATGCAAATCAAAACTAAAATGAGATACCATCTTACCCTGACATTACTGGCAGGAATCCAAAAAACAGAAAATAATAAATGCTGGAGAGGTTGCGGAAAGATTGGAACTCTTACGCACTTCGAGTAGGAATGTAAAATGGTACAACCACTATAGAAAATAATATGATGCCTCCCTTAAAATTTAGATACAGAAATACCATAGGATTCAGCAATCCCACTCCTAGGAATATATCCTACAGAAATAAGAGCTGTCACAAGAATAGACGTATGAATACCCATGTTCATTACAGCATTATTCACAACAGCAAAAAGATGGAAACAACCTAAGTGCCCAACAATAGATAAATGTGTAAACAAACTGTGGTACATTCACACAATGGAATACCATGTAACGATAAAGATCAACAATGAATCCGTGAAACATCTCAAAACATGGATGAATCTGGAGGGCATTATGCTGCGTGAAATAAGTCAGTCACAAAAGGACAAATACTGTATGAGATCACTATTATAAAAACCCAAGAAAAGTTTACACACAGAAAAAGCAATTTTTGACGGTTATAAGGGAGGGAGAGGAGGGATGAGAAGGGAAAATCACTAACTAGATAATAGACAAATCTTAACTTTGGTGAGGGGAAAGACAACACACAATATAGAGGTAGTCAGCACAACGTGACCAAGGCAAAGTTAGAAAAGGTTCCTAGACACAATCCAAACACCTTGAGAGACCAAGTTACTGGGGCCAAGGGCTAGGACCGTGGTCTCGGGGGACATCTAGGTCAACTGGCATTGTCCAGAACCCTCTGTTGTGATCCCTGTCAGAGCAGTAGGTGGTGGTAGCTGGGCACCATCTAGTTCTTCTGGGCTCAGACTGGTGGAGGCTGTCGTTCATGTGGTCCATTAGTCCTTCCAACTAATAGTTCATAAAGAAAATGTTCTACATCCTAATTTCGTGAGTAGTGTCTGGGGTCTTAAAACCTTGTGAGCAGCCGTTTAAGAAACATCAGTCAGTCCCACTGTGTTTGGAACAAAGGAGAATGAATAAAACCAAAGGCACAAGGAAAATATTAGTCGAAAGGACTAATGGATGACATGAACCACAGCCTCCACCAGTCTGAGCCCAGAAGAACTAGATGGTGCCCAGCTACCACCACCTACTGCTCTGACAGGGATCACAATAGAGGGTTCTGGACAGAGGGGGAGAAAAATGTAGAATAAAATTCAAATTCACAAAAAAGACTAAACTTACTGGTCTGACAGAAACTGGAGGAGACCTCGGGACACCCTGCTAACCCAGACTGAAGCCACACCCAAAGTCCACCTTTCAGCCAAAGATTAGACAGGCCTGTAAAACAAACAATAACACGTGAGGAATATGCTTCTTAATTCAATCAAGTATATGAGACCGAATGGGCAATATCTGCCCAAAAGCAGCAATGAGAAGGCAGGAAGAGACAGGAAAACTGGATGAATGAACACTGAGAAGCCAGGGTGGAAAGGGAACGGGGGAGAGTGCTGACACATTGCAGGGATTGCAACTAATGTCACAAAACAATTTGTGTATAAAATTTTTTTATTGAAAAACTAATTTGTGCCCCAAACTTTAAGCTGAAACACAATAAAATCTTAAAAGAGTTGAGGATTAAGCTAAGGCAGAAGCACTTGTGATGGAAAAAAAGATGAATTCAAGAAAAAAAAAACTAGAAGTGAAATAGTTTTTTTTTTTTCTTTCTTGTGGCGTTCACCTGGGTTTCATATTTAATTGTTATAAAATATTCTCAAATCTGGCTCTGATCTTGGCTGAAGAATCATGTTGTTGTTGTGTGCTGCTGAATCAATTTCAGCTCATAGTGACTCTATGAAACCTGCTTTCTAGGTCAGGTAATCTCAAGCTTCCAGGAAATGCAAGCTGGACCAGGGTTCAATCATGCCTATTTGCTCGACTACAGTATTTCACTTACCTTCTCTGAAATTCAGTGACATCATTTCCAAAGTGAGAATCACAATATCTACCTCTTAGCTTGTCATAGGAACTAGCCAATTTGGGTGACAAACTATCTCACCTCTTTTTATCAACCTCCAACATTTACTGAGTACTTACTATGTTCCAGGCATTATTCTGACACGCATTCACTCATTTAATCCACGCAACAACCTGATGAGATAGGCACTATTATTTTCACCATTCTGCAGGTAAAATGAGGCAAAGAGATGAAATAGCTGCCAGCTTGGCACAGACAATGGCAGAGCAAGAAATTGAACCCAGGCAGCGTGGCTCCAGACTCTACCACAACACTAGAGCCAGCTTTCAAACTGCCTAAACACCCACATGCCCTTACATGCAATAATTCCAGGGTCTCCTCCAGAGCTCTCCTTCCCCTCCTGTGTTTCCAAGAATCCATCCTACTTCTTCAGTCCTGCTACCTGGTATCAGGTAGTGAAAGAACAAGCGTAGCCCTCTACTGCCTTTGCTAGATGCTGCCACAAAGTGTCACTATTGAAGACCAGTTCTGCAAGGTTGGTTCAGGTGGCCTGTTGCTGATATCAGGTTCCTGCCCAAGCCACAGTGGGGTCTCTGAGACTCCACTTCTTCTATAGTTCTTACCCACATGCTCGGATATTGTTACTCAAATCACATTGGGGGTGGGGAGCCAAATCCAAAGCTGGCTCCCAGACCCTTTGATTCTGGGCTACCAACCTAGACCTCCACACCCGCCTCCCCCTTCCTGTTAATGGATCCCTTTTGGATTGCTTGGGGTTATTTTCTACCAGAATGCCTTGGGCACGGCCATGCTGATCAACCACATCAGAGGCCCCTAACTTCAAATTTCAGGAAGTGACTGAACTTACGATCTAAGCGCCTTTACATATAGGAGACGTCTGGGCAACTCGTGCAAATTGGTTCACCCCCTGAGACTACTAAAGGGAGAGACATTTTCTAAATGCACACACCCCAAGATGTCTTGTTGCACCCTTTTCCCATGTTGATGGATGTCAACTCCCCTTATCTATACGTAACTAATCGGGGTTCACATGGCTCTTGTCTAAACAACAGCCTGCTCCAGAGTACCCAGTTCTGTTCACTGACATGTAGAAGTGCTAGAAGTTTCTTTCTCTAATTATGTCTAAAGAGACTGTTTATTGCATACCTTATGACCATTAGGAACCCTCTCTTATACCAAATTAAAAGCCTCGTATTGTAGACTTTAGGAGGGGCCAAGGGACTCACCGAGACCTATGGAGTGTTGAGAAAGTTTCTTTGTGGACTCAGTTCACAAGGATGATGAATGTAATTTCTCTCATGGGCAGAGAGAATCTGAGATTGAAGCCTCTTAAAACACAACCTGTCCATAAAATGGAGAGTCCCAACACCAATCCTCAGCAAGAGCATAGGAATGCCACAGAAAATCAGAAGTATCCTGAGATGTAGTCACAATTAGGGCTGCCAGAATTAGTAAACAAAAATACAGAACACAGTTAAATTTGAATTTCAGATAAAAAATTAATAGTTTTTAGCGTAAGTGTCTCACATGCAATACTTGGCACATACTTGTACTAAAAAAATTATTTGTTGTTTATTTGAAATTTAAACTAAACTGAGTGCTCCGTATTTGATCCAGCAACCCTAATCCTGAAGTATAACCACGACCAGAAGCAAATCCAAGTCCTAGGAAAGGAAAAGTCAAAGGCATTTAGAAGATCAAAAGTTAAAATTAGTTGGACTACTGCAATGGATCAAACTTCCTTTTACTTTAAAGGCAGTTGTTCCTAAGCCTGACTACACATTGGAATTAGCAGAGAAATTAAACACACACACACACACAGATGCCCAACTTCCAGGTAAGACGGCAGCTTAGATAGACACACCTTAACATCCATCTACAATAAAGACACTAGAAACCAAGTGAAATGGATATAAACAATGACCCGGATTCCTAAACATTAAACAGAAGGTTGAAGAATTGGGCACTGATTGGAAAGAGAGAAAAAAATGAGCAGGAACGTGGAGATTCTCAGAGCATCCACGCCCGGCTAGCCTGGCCATTTCGAGATGGCAGCAAAAAACATCCACAGGTGAGGAGCCTAGGAAGGCAACTTCACAGAAAACACAACTGGAGGCAGAGACACCACGTAAACAAACGGGAAGAAATAAGGTAGGCAGGCCACATGCCGGGGCCAAACTAGCTGGAGAAGGAGACACATCACGAGTTCCATATCTTTGAATCACTTCCTGATGAAGATCAAGGACTACAGCCTTCAATATGGATTATACCTCAACATAAAGAAGACAAAAATCCTCACAACTGTACCAATAAGCAACATCATGACCAAAGAAGAAAAGACTGAAGTAGTTCGGTGCATAGATATTTATTAAGGTTATGTGTTCTTGGTAGATTGTCCCTTTAATCATTACCTAATGTCCTTCCTTGTCTTTTACGGTGTATGTTGCCTTAAAGTCTGTATTCTGAGATTAGTATTGTCACTCCTGCTCTTTTTTTGGTTGCTGTTTGCTTGATACATTTTGTTCCATCCTTGATTTTTAGTATATTTACGTCTCTGTGTCTAAGGTGTGCCTCTTGTAGACAGTATATTGATGGATCATGGTTTTTATCCATTCTGTCACTGTCTGTCTCTTCACAGATGCATTTAAACTGTTTACATTCAGTGTGATTACTGATTGATGTTGTCAAAGATTTCATTTTACTTGGATCCACAATCAACACCCATGGAAGCCGCAGTCAAGAAATCAAATGACACATCACATTGGACAAATCTGCTGCAAAAGGCATCTTTAAAGTGTTGAAAAGCAGAAATGTCACTTTGAGGACTAAGGTGTGCCTGACTCAAGCCATGATTTTTTAATTGCCTAATACGCATGCAAAAGCTGGACAATGAATAAGGAAGATTAAAGATTTGATGCCTCTGAATTATGGTATTGGTGAAGAATATTTTATATACCATGGATTACCAGAAGAATGAACAAGTCTGTCTTAGATGAAATACAGCCAGGGTGCTCTTTGTAAGCGAAAATGGCGAGACTTCATCTCATGTACTTTGGACGTGTTATCAGGAGCACAAGTCCCAGAGAAGGACATCATGCTTGGTAAAGTAGAGGGTCAGAGAAAAAGTGGGAGACCCTCAATGAGATGGATTTACACAGTGGCTGCAACAATGGGCTCAAGTGTAACAATGATTGTGAGGATGGCGCAGGACCTGACAGTGTTTCATTCTGTTGTACATGGGGTTGCCGTGAGTCAGAAATAACTCAGTGACATCTTTCATGGATTGAATTATGTCCCCCCAAAAATGTGTGTATCCATTTGGCTGGGCCATGATTCCCACTATTGTGTGGTTGTCCTCTATTTTGTGATTATAATTTTATGTTAAAGAGGATTAGAGTAGGATTGTAACACCCGTACCATCTCACATACCTGATCCAATGTAAAGGGTTTCCCTGGGGTGTGGCCTGCACCACCTTTTATCTCTCAAGAGATAAAAGAAAAGGGAAGCTAGCAGAGAGGGGGAGCCTCATAACACCAAGAAAGAAGCTCCAGGAGCAGAGTGCGTCTTTTAGACCCAGGGTTCCTGCGCAGAGAAGCTCCTAGTCCAGGGGAATATTGATGACAAAAGCCTTCCCCCAGAGCCAACAGAGAAAGAAAGCCTTCCCCTGGAGCTGACGCCCTGAATTTGGACTTCTAGCCTACTAGACTGTGAAAAAATAAATTTCTCTTTGTTAAAGCCATCCACTTGTGGCTTTAGATCAATCCTAGCAGCACTAGATGACTAAGAAAGCACTTAACAACAACAAGAAATTAGGAAATAGATCAAAGAAAACACAGACAAAACTGAGGAAAAACTAAACAAAATCATGGAAAACACAGACAAAATCAGTGAAAGCATAGCCAAAATCAAGGAAAATACAGACAAAGCGATAGAAGAACTCAGGAAAACAATGGAAGAGCGAAATGTCGAAATAAATAAACAATTAGAAATCATATAAAAACAGCAACTAGAAATCCAAAAGATAAACAACAAAATTTCAGAAATGGCCAACTCAACAGAAAGTTTTAAGAGCAAATTTGAAACAATGGAAGACAGAATCAGTGAGATTGAATACAAATCACGGAAGCCAATTTGTTTGAGGAAAAGTTGCAGAAAAGAATGATGAAAAATGAAGAAAACCTAAGAATTAGGTGGGACACAATCAAGATCAGAAATTTGCATATGATCTGAGTTTCAGAGCAGGGAGAGGAAGTGCAAAACATTGAAAGGATTGTTGAAGATTTGCTGACCGAAAGCTTTCCTACTATCATGACAGATGAAAAGCTAACCATCCAAGAAGCTCTACAAACCCCATAAAGGAGAGATCCCAAAAGAAAGTCACCAAGACATATCATAATCACACTTGCCAAAACAAAAGACAAAGAAAGAATCCTGAAAGAAGCTTGTGAAAAACGGAAAGTCACTTAGAAAGGGGGAGCAAGACTAAGCTCTGATTAGCAGGCAGAAATTATGCACGCAGGAAGGCAATGGGATGACATATATATATATATTATATATATATAATATATATATATTATATATAACATATATACATATACATATAAATATATATATATATATATGAGGCCTTGAAAGAAAAAAACTGCCAACCAAGAACAGTATATGCAGCAAAACTCTCTCTCAAATATGATGGTGAAATCAGGACATTTTGAGATAAACAAAAATTAAGTGAATTTCTAAAAGACAAACCAAATTTACAAGAAATATTAAAGGCAGTCCTTTGGTTGGAGAACTAATGACACCAGACAAAAACCTGAGGCTAGGACAAAGGACAGAATCAGCCAGACACCAACCTAGGTAAAGAACTCTAAATAATAAAACAAAACTAAAAGATTCAAAACAGGGAACCAGAGATGCCAATCTGTAAATGATGACAACGTCAAAACAATAAAAGCGGGAAATAAATGGTGTAGGTACAGAACTTTCAAACGAAGAGGAAGTCAAGATGATATCAAGTAATAAGTGACTGGTTTAAACTTAGGAAGATAAGTGTAAATTTCAATGAAACCACAAAGATAGTTAATAAACCTACTCATCAAAATAAAAAAAGAAGAAAAACATAAAGTCTCAAAAAACACAAAATCTGTAATAATGAGAGAAATTCCACAAGCAAAAGGAACTCGGCACAGGAATGTAAGAGGAAAAAAGAAAATGCCAGTACCAAAAAAAAAAAAAAAAGCACAAAAAAATAACAGCAATAAACTCACAGCTATCCATAATCACACCGAACATAAACAGTTTAAATGCACCCATAAGGAGACAAACAGTGAGAGAATGGATAAAAACCAGGACCCATCAATATACTGTCTACAAGAGCCACAACTTAGACATGAAGACGTGAATATACTAAAAATCAAAGAATGGAAAAAAATGTATCAAGCAAACAGCAACCAAAAAAAAGAGCAAGAGTGGCAAAACTAATCTCAGAATACAGACTTTAGAGCAACATCCACCATAAAAGACAAGGAAGGATGTTATATAATGATTAAAGGGATAATCCACCAAGAAGACATAACCTTAATATATATCTATACACTGAACAACAGGGCTCCAAAATAAAAAAAATACATAAGGCAAATTCTAATAGTGCTGAAAAGAGAAATAGACAGTTCCACAATAATAGTAGGAGACTTCAACATGCCACTCTTGGTAAAGGACAGAACATCTAGAAAAAAAACTCAACAAAGATTACAAATGATCTAAAGGCCACAAACAACCAACTTGACCTCGTAGACATATATGGAACACTCAACAGCAGCAAAGTATACGTTCTTTTCAAACACATATTGAATAGTCTCCAAAACAGGTTTTAAGCCACAAAGCAACCCTAATAAAATCCAAAAACATCAAAATAAGACAAAGCATTTTCTTTGTTCACAACACTATGAAAGTAGAAATCAGTAAAAGGAAAAGCAAGGAAAAAAATTAAAAACTTGGAAATTGAATAACATCTTGCTTAAAAGCCACTGAGTAACAGAAGAAATCAAGAGGGAATAAAAAAATTCCTAAAATTAAATCAGAATGAAAAAACATCATACCAAAACATTTTGGAGACATCGAAGGTGGTGCTCAGAGGTCTATTTATAGCAATAAACACACACATCAAAAAAGAAGGAAGGGATAAAATCAAAGCATTAGCCCTACAACTCGAACAAATAGAAAGACATCATCAGAAGAAGCCCAGACCTCAGAAGGAAAACATTAAGATCAGAGCAGAAATAAATGAAATAAAGAAGAGAAAAACAATAGAAAGAACCAACAAGACCAAAAGTTGGTTCCTTAAAAAGATCAACAAAACCAACAAACCACTGGCCAAACTGACAAAAGAAAAACAGGAGAGGAAGCAAATAACCTAAATAAGAAATGAGATAAGGGACATTAAAACAAACCCGACTGAAATGAAAAAGAATCATAAGAGACAAGGATGCCCTTTATCACCGCTCTTATTCAACATCGTGTTGGAAGTCTTAGCCAGGGCAATTAGGCTAGACAAAGAAATAAAAGGTATCCGGGTTGGCAAGGAAGAAGTAAAGTTATCACTATTTGCAGATGACATGATTATATACACAGAAAACCCTAAGGAATCCTCCAGAAAACTACTGAAACTAATAGAAGAGTTTGGCAGAGTCTCAGGTTATAAAATAAACATACAAAAATCACTTGGATTCCTCTACATCAACAAAAAGAACACCGAAGAGGAAATAACCAAATCAATACCATTCACAGTAGCCCCCAAGAAGATGAGATACTTAGGAATAAATCTTACCAAGGATGTAAAAGACCTATACAAAGAAAACTACAAAGCTCTACTACAAGAAATTCAAAAGGACATACTTAAGTGGAAAAACATACCTTGCTCATGGATAGGAAGACTTAACATAGTAAAAATGTCTATTCTACCAAAAGCCATCTATACATTTAACGCACTTCCGATCCAAATTCCAATGTCATATTTTAAGGGGATAGAGAAACAAATCACCAATTTCATATGGAAGGGAAAGAATCCCCGGATAAGCAAAGCACTACTGAAAAAGAAGAAGAAAGTGGGAGGCCTCACCTTACCTGACTTCAGAACCTATTATACAGCCACAGTAGTCAAAACAGCCTGGTATTGGTACAACAACAGACACATAGACCAATGGAACAGAATTGAGAACCCAGACATAGATCCATCCACGTATGAGCAGCTGATATTTGACAAAGGACCAGTGTCAATTAATTGGGGGAAAAGATAGCCTTTTTAACAAATGGTGCTGGCATAACTGGATATCCCTTTGCAAAAAAATGAAACAGGACCCATACCTCACACCATGCACAAAAACTAACTCCAAGTGGATCAAAGACCTAAACATAAAGACTAAAACGATAAAGATCATGGAAGAAAAAATTGGGACAACCCTAGGAGCCCTAATACAAGGTATAAACAGAATACAAAACATTACCAAAAATGATGAAGAGAAACCCGATAACTGGGAGCTCCTAAAAATCAAACACCTATGCTCATCTAAAGACTTCTCCAAAAGAGTAAAAAGACCACCTACAGACTGGGAAAGAATTTTCAGCTATGACATCTCCGACCAGTGCCTGATCTCTAAAATCTACATGATTCTGTCAAAACTCAACCACAAAAAGACAAACAACCCAATCAAGAAGTGGGCAAAGGATATGAACACACATTTTACTAAAGAAGATATTCAGGCAGCCAACAGATACATGAGAAAATGCTCTCGATCATTAGCCATTAGAGAAATGCAAATTAAAACTACGATGAGATTCCATCTCACACCGGCAAGGCTGGCATTAATCCAAAAAACACAAAAGAATAAATGTTGGAGAGGCTGCGGAGAGATTGGAACTCTCATACACTGCTGGTGGGAATGTAAAATGGTACAACCACTTTGGAAATCTATCTGGCGTTATCTTAAACAGTTAGAAATAGAACCACCATACAACCCAGAAATCCCACTCCTCGGAATATACCCTAGAGACACAAGAGCCTTCATACAAACAGATATATGCACACCCATGTTTATTGCAGCTCTGTTTACAATAGCAAAAAGTTGGAAGCAACCAAGGTGTCCGTCAACGGATGAATGGGTAAATAAATTGTGGTATATTCACACAATGGAATACTACGCATCGATAAAGAACAGTGACGAATCTCTGAAACATTTCATAACATGGAGGAACCTGGAAGGCATTATGCTGAGCGAAATCAGTCAGAGGCAAAAGGACAAATATTGTATAAGACCACTATTATAAGATCTTGAGAAATAGTAAACCTGAGAAGAACACATACTTTTGTGGTTACGAGGTGGGGAGGGAGGGAGGGTGGGAGAGGGTTTTTTTACTGATTCATTAGTAGATAAGAACTGCTTTAGGTGAAGGGAAAGACAACACTCAAGACATGGAAGGTCAGCTCAACTGGACTGGACCAAAAGCAAAGAAGTTTCCGGGATAAAATGAATGCTTCAAAGGTCAGCGGAGCAAGTGCGGGGGTCTGGGGAACATGGTTTGCGGGGACTTCTAAGTTAATTGGCAAAATAATTCTATTATGAAATCATTCTGCATCCCACTTTGAAATGTGGCGTCTGGGGTCTTAAATGCTAACAAGCGGCCATCTAAGATGCAGCAATTGGTCTCAACCCACCTGGAGCAAAGGAAAATGAAGAACACCAAGGTCACACGCAACTAAGAGCCCAAGAGACAGAAAGGGCCACATGAACCAGAGACCTACATCATCCTGAGACCAGAAGAACTAGTTGGTGCCCGGCCACAATCGATGACTGCCCTGACAGGGAGCACAGCAGAGGACCCCTGAGGGAGCAGGAGATCAGTGGGATACAGACCCCAAATTCTCATAAAAAGACCAAACTTAATGGTCTGACTGAGACTGGAGGAATCCCGGCGGCCATGCTCCCCAGACCTTCTGTTGACACAGGACAGGAACCATCCCCGAAGACAACTCATCAGAAATGAAAGGGACTGGTCAGCTGGTGGGAGAGAGACGCTGATGAAGAGTGAGCTAACTATATCAGGTGGACACTTGAGATTGTGTTGGCAACTCTTGTCTGGAGGGGGGATGGGAGGATAGAGAGAGAGGGAAGCTGGCAAAATTGTCACGAAAGGAGAGACTGAAAGGGCTGACTCAAGAGGGGGAGAGCAAGTGGGAGTAGGGAGTGAGATGTATGTAAACTTATATGTGACAGACTGATTGGATTTGTAAACGTTCACTTGAAGCTTAATAAAAGTCATTAAAAAAAAAAAAAAGAAAGAATCATAAGAGAACACTGTGAAAAATTGTACTCGAACAAATTTGAGAGCCTAAAAGAAATGGACAAATTTCTAGAAACACACTACCTACCTAAACTAACACAAACTGAGGTCAAAAATCTGAACAGACCCATAACAAAAGATTGAAAAGTTAATAAAAAATCATTACCAAAAAAAAAAAAAAAGGCCCTGACTTGGATGGCTTCACTGGAGAATTCTACCAAACATTCAGAGAAGAGCTTACACTAGTACTACTAAAACTATTTCAAAGCACAGACAAGGAAGGGATGCTCCTAAATTCATTCTATGAAGCCAGCATAAACCTGATACCAAAGCCAAGCAAAGACACCACGAAAAGGAAAATTACAGGCCAATATCTCATGCGAATATAGATATAAAAATTCTCAATAAAGTTCTAGCCAGTAGAGTTCAGCATCATATCAAAAAAAATAATACACCATGACCAAATTGGATTCATACCAGGTATACAAGGATGGTTCAACATTAGAAAATCAATCAACATAATCCAACACATCAATAGAACAAAATAAAAAATCATATAATCATCTCGATCAATGCATTTGATAAAGCCCATCACCCATTCCTGATAAAAACTCTTAATAAAATAGGAATAGAAGGGAAATTCCTCAACATAAAAAAAAAAAATTTTTTTTTTTTTTTTTAATAATAGGCATCCGTATAAAACCAACAATCTATACCATCTATACAAAAACCAAAAATCCTCACAAGTGGACCAATAAGCAACATCATGGTAAATGGAGAAAAGATTGAAGTTGTCAAGTATTTCGTTTTACTTGGATCCACAATCAACACCTATGGAAGCAGCAGTTAAGAAATCAAGACTGATTGCATTGGGCAAACTTGCTACAAAAGACCCCTTTAAAGTTTTGAAAAGCAAAGATATCACAATGAAGAATAAGGTGCACCTGACCAAAGCCATGGTGTTTTCAATCACCTCCTATGATGTGAAAGCTGCACAATGAATAAAGAAGACTGAAGAAGAATTGATGTCTTTGAACTGTGGTGTTGGTGAAGAATACTGAATATACCATGGACTGCCAAAAGAATGAACAAATCTGTCTTGGAAGAAGTACAACCAGAATGCTCCTTAGAAACAAGGATGACGAGACTACGTCTCACATACATTGAACATGTTGTCAGGAGGGATCAGTCCCTGGAGAAAGACATCATGCTTGGTAAAGTACAGGGTCAGAGGAAAAGAGGAAGACCCTCAACGAGATGGATTGACACAGTGGCTGCAACAATGGGCTTAGGCACAACAATGATTGTGAGGATGGCGCAGGACTGGGCAGTGTTTCGTTCTGTTGTACACAGGGTCACTATGAGTCAGAACCGACTTGGTGGCACCTAAAAACAACAACATACGAAACCAACAGCCAACATCATTCTCAACAGAGAGGATGAAAGCATTCCCCCTGAGAACGAGAAAAAGAAGGATGCTGTTTATCACCACTCCTACTTAACATTGTGCTGGAAGTCCTAGCTAGAGCACTAAGGCAAGAAAAAGAAATAAAAGGCATCCAAATTGGAAAAGAAGAAGCAAAACTACCCCTATTTGTGGATGATATGATACTATATGTAGAGAACCCAAAGAACTCCACAAGAAAACTACTGGAACTAATAGAAAGATTCAGCAGAGCAGGAGGGTACAAGATCAACATACAAAAATCAGTTGGATTCCTATACGCCAACAAAAAAAAGATGACTACAAAAAGGAAATCAGGAAAACAACACCATTTATAATAGCACCTAATAAAAACTTCGGAATAAATCTAACCAGGGATGTAAAAGTCCCATACAAAGAAAACTACAAAACACTACTGCAAGAAACCGAATGAGACCTACACAAATGGAAAAACATACCATGCTCAGGGATAGAAAGACTCAATATTGTGAAAATGTCAATCTTACCCAAAGTGATCTATGAATATAACACAATCCCGATTCAAATACCAAAGGTATTCTTTAACAAGATGGAAAAACTAATCATTAACTTTAAACGGAAAAGAAAGAGTCCCAGATAATTAAAACATTACTGAAAAAGAAGAACAAATTAGAAGGCATCACGCTACCCGATCTTAGAGCCTACAATACAATCACGGTAGTCAAAACAGCCTAGTACTGGTACAACAACAGACACATAAACCAATGGAACAGAATTGAGAACACAGACGTAAATTCAGCCACCTATGGTCAGCTGATCTTTGAAAAAGGACCAAAGTCTATTAAATAGGGGAAACATAACCTCTTTAACAAATGGTGCTGGCAAAACTGAATGTCCATATGTAAAAACAAAAATGAAATACGACCCGTACTTCACACCATACACAAAAACTAACTCAAATAGATCAAAGACCTAAATATAAAACCCAAAACAATAAAGATCACGGAAGAAAAAATAGGGACAACATTAGGGGCCCTAATTTATGGCATAAATAAGATACAAACCATAACTAACAATGCAGAAACACCAGAAGATAAACTAGATAACTGGGAGCCCCTAAAAATTAAACATTTATGCTCATCGAAAGACTTCACCAAAAGAGTAAAAAGAGAACCTACATACTGGGAAAAAGAAAAAAATTGGCTACAACATAGTTGACAAGGGTCTAGTCTCTAAAATATATAAGATACTGCTACACTGTAACAATAAAAAGTCAATTAAAAAATGGGCAAAAGAAACGGGTTGGAGAGGGATGGTGAGGAGTGAGCTTCTTGGATCAGGTGGACACGTGAGACTATGTTGGCAACTCCAGCCTGGAGGGGAGATGAGAGGGTGGAGGGAGTTAGAAGCTGGCAAAATGGACATGAAAAGACAGCAGAGGGAGAGAGAAGGCTTCTCATTAGGGGCAGAGTAATTGGGAGTGTGTTGTTGTTGTTAGGTGCCATTGAGTCAGTTCTGACTCATAGCGACACTATGCACAACAGAACAAAACACTGCCCGGTCCTGCGCCATCCTTACAATCGTTGTTATGCTTGAGCTCATTGTTGCAGCCACTGTGTCAATCCACCTCGTTGAGGTTCTTCCTCTTTTCGGCTGACCCTGTACTCTGCCAAGCTGCTGTCCTTCTCCAGGGACTGATCCCTCCTGACAACATGTCCAAAGTATGTAAGATGCAGTCTCGCCATCCTTGCTTCTAAGGAGCATTCTGGCCTCACTTCTTCCAAGACAGATTTGTTCATTCTTTTGGCAGTCCATGGTATATTCAATATTCTTCGCCAACACCACAATTCAAAGGTGTCAACTCTTCTTCGGTCTTCCTTATTCATTGTCCAGCTTTCACATGCATATGATGTGTCTGAAAATACCATGGCTTGGGTCAGGTGCACCTTAGTCTTCAGGGTAACATCTTTGCTCTTCAACACTTTGAAGAGGTCCTTTGCAGCAGATTTACTCCATGCAATGTGCCTTTTGATTTCTTGACTGCTGCTTCCATGGCTGTTGATTGTGGATCCAAGTAAAATGAAATCCTTGACAACTTCAATATTTTCTCCGTTTATCATGACGTTGCTCATTGGTCCAGTTGTGAGGATGTTTGTTTTCTTATGTTGAGGTGTAATCCATGCTGAAGGCTGTGGTCTTTGATCTTCATTAGTAAGTGCTTCAAGTCCTCTTCACTTTCAGCAAGCAAGGTTGTGCCATCTGCATAACGCAGGTTGTTAATGAGTCTTCCTCCAATCCTGATGCCCCGTTCTTCTTCATATAGTCCAGCTTCTCAGATTATTTGCTCAGCATACAGATTGAATAAGTATGGTGAAAGAATACAACCCTGACACACACCTTTCCTGACTTTAAACCAATCAGTATCCCCTTGTTCTGTCCGAACAACTGCCTCTTGATCTATGTAAAGGTTCCTCATGAGCACAAAGAAGTGTTCTGGAATTCCCATTCTTCGCAGTGTTATCCATAGTTTGTTATGATCCACACAGTCTAATGCCTTTGCATAGTCAATAAAACACAAGTAAACATCCTTCTGGTATTCTCTGCTTTCAGCCAGGATCCATCTGACATCAGCAATGATATCCCTGGTTCCACGTCCTCTTCTGAATTCAGCCTGAATGTCTGGTAGTTCCCTGTCGATATACTGCTGCAGCTGTTTTTGAATGATCTTCAGCAAAATTTTGCTTAAGTGTGATATTAATGATATTGTTCTATAATTTCCACATTCCGTTGGATCACCTTTCTTGGGAATAGGCATAAATATGGATCTCTTCCAGTCAGTTGGCCAGGAAGCTGTCTTGCATATTTCTTAACATAGACGAGTGAGCACCTCCAGCGCTGCATCTGTTTGTTGAAACATCTCAATTGATATTCCATCAATTCCTGAAGCCTTGTTTTTCGCCAATGCCTTCAGAGCAGCTTGGACTTCTTCCTTCAATACCATTGGTTCCTGATCGTATGACACCTCTTGACATGGTTGAATATCAACTAATTCTTTTTGGTGTAATGACTCCGTGTATTCCTTCCATCTTCTTTTGATGCTTCCTGCATCGTTTAATATTTTCCCCCATGGAATCCTTCACTATTGCAACTCGAGGCTTGAATTTTTTCTTCAGTTCTTTCAGCTTGAGAAATGCCAAGTGTGTTCTTCCCTTTTGGTTTTCCATCTCCAGCTCTTTGCACATGTCATTATAATACTTCACTTTGTCTTCTCGAGAGGCCCTCTGAAACCTTCTGTTCAGTTCTTTTACTTCATCATTTCTTCCTTTTGCTTTAGCTGCTCGACACTCAAAAGCAAGTTTCAGAGTCTCCTCTGACATCCATCTTGGTCTTTTCTTTCTTTCCTGCCTTTTCAGTGACCTCTTGCTTTCTTCATGGATGATGTCCTTGATTGTCATTCCACAAGTCGTCTGGTCTGCGGTCACTAGTGTTCAATGCGTCAAATCTATTCCTCAGATGGTCTCTAAATTCAGGTGGGATATACTCAAGGTCATATTTTGGCTCTCGTGGACTTGCTCTGATTTTCTTCAGTTTCAGTTTGAACTTGCAGAGGAGCAATTGATGGTCTGTTCCACAGTCGGCCCCTGGCCTTGTTCTGGCTGATGATATTGAGCTTTTCCATCGTCTCTTTCCACAGATGTAGTCAATTTGATTTCTGCGTGTTTCATCTGGTGAGGTCCATGTGTATAGTTACCTTTTACGTTGGTGAAAGAAGGTATTTGCAATGAAGAAGTCGTTGGTCTTGAAAAATTCTATCATTCGATCTCTGGCATTGTTTCTATTACCAAGGCCATATTTTCCAACTACTGGTCCTTCTTCTTTGTTTCCAACTTTTGCATTCCAATTGCCAGTAATTATCAATGCATCTTGATTGCATGTTTGATCAATTTCAGACTGCAGCAGCTGATAAAAATCTTCTATTTCTTCATCTTTGGCCCTAGTGGTTGGTGCATAAATTTGAATAATAGTCGCATTAACTGGTCTTCCTTGTAGGCGTGTGGCTATTATCCTATCACTGACAGCGTTGTACTTCAGGATAGATCTTGAAACGTTCTTTTTGATAATGAATGCAACACCATTCTTTTCCGAGTTTTCATTTCCAGCATAGTAGACTATATGATTGTCTGATTCAAAACGGCCAATGCCAGTCCATTTCAGCTCACTAATGCCTAGGATATCGATGTTTATGCATTCCATTGCATTTTTGACGATTTCCAATTTTCCTGGATTCATACTTCGTACATTCCAGGTTTCAATTATTAATGGATGTTTGCAGCTGTTTCTTCTCATTTTGAGTCATGCCTCATCAGCAAATGAAGGTCCCGAAATCTTTACTCCATCCATGTCATTAAGGTCGACTCTACTTTGAGAAGGCAGCTCTTCCCCAATCATCTTTTGAGTGCCTTCCAACCAGAGGGGCTTATCTTCCAGCACTATATCAGACAATGTTCCACTGCTATTCATAAAGTTTTCACTGGCTAATGCTTTTCAGAAGTAGGCTGCCGGGTCCTTCTTCCTAGTCTGTCTTAGTCTGGAAGCTCAGCAGAAGCCTGTCCTCCATGGGTGACCCTGCTGGTATCTGAATACTGGTGGCATAGCTTCCAGCATCACAGCAACACACAAGCCCCCACAGTATGACAAACTGACAGACACATGGGGGTGGAAGTGTGTAGCAAGGCATATATAGGTTTTTGTGTGAGAGACTGACTGAATTTGTAAACATTCACTTAGAGCACAATAAAAATTATTTTAAAAAAATGGGCAAAAGATACTTCACCAAGGAAGATATTAAGGTTGCTAACAAACACTTGAGGAAATCATTAACCATTAGAGAAATGCAGATCAAAACTACAACGAGATACCATCTCACCCCAACATTACTGGCACTAATCAAAAAAAAAAAAATATTGGAGAGGCTATGTGGAGATTGAAACCCTTACACACCACTGGTAGGAATGTAAAATGATGCAACCACTATAGAAAACGATATGCTGCTTCCTTATAAAGCTAGAAATAGAAATACCACATGACCCAGCAATCCCACTCCTTGGAATATATCCTAGAGAAATAAGAGCCGTCAAACAAATAGACATATGCACACTCATGTTCATTGCAGTATATTCACAACAGCAAAAAGATGTAAACCTAAGCACCCATCAACAGATGAATGTATAAACAAACTATGGTACATACACACAATGGAATACTATGCAATGATAAAGAACAATGATTAATCTGCTAAGCATCTCATAACATGGATTAATCTGGATGGCATTATGCTGAAATATGTCAATCACAAGAAGAGAAATACTGTATGAGCCCACTATAAAAAAAAACCCAAGAAAATGTTTACACACGGTAAGAAATAATCTTTGATGGTTACAAGGGAGGGGAGGGGTAGGGAGGGAAAATCACTAACTAGCTAGTAGATAAGTGGTAACTTTCGTGACGGGAAAGACAGTACACATCATAGTAGGGGAAGTCAGCACAACATGACCAAAACAAAGTCACAGAAACTTCACAGACCCATCCAAACACCTTGAGGGACCAAGTTACTGGGCTGAGTCCTGGGGACCATGGTCTCCAGGGACATCTAAGCCAATTCACATAGTTCATAAAGAAAATGTTCTACATCCTGCTTTGGTGAGTAGTGTCTGGGGTCTTAAAATCTTGCAAGTGGCCATCTCAGATACATCTGCTAGTCCTATCCCATCCAGAGCAAAGGAGAATGAAGAGAACCAGGACACTTGGAAAACGTTAGTCCAAAGGACTAATGGACCACAAGTACCACAGCCTCCACCAGCCTGAGCCAAGATGAACTAGATGATGTACAGCTACCACCACCAACTGCTCGGACAGGGATCATAGTAAAGGGTTCTGGACAGAGTGAGAGAAAAATGTAGAACAAAATTCAAATTCACGAAAAAAAGACCAGACTTGCTGGTCTGACAGAGACTGGAGGAGCCCCCAAAACTATGGCCCCTGACACCCTGCTAACTCAGAGCTGAAGCCACTCCTGAAGTCTACCTTTCAGTCAAAGATTAGGCAGATCTATAAAACAAACCCTTGGAAACTCTATGGGGCAGTTCTACTCTGTCCTACAGGGTTGCTATGAGTCAGAATCAACTTGACGGCAATGGTTTTTTTAATAAAACAAAGAGCTACGCATGTAAGGAAAGTATTCTTAGTTCGATCAAGTATACAAGACCTAAAGTGCAACACCTGCCCAAAAGCAAAGTCGAGAAGGCAGGAAGGGAGAAGATAACTGGATGAATGGCCAGGGTGGAAAGATAAAGGAAGACAGTGCAGCAACCAATGTCAGAAAACAATTTGTGTATAAATTTTTGAATGAGAAATTAATTTGTGCTGTAAACTTTCATCTAAAACACAACAAAATTAAAAAATAATAATAATAATTGACCCAAACTAAAAAAAAGAGAGAAACATTACCTAAGATAGAACTTTTGCATCCCCCTCCCTCCCACAGAGGTAATCACTAGCTGGAGTTTTGTGTTCATTATTGCCTTGATTTTCCTTATAGTTGTACCATCTATGCTTGGTTCCCTAAATAGTTTGCCATTTAGTTTACTGTGTCTGCTTTGGCACTGTATAAATGCAATCATCTGTACCCTTCTGAATCTTGTTTTTTTCACACACATTGTGCCTGTGTCACTCACCTACGTTGATGTCTGTAGCTCTAACTCATTCCTTTTCATTGCTGTATAGTACTCCAATGTGGAAACATACTACGATTTACTTATTGTTCTGTTGATGGACATTTGGATTTGTCTAGTTTAGGGCAAATAGTGTTTATACCTGTCTTCTGGATATGAGTTCTTCCAGGGTATAAACCTAGGACAGGAATTGCTGGGTCATGGGAAGTTTTTGTCTTCAATCCCTAAGATAGATTCACTACAGATTACTGGGTGATTTCCCAAGTGGCCCTTCTAGTTTACACTGCCACAACGGACGATGAAAATTCCAGGTGCTCCACATTCTCACCAAACCTTGGAATTACCACTTTTAAATGTTTGAAAACAGAGATGGAAATCACAAACACAAATGCTTGGGGGCCTTGAAAGTAATCAGTGATTAAGGAACAGTAAGGAGTGGTGGGGACTGTAACAAACTGGAGCACATGTGCCCCATTGGGAAGAGGTGGCCTTAGCTCTACTTACTGATTTTGGTTGGGAGGGAAGGCAGAGAAGTCATAAATTCAGAGTTTTATATAAAATCTAATTTTGAAATGTCAGTAACAATTTCAGTTTTGCTAAAAATACCATATGGACCAAGTACATTTGTGGGCCAAGCCCAAACTATTCTAATAACTTCATTTCATTAAAATCCAATTCACTTTAAAAAAAAAAAAAAGTCTTAGTTATCTAGTACTGCTGTAACAGAAATACCACAAATGGATGGCTTTAACAAACAGAAGTTTATTCTCTCACAGTCTAGTAGGCTAGAAGTTCAAATTCAGGGCATCGGCTCCAGGGGAAGACTTTCTCCATCGGCTCTGGAGGAAGGTTCTTGTCATCAATCTTCCCCTGGACTAGGAGCTTCTCCGCACAGGAACGCAGGGTCCAAAGGACTCGTTCTGCTCCTGGTGCTGCTTTCTTGGTGGTATGAGGTCTCCGCTCTCTGCTTGCTTCCCTTTCCTTTCATCTCTTGTAAGATAGAAAGGTGGTGCAGGCTATACTCTAGGGAAACTCCCTTTCCATTGGATCAGGGATGTGACCTTAGTAAGGGTGTTACAATCCCACCTTAATTTTCTTTAACATAAAGTTATAATCACAAAATGGAGGACAACCACACAATACTGGGAATCACGGCCTAACCAAGTTGACACATATTTTTGGGAGATACAATTCAATCCATGACAGATGTCTAGACCAGGAGAGCCCAAAACTACAGGGATGGGGAGCAAAAATTCTGATAGTGCACTGGGAGACTGGGAGAAAAATGTAGAACAAAAATTCAAATTCACAAAAAAGGCCAGGCTTACTGGTCTGACCGAGACGAGAGGAACCTCTGAGACTACGGCCCCTGGACACCTTGCTAACTCAGAACTGAAGCCACTCCCCAGTCCACCTTTCAGCCAAAGATTAGACAGGCCTATAAAGACAAACAATAATACATAAGGGATGTTCTTAGTTCATTCAAGCATACGAGACCAAATGGGCAACACCTGCCCTAAAGCAAAATGAGAAGGCAGGAAGGGACAGGAAAACTGGATGAATGGAAACTGAGAAGCCATGGTGGAAAGGGAGGTGGGGAGAGTGCTGGCACATTACAGGGATTGCAACTAATGTCAGAAAATAGTCTGTGTAGAAGATTTTTGAATGAAAAGCTAATTTGTGCTGTAAACTTGCACCCAAAAAACACTTGTACCCAACACACAATAAAATTTTTTAAAAATTTGATAGTGGATCATTAGAGATAATAATAAGAGTAGTCACTCTTATTTCCATCCTTTGATTCCCAGACCCAGGAATCCTGGCTTTGGAAGAAAGAGCACCATACATTGGTTGCTGATTTAGAGCACGTATTACACTCTGAAAGACGTTACTCCAGCCCCACAATGTGTTGCCACCCAACTGGCACCATAACTGATATTTCAAAGGCCGTCGCACTGTTCTATCAAGCCAGTTACTTTAGAGTAACGGGGAAAGTAGGAAAAGCAGTGATTTCCATGAGCATGAGCCTATTGCTCTACTTGATTTGCTGTAAAATGTGTTCCTAGGTCAGAAGCAACAGAGGGCGGAAATCCATCATGATGAATAAGGCATTCTGTAAGAGCATGGGTGATAGTTTTGGCAGAAGGACCGCAGGCAGGAAAGGCAAATATATATCCAGAATAAGCGTCTATGCCAGTGAGAGCCAAGTCCTACTCTTTACACGTTAAAGGTGGCTGACGGATCCCCCCAGGGAATGGCGCCATATCAGTCTCTGCTATTGGCAGGTTGGCCACTCATCAGTGGCCGTAGCCAAATAGGCTTGGGCAAGTAGGAAGACCACGTTCCTGAGCCCATGCACAATCTCCATCACTGCTGCCTTGGCACTTTGTGAATCCTTTGGGCAAGGGCAGAGGTAGCTGGGGGAAGAAGCTAAGTGCCATCTTATCCACCTGATTATTTTAAAAGTCCTCCTGGCTGAAATTACTCTTTGGTGAGCAAGCACATGGGATGAAGACATCTTCACATTCTGTGCCCGTTCAGAAAGGTCCACACACACACCTCTTTCCCAGAATTCCTTGTGATCAACTTTTCAGCGGTACCCCTTTCAAGTCCCTGACGAGCCAGCCAAAACATTGGCCACTGTCTATGAGTCAAAGTAGCTCCATACTTCCAGTGTCATCGCTCCTTTCAGGAAAAATGAACATCCAGTGGCACAGCTGGAAGTTCTGCCCACTTGGAGACTTTTCCTTCACTAGTGCCCTTGAGGGCCACACCAGAGTAGCCTCTTGTTCGGATCTCAATGCAAACAAACCAATGGCAAAAAGACATTCACAAGAGACTGCAAATGTAATCTGTATTTATATTAGATTTGAAGGCATTATTATTAACCTTTGGATGTAATAATAAAATTGTGGCTATGTTCTTTTTAAAAGTCCTTGTCTGTTAGAAGGAGCCCTGGTGGCACGCAGTGGTTAAGAGATCGGCTGACAACCACAAGGTCAGCTGTGTGAATTCACCAGCCACTCCTTGGAAACCCTATGGGGCAATTCTACTCTGTCCCATAGGGTCCCTAAGAGTTGGAATCGACTCAATGGCAATGGGTTTCTTTTTCTTTTTTTTTAGTTATCTGTTAGAAATATATCCTGAAGTATTTGTTGGTAAAAAGATATGACAAATGGGAATTTGCTTTAAAATGTTTCAGGGAGAAAACCAGGGTGATAGCTGAAACAAGAATGAAAATGAATATAACTGTTGAGCTGAGTGGTGGGTACATGGGAGTTCATTAACTGTCTTCTCTATTTTTGTGTTTAAAACTTCACATAATGTCTAAAAAAGAAATCTGATGAAAGCCGTAGACAAACTCCCTTTATAAATGGACCTAAGAATGTAACCTACACATCACCTGGCCTCACCAGCCTGTGACCTCAGTTGGGTCACATTTCTATTTAGACCCAGTTTACCACGGCGGTAAGGTCCACCCACCCGGCCACACCCACACAGGAGCATATTCTCACCCCTCTCCAGAAGCACTACTCTTATTCCAAGACAACCTCAAAAGTGTCCATATATTAGGCCACAGATTAAGCTGAAGCTGACAGCCACTTCTAGCATCTCCCATCCTCTGCCTCTCCCATTCCACTTCCCGCTTGTCTACATCGAGGGCCTGGGAAGCCTCTTAGAGACATTTAACATTGCAGCTGTTGACAAAAAAGAAGGGCAAGGTCAAGGAGCCATTCTAAATTAACTCATTGGCATCGAATTAATTCCGACTCATAGCAACCCCATAGGACAGAGTAGTAGCGCCTCATAGGGTTTCTGAGGCTATAGTCTTTACAGAAGCAGGTTGCCACGTCTTTCTCCCACGGAGCGGCTGGTGGGTTCCAACCACCAACCCTTCAGTTAGCAGCCAAGCACTTAAGTACTGGAGCTCCTTTATTCCAAATTAAAGAAGATTAAAATACAACTAAATGCAGCATGTGATCCAGAGATGGGTTGTAGACTGGAAGAAAATGCTACAAATTCGTTACTGAGACGACAGATGAAATTTCAATATAGAGTGTGGATTAGATGATAGTACGCATATGTTACATTTCCAGGTTGTGATCACTGCATGGTGGTTCTGGGTTGTGTACTGAATTGTGTAGCTAATGAGAGTCATTTACAAATTCTCATGAAAAGAACCTCTACTGGCACAAGAAGCCTGTCATATACTAGGTAAAATGTAAAAACATGTCAGGAGTATATAGCCAGATAAAATGTCATAGGAGGATTAAAAAATGTAAAATGAAAAAAACGAGCATGTTTCAATGTAAAATGATGTAACAGATGCAAAAGAATGGCGTAGTAAGACAGAAATGTAAAAAAAGACAGTAAAACCGGTGGCATAGTAAGATGTGAAACGCACGTTTTGATATAACTTGTTTGATGCAAATTAAATTTGGCCACAACTGATAAACAATGCCTGCGGTTGATAAGTTATAAGCTGTACACAAGTTTGGTATAAAAAGGCTGCACTGAACTGAGCAGAGTGAGCGTCTGGAGCAGGACAGCGTGGGAAGCGATCTGCAGCCCCCTTCCTCACCACCGCCCATAAGACCCGTGGGTCTCCAGCCATGGCACTGTGGACGCTGCGCCCGGGTTCACCGCCTGCTCCTGACCAAGGCGGACGGCTCCCTCTCAGAAACCTGCAGAGCTTCCGTGGCCTCTTCCCTTGATCAATTTCAAATTGGGATGCTTCTCCTTTAACTGTCTTGCTCCAGCCTCTGAGTCTGGTCCTTCGACAGCACCACATTCCTCTCCTTGTGCTTAAGCTAATTGGTGCAATGCGTTCTGTAGGAAATACATACTGAAGTTTCATGAGTGTGAAAAGAAAGCATATACCCTGACAATTCTCCTCAGCTCAGCCTCTCGAGCTATAATTACCTTCCTGACAGGCAACAGACGTTCTCGTTCTTGGCTATATCCTCCCAGAGGTGTTTCATGTTTTCACAAGCCAATACGGCCTAACATCTCCTTTATACCAAAAACGGCAGCGGTCTCTGCACTGTTTGGCACCTGGCTGTGTTGTTAACAATATGTCTTGATCATTCCGTATCAGGACATAAAGCACCTCATCACTTTTTACAACCGTGTAATATTCCACCATGAGATGTACCATCATTTATTCAAGCAGTCCCCATTTTAAGGATTTCTGGCTTGTTTCCAGTATTTTGCCGTGCTTTATGAAGCCGTGCAGAATAGCAGCCTTCAAGGGACCCAGGGAGACTTGGAAACATTAAAAAAAAGCAGATAATAAATGATGATATTAATATGTCATTAATAATTTTGTCTAATAATGAGTGCCATGATTTATGTTATCAGGAAAATAGTCTTGCAAATGCATGATTGGCCGGTATGAAAAAATAAGAATGTGTGTGGAGGTAAATTTGAACAGCTCTCTGCGTTAACCATGAAGTCTGTCCGAAAAAGCATTTTAACACAGTGGAATTTTTTTTCTCCCGAGAATTATGTTGCTGGAAACCCTGGTAGTGTAGTGGTTAAGAGCTATGACTGCTAGCCAAAGGGTTGGCAGTTGGAATCCACCAGGTGCTCCTTGGAAATCCTCTGGGACGGTTCTACTCTGTCCTTTAGGGTTGGTATGAGTTGGCGTTGACTCGGGGGTAACGAGTTTGGTTTTTGGGTTTTAGAATTCGGCCTGATACTGAAGTCAATAAAAGAGAATCAAGAGTGGTAGTAGAACCACGGTTGCGATTGCTGCTGTTGTGTCATTAATGAAGCATTGACTGAAAAAAAACTAGGACTTTGGATTTATTAATTAAAGACCTGAAAAAAATATACTGTCTGAGAATTAAAACAACAAAGTGGCCTTTCTCGTCACCTCTTGAAAATAAGTCACTCTGGAAGGGGGAGGTTAACCATCAGCTAAGAGTGAAGATTGGGGTATAGCACATGAGGACCACTGAGTATATGTATTTGGGGGTTGTAATGGTTTTGGGTTTTTTTTTGTTTGGATAATAATATAAATTCAGTGCCCAGTTTTCTAGTCCATATTTTCCTTAGGTTCTTAAATTGCACAAAAGAGTAACTTCATGTGACATAGACTTGGACAACATCCCAAGAACCCAAGAGCACAGAGACAACTGATTCTGACCTCAAAGCCCCTTCCTTCTAACAATCTATTTCTCTCAGTGGTGACAAGGGCCTGAGCTGCTTCCATAGTATGGCTCCACCATCTCGGATCCTTTCTCTTTCATAGGAGAGTGAAAGCAAGGATCTGGCAAGAAACTTTAGGGACTGGCCCAGAAGTGCTCTACATTAATTCTCTCCATGTCCCATTGGCCAAACTGAAAGGTAGGCTGAGATATCATCTCCCTGTGTACTTAGGAAAAAGAAATGGGATTGGGAAGCATCCAGCCAGAACCTACCCTCTCAGAGACTCTACGGGCCACCTCCAATCTTTTCAGAAATTCATTTTCTGATTACCCAGCCAGGGGTGCAGAGCACAGACCTGCACTCAAACTGCAGGCTCTCACCCCACTAAACGGGGTGCCTCGGGCAAGCAGCCAGGCCCCCTCCTCCGTAAAATCCTGGTAATAATAGTAATATTATCCACCTCATGAAGGTGTCATGAGAGCTAAGTAAGTAAATGTCAGGAAGGTGCCTAGGACAGTGCCTGGCCTCCAATAAGTGCCCACAGGATCCACCCGTAGAGACTTCCCAGGAGGAGGTGCTCATGAAGACATGAATGAATGAAAAAATTAATGGCTGTAGAGGGCTGGACAAAGGAAGGGAACTTAGGGGAAAACAAGCCTCTCCAGGCAGGGTAGGTGGGTTATCTCTGAATTACTTGGTGCTGTGCCCTGCAGAGTGGGCCCTCCA
Source organism: Loxodonta africana (assembly GCF_030014295.1). Taxonomy (NCBI): domain Eukaryota; kingdom Metazoa; phylum Chordata; class Mammalia; order Proboscidea; family Elephantidae; genus Loxodonta; species Loxodonta africana. The sequence continues at coordinate 76,406,473 of NC_087357.1, forward strand.
GGTACCATGTGTCCTGGTCATGTGCTCCAGGGAACTGCTTGCCTGAATCCAGCCATGCCTGTCCTGTTAAAGTCATACCTTTGGGAGTTTGCCTGGTGGCCAGCAGGGCAAGGTGTCTGTGCCCAGGTTGTCTTCTAGCTCAGGGTAAGGCCAAGTAAGGCAGAGCCTGTGTGAGCCAATGCCTGGTGGAGAGAGCAAATCTGCTGGCTAATGCATTCTAAGTAGGGTCCAGGCTTGGGCTTAGGGTGCCTAGAAGGGAAGTGGCCACTCTGAAGTCCCAGGTAAGATGCTAGAGACCTTCCTCCAAGGCTGAGGGCATCAGGCTCACTGTGGGGACCAAACCAAACTCGTTGCCATAGAGTCCATTTCAACTTACAGCGACCCTATAGGACAGAGTAGAGCTGCCTCGTATGGTTTCCAAGGAGTGGCTGGTGGAGTCAAACTGCTGACCTTTTGGTTAGCAGCCAAGCTCTTAACCACTGTGCCACCAGGGCACCGTGGGGACAGGTATAAGGTATTTGATTCACAGTTGTAATGAGCGGGCCTCCATTTGCTCCCATGTTTCCCAAGTCACTTGCTGAAGCTGTGAAAAGTCTGCCCCTAGTTTCTCCACCAACAATCTCCTCTATTAATGTGGGGACCATTCTACAACAGAGCCCATTCCTCGAGCCAGAGCTCAGCAGACCCAGGCTGCCATCCTCACTCTGTGCTCAGGAAGGACTAGGCAATGGAAGGTAGATGCTCATTCCCCGGGAAAAATTGTAAACCCTGAGTGACAAAGCCACCCTCTGGAATGTGGTGCTTCCTGCCACAACAGCTCCAGGAGATGAGCAACTTCTCAGGCTGAGTCCTCTTTCTCTCGAGAAAGATTTTCCAAAAGTAAAAAGATCAAGGTTCATATTTTGAACATGTCTTCTTAAAGGGTGACAGACAAATGCTCACTAAAATAATAGTAGGATGAAGCAGGAAAACAAGGCAGAGGGAGGGAAGAAGTGTAGGTATGGACTTCTGGGACAGGAGCACATGGCTAGGGAAGTGGGGATGTACACTCTTAGCATCAGATCTTCATTCAACAAGCTGGGTTAAGGAGTGAAATGCAAACATCAAAAGAATAATAAGGGGATACTATAAACAAACCCACACATATAAATTTAATAAGTAGAGGAAATGAGCCAATACCTTGAAAAGCACGAACTGCCACAAGTTACCCAATATGGTATAGATAATTTGAATACCCCTTTTATAAGTATTAAGTATATATTTAAGTATATAAGTATTGCTCCTTAGAAGCAAGGGTGGTGAGACTATGTCTCACATACTTTGGATATGTTATCAGGAGGGATCAGTCCCTGGACTTATCATGCTTGGTAAAGTAGAGGGTTAGTGAAAAAGAGGAAGACCCTCCACAAGATGGATTGACACAGTGGCTGCATTAATGGGCTCTAGCATAGCAATGATTGTGAAGATGGCGCAGAACCAGGCAGTGTTTCGTTCTGTTGTACACAGGGTCACTATAAGTCAGAACTGACTTGACAGCACCTAACAACAACATAAGTATTAAGGAGCCCTGATGGCACAGTGGTTAAGAGCTTGGCTGCTAACCAAAAGGTTAGCAGTTCAAATCCATCAGCCGCTCCTTGGAAGCCTTATGGGGTAGCCCTACTCTGTCCTGTAGGGTTTGTATGTGTTGGAATCGACTCAATGGCAAGAGGTTTGGTTTGGTTTTGGTTTATAAGTTTTAAAAGGAGCCCTGGTGGCACGGTGGATGAAGCACTTGGCTACTAACCAAAAGGTTGGAGATTCAAGTCTACCCAGAGGTACCCTGAAACAAAGGCAACAAAAAGGCAAATAACCCAATCAAAGTAGGTAAAAGACATGGACACTTCACCAGAAGATATCCAAATGGCCAACAAACACATGAAAAAATGCTCAACATCTGTCTTAGTCATCTAGTGCTGGTATAACAGAAATGCCAAAAATGGATGGCTTCAACAGTTTATTCTCTCACAGTGTAGGAGGCAAGAAGTCCAAATTCAGGGTGCCAGCTCCAGGGGAATACTTTCTCTGTTTGTTGGCTCTGGAGGAAGGTCCTTATCATCAATCTTCCCCTGGACTAGGAGCTTCTCAGCGCAGGGACCCTGGGTCCAAAGGACATGTTCTTCTCCGAGCACTACTTTCTTGATGGTACAAGGGCCCCTTGTTTCTCTGTTTGCTTCTCTCTTTTATATCTCAAAAGAGATTGGTTTAAAATGCTACTTAATCTTATAGATTGAGTCTTGCTCCATTAACATAACTGCCTCTAACCCCATCTCATTAACATCACAGAGATGGGATTTACAACTCATAAGAAAATCACATCAGATGACAAAATGGTGGACAATCACACAATACTGGGAATCATGACCTAGCCAAGTTGACACACATTTTGGGAGGACATGATTCAATTCATGACAACATCTTTAGTCATCAGAGAGATACAAATCAAAACCATGATGAGACAGAATTTCACTCTTACTAGGATGATTGAGATAAAAAAACAAACAAACAAAAAAAACGGAAAATAACAAATGTTGGCAAGGACGTGGGGAAATTTGAACCCCTGTTCATTGCGGGTAAGAATGCAAAATGGTACAGCCGTTGTGGAAAACAGTGTGGTTGATCCTCAAAAAACTAAAAATAAAACTACCATATGATCCAGCAATCCCACTGTTAGGAATTTATCCAAGGAAATTGAAAGCAGTGACATGGACAATGTTCATTGCAACGCTATTCACAACATTCATTGCACACCAGCATTCATGGCAACATTATTCACAATAGCCATCAACAAATGAGTGGATAAACAAAATGTGGTACATACATACAATGGAATACTACTGTATTTTTACCCAAATAACACAAGCGTTGTATGTTTGTTTGCTAAACACTCCCTTCCTCTGTGAGGTATTTTCATAAGTGGCACTATACCAATTTTTTTTTACATGTTGGTGTAAAAAAATTAGCACAGTACACTTACAAAAATATCTCACAGGGGAAGGGAGTGGTTGGCAAACAATCATAGAATGCATACGTTATTTGTGTAAAAATATTGTACTCAGCCAGAAAGAGAAATGAAGTTCGGATACATGCTACAACATGGAGCTTGAAGATATTATGCTGAGTGAAATAAGTCAGTCACAAAAGGACACGTATTGTATGACCTCACTTATATAAAAGATAAGAACAGGCAAACGTACAGCGACTAAAGTTCATTAGTGGTTACCAGGGGTGGGAAGGAAGGGGAAAGGGAAAGTTTTTGCTTAAGGAGCACTGAGTTTTTGTTTATGGTAATGGAAAATTTGCACTCATTAAGGGTAATCATTGTGCAGCCAATTAATGTAATTAAGGCCAATAAGTTGCACAGCTGCAGAAAGTTGAATTGGCAAATGTTGTGTGATTTACATTTTTACCAAAAAAAAAAAAAAAAAAAGAGCAGCCACCGAGACTGATTATATACAATGAAACACCTCATGGGATTCGGTCTCTTGGTTTGGAGTTTTAGGGTCATTGTTTCATGAAACATCCCAGTCAGTTAACTGACCTAATATCATTTTTAATGTTTCTGTTCTACCTCCTAGTTTGTTGCATTATGTTTGGGGTCTTAACAGCTTGCAAGGGCCATCCAAGGTACATCAATTGGTTGCTCTTCACCTGGAGCAACAGAGGAAGGAGAGTCTGAAATAGGAGGAAGAAAGGGAATACGTGGCTAATTACTTCCATTTGTAACTGTCTCCCTTGCCATGAGACCAGAAGAACTGGATGGTGCCTAGCTACCACTGTTGAACATTTTGATCAAAGAACCTATAGAAAAATCTTGATCAAAAGTGCAGAACAGAATTTAAAATTCTCATGGAATCCAGACTTTCTGGAGCCATTGAGGCTGAAGGAACCCCCTGAAACTACTGTCCTGAGATAATCTTTAAACTTAACATATCCCCTGAAGTCTTCTTTAAACCAAACAGTAGGTCAACTTAATTAGTAAAGGATGTTTGCCTTGAGCATTGTGCTCTTTTACAGAAGGATCTACATGGGATCAAACTGACAACAGCAGCTTAAAAGGGCAGATAGTAAATTTAGGGGGCAGGGTGTTTATGTTAATGGAGGAGAAACAATTCAGAAAAGGAGGGTGAGAGAATTTTACAACTTGAAGAGTGTAAATGCCACTGAATTGTACGTGTAGAAATTGTTGAATTGGTGTATCTTTTGCTGTGTATATTTTCAACAATAATTTAAAAAAGAAAAAAAAAAACTCTTTGGCGCGCAGTTCTACTCCGACACACATGGGGTTACCATGGCGCGCAGTTCTACTCTGACACACATGGGGTTACCATGAGATGGAATTGCCTCCACAACAGCTGCTTTTCTTAATAAGTATTAAGGAAACTGAATTCATAATTTTAAAGCTCCCAAGAAATCTCCAGGCCTAGACGATTTCACTGCAGAATTCCAGCAAACATTTAAAAGGAAACAATATCAGTTCTCCACAATCCTCCAGAAACTAGAAGATGAGGGAACATTTCCCAATTCATCCCATAAAGCCATTAACGCCCTGATGCTGAAATCAGACAGCAGCATTACAGAAAACTGTAGGCCAGTATGCCTCAGGAATATTAAACATCCTTAAAGAGAATCCCACCACATATCAAAATAATTACATACCATGATCAGGTACGGTTTATTCCAGAGAGGCAAGCCTAGTTCAATATTTGAAAAGCAATCCACGGAATCTACCTTATTAACAGTCTAAAGAAGAAAAGCATTTGAGATGGCCTATGCAAACCACAGCCTCTTCTAGCCTGAGACCAGAGAACTAGATGGTGCCCAGCTACCACCACTGACCATCCTAACCAGGGACACACTAGAAAGTCCTAGTCAGAATGGGAGAAAAATATACAACAAAATCCAAATTCATTAAAAAAAAAATGACCAGACTTTCTGGACTGGAAGAGACTAGAGGAACCCCCGAGACTATCACCCTAAGATACCCTTTTAACCTGGAACTGAAGCCAATCCCGGAGGTCACCTTTCAGTCAAATAATAGGTTGGCCTATAAAATAAACAATAACACCCATAATAGAAACGTGCTCTTTTAAACAATCAACTATACGAGACCAAATGGTCAACATTTACCTAAAAGCAAAGCTGAGAAGGCAAGGAGGGACAGGGAAACTGGATGGATGGAAACGGAGCAGGGGATGTGGAAATGGTGAGAGTGCAACACATTGCAGGGGCTGTAACCAATGTCACAGAATAATTTGTGTACGAATTGTTGCATGGGAATCTAATTTCCTATGTAAACTTTCACCTAAAACACATATTCAAAAAAAAGGAAAGAAAAGCATTTGAGAAAATCCAACACTCATTCATGACAAAAACTCTTACAAAACTAAGCAGAGAAGGGAACTTTCTCAATTTAGCAAAGAACAGCTACAAAAAACGTACAGCTAACATCATACTTAAAGGTAAACAACCGAATGGTTTCCCTCTAAGATTGGTACAAGGCAAGGATGTCCCCCTTTCACTACTTCCATAATACTGGAAGTTCTAGCCAGGGCAATAAGATAAGGAGATAAAAGGCATAAAGATTGTAAATGAAAAATAAAACTGCCCCTATTTGCAGATGACACACAACCACATAGAAAATCTCAAGGAATCTACTAAAAACCAAACCAAAACAACAAAAAGAACTTCCTAGAACTAATAAGTGAGTTCCACAAGTTTGCAAGATATAAGATCAAAACCAAATGTATTTCTATATGCCTATGGTAATAAAAATGTAAAATTCAATACCATTTACAATTGCTCAAAAAAAAAACTAAATAAATCTAACAAATCTTATAAAAACATGTACAAAACTGTATGCAGAAAAGTATATGCTGATGAAAGAAATTAAGGAAGATATAAGTAAACGGAGAGACATAGCATGTCCATGGATTTGGAACACAACATAGTAAAGATGTCAATTCTCTCAAAACCAATATATAGGTTTACCACACTTCCTCACAATACTCCAGCAAGACATTTTTTCAGGTATAAAGAAAATTACTCTAAAATTTATTTGGAAAAGATAAAGAATCAGAATAGCTAAAACACTTCTTAAAATAAAGGATAAAGTGGGACAAATCACTCTACCCAATTTCAAGACTTACTACATAGCTACGGTAATCAAGACTGCATATATTAGTGAAGTGATAGATATAGATCAATAGAATAGAATAGAATAAAGCATACAGAAATACCCCATACGAGCATAACCAACTGATTTTGACAAAGGCGCAACAGCAATTCAACAAATGGTGCTGAAGTAATTGGATATCCATAGGCAAAAAACAGACAGTGACTTCAACCTAATCTTTTATATAAAAATTAACTAAAAATGGATCATAGACTTGGATGTGAAGTATAAAACTACAAAATTTGTAGAAGACAGCATAAGAGAAAATCTTTGCGATGTAGGGCTTGGTAGAGAGTTCTTAGACATGACACCAACAGCACAAGGCAAAAAGAAAAAAAAATAGAACTTTATCAAAATTAAAAACTTTTGCTCAGCAAAACAACAGGTTAAGAAGATGCTAATACAATCTACTGACTGGGAGACTATATTTGCAAACCACCTATCAAAGGACTCATATCTAGAGTATATATAGTCATCAGGGAAGCACATTAAGACCGTGATATCACTACACGACGAGGTGGAAGGGCAGAGTACTGGAGAGGAGGGGGCTATGCAGAGAAAGAGCTCCAAGAATCTTCATAGGGGTCCATTTGAATATTGCCTAAATATGAATCTATGAATGCATAGCGTAAAACTCAATGAGGCTGGACAAAAACATCTACCACGGTAAGAAAATTTTCTGGGTAACTCTTAACCAAATTATTCTCAGAACTCACAAAGGGCTGGGGATCATTTGTATTTCCACAATCCAGAGTGGAGAGACTTTGTTGACTATATGGCAAATTTAGTAAAAGCCCCAGAATGGCCATGTCTTAGAAGTATGGCTAAAATAAAACCAGGGTAAAACTGATCTAGACCTGAGCTTAAAAAGCTTCATAACAAAATTCTAAAGAATTGAGATGAACCTTGAGGACCTTAACTGCCTGCCAGAACACGGTCAAAGTAACAAAATACAGCATGACTAAACATAAGATTGAGAATGTCATACATCCAATCAAAGTTTATTACACAAGAAAGCGTTACCCAAAACCAAGGGGAAAATCAGTTAATTTAAAAGAATAAAAAATAAAGAGAGAGTTATGGGAACACAGCAAAGTGACAGGAGCCAATTTGAAAGAGCACCCAATGGCCAAGTCTGGGATATCTGGCAAAACTCTTCAAACTGCACATTTTATGATTTATATATGTAAATTATACCTCGGTAAATTATTTTTTAATTAACTATAAATATTACGGTTCGTCGTGATATTTCATCACCGCAGCCTCTTCCCCTGTGTCTGTAATTTTCAAAACTTCAGTGGGGGCCTGGGACTTGCCATTTGAAACAATCATGCTAAATGATTCTGATTCAGGTGTCCTCAGATTACATTTTGGAAAACTTTGCCTGAGGAGAGGTTGGCAGTAGGTTTTTCATCATCTGATAGGAGCTCTGAGATGAACCAGGCCCAGTGTTTCCCATTTAGGACTAGAGGGGACATTGGAGCTACCAGTGGCAGAAAGTGTGATGTGAAGGGCCACAAACGGAATTGGAGAGAAGACACCTGGGTTTTAACCCCAGCTTAATCGACTCTAATCAAACCATGCCTCTTCTCTAAAAATACAGTTAAACAGTCACTGCCTAGTCAACCTCTCTGGATTGGTGAGGACCAACAGAAAGTTCTATCACTGGCAGTTGGTAGGCTTAGCCCCGCCCATGTTGCCAAGGAAACCAGGCCTATTGGTACTGGCCTGGGGTGACTGCATCCAGTGGAGAGAGAAGGGCGAGGAGGAGGCTTTAACAAAGAAGCCCTCACAGGTGCCGCTCTTCTCCTGAGGCAGGAAAGAGGCATCCTGGAGATGGGGAGAAAGGGAACCGGATAGTCTCTTCAAGGGTTTAGGGAGCGGAGCCCTCACAAGAGGCTCAATAAATCCAGGAGCCCCTTGAAGCTGTCTTTCAGAAGCTGGGTTACAAGAGAGCCTCAGAGCTGTTGCCAGTCCTGTGGGGAGCTGCCATCAGAGGCCACTGCTGAGGAAAAAGTCCCTCTGCTCAGTCCCCACAGGAAGACGGCTAGGCCACCATAGCTCCCCAGAAGGGGGTAGGTCTGGGTTTGTCATAAGAGAGGAAGAAATGACCAGAGAAATGGTGAAATGCAGGCTTAGCAAAAACTTATTGACCCATATACAAATTTTAAGGTATCATAGCACCAAGTTTGTTGACATAAAATAAAAGGGGAAAAAAGTCAGGTAGCGGTAAGGGAGTAGAGAAATACCAACTCTTCAGGGAAGAATATCGCTCCCACAGCTTCTCTTTATATTTATACCTGGATTCAACATCAGTAACAGAATGCATATTCCAGAGAAATGGAAGTGAGGGGTTCCGACTCAAGGAACATGAATAATCTAGCTCAAAAGAAAGAAGGAGGTTGACTAGAGGCTACTGCTTTGAAGCTAACTCAGCTTAACTTCAGGACCCTATACTCGTGGGGGCTCTTCTCACCTCAAGTTCTCTGCCCTTTCTCTTTCCATCCTGGACAAATTTATTGATTTTTTTTTCTTTGCTTTTATTAAGTTTACGAAGTGAAATTGATTCATGGGCAGAATAGGGATTCGAAAACAAAAGCAGTAAGTGCTCTCCTCACAGTGCTGTACATTGAAAAGTTAGACTGGGAATCACTTTGGCTTCTTTTCAGACCACAAGTTGCTGGGGAAGCCAGGAAGGAGCAGGCTGGCAGGACCAGCAGCCCAGGGGATGCCTTGTCACTTGCTGGGGAGGGCTCAGGGGGGCGGGGGAGGAGCCAGGCACCAGGAAGAAACTCCGTCCTCCACTGTCAGCCTTGAGGCCTCATTGCAGTCTGCTGCTGGGTCTCCTGTACTAGTTCCCTCCCTCGGCAACCTCCCTTTGGCTCTGCCAGATTCTCACAGGATGCCAGAAGCGGCCTGGTCTTTCCCATCCTGGTACACTCAGGGCATTGTGGGTAAAATGCCAGGCCTGGGAGCTGTTTCTTCTTCTTTAACCCCCCACAGCACTTTGTTTGTACTTCTCTTAGGGTCCTTATACTTTACCCACTTCCTTTTATAGCCTTTGTACTTAGTAATCCTCACAACAATACAAGTCCTGATGCCAAGGCCACCATCCTCTCTACCTCTGCATCCAGGAGCTCGAAGGTTTTACACAAAATACGTGGTCAATGTACTCTTGGGTATTTGACCCAAATGGAAGTAGAAGAAACAGAGTGAGTGTGAGCTCTGAGGATGTTACTGGTTCTATTGTAATAAGACACACATTAGCAAGCCTAGCCCCAGAAATCAGTTAACCAGCAAATGAGAGCTACAGTTGATCAGGATCAGGGAGGGTACAAGTTTTACATGGCCTTGAAGTTTATAAAGTTGGGAGGCCTTCTTTAAGAAAAACAATACAAATATAAACATTACAAATAGAAAATAAAGTTACCAACTCAAATTCTCATAAAAAGACCAGACTTAAATGTCCGACCAAGACTAGAGGGACCCCTGAGGTCATGGTCCCCAGACTCTCTGTTAGCTCAAGACGGGAACCATTCTCGAAGTCAACTCATGAATCAGGGATTGGACTGGACTACAAAACAGACAATGATGCTGGTGAGGAGTGAGCTTCTTGGCTCAAGTAGACACATGAGACTCTGTGGGCAGCTCCTGTCCGGAGGGGAGACGAGAAGGCAGAGGGGGACAGGAGCTGGCTGAACGGACTCGGGGAATACAGGGTGGAGAGGAGGAGTGTCTCATCTCATTGGGGGAGAGCTAGGAGCACACAGCAAGGTGTGTATAAGATTTTGTATGAGAGACTGACTTGATTTGGAAACTTAAAGCACAATAAATTAAAAAATAAATAAAATAAGGTTACCAAGGTTTGGGAGTTTGGGGCCCTGAAGGTTAAGCTTCAAGAGCTTCAAGGGTAAATGGCCTGTGGTCTTTGGAAGTGGCTGGCAAAGGTATCACAGAGGTGGAACTTGAGCTTGGCTGAGCCTTGAAGAAAGAGCAGGATACGGAAAGATAAAACCAAACAGGCTCACGTAGCTAGATGAACAGAGATTTGAGAATGCCTGAGACCTGCTGGGGAGAAAGTGAGCAAACCAGTCCAGCTGGAGCAGGAAGTAAAAAGTGCAGGTGGAGAGAGGAAGGCTAGGAAGTCAGCTCAAGATCAGATTGTGGAGGCCTTGACCACAGGCAAAGGCATCTGGATGATATTTCACTTGTCATGGGAGCCATGGAAGTTTTTCTTTTTCAAATGGACTTGAGTGGCTTGAATAAAGCAGGGTTTTAGGAAGATCAGCCCGGTAGTATTGCATAAAGCAAAGAAGTAGGAGACTGTTATGAAGTCCAGCCTTGGGTGATAAGGGGCCTGAATCTAGGTGGTAGCTGTGCAGATAAAAAGGGAAATAACCAACCCAGCAGACTTCGGTGATTTAGGGACCGAGAAGGGAAGGACCCCAAGATGATTGAGGTTTCTGATGAGTGTAAGAGAATGACTGTACCATAAGGGAAACAGGGAGGTGACAAAGTGGGGCTGATTTGAAAAAGATAATAGAAGACAGCTGGATTTTACACATTTCAGTCTTGAGGTAATGGAAGAACTATGGATTTCGAGATGGGAATCTGATGCCTGGGGATTTAGGGTTGGAGCAGATGGGTTTGGTAATCAGAAGTATCCACTTATTCATTCATTCAACACGCATTTGTTGGTCACCTGGCACACCCAGTCCTGTGTCAGATGTCAAAAGGGGCGTAACAGACAAATTGGTCCATCCTTTGAAAAAATTCATGACCTCAAGAGAGATGAGACAGAAGTGAAACTAGCTGAGTATGGCTGGGTCGTCCGTTGGGCATAAGAATGAGCAACCCAGAGGTGGGGAGAGCTGGCTGTGACATCTGTCACCCCATCTTTTCAAGAGAGTATTCGATTCAACTGCCTCAACATGTAGGTACCACTTTACTTCCCCCCACTCCGTTAGTGTTCCTCCCACAAGGGCCAACTTGTCTGAAGGAACCAGTGTTCCCACAGAAGCCACGCCTCTCCTTTGATCAAGTGTGGTAAAGACGATCAGTGAGAGAGCAGGTCACAGAATGAAGAGATCCCTATGAGAAGAAGGGCTAGTTGGGACAGACTCCTGGATTCCTGGAAGAGATGGGACTGGACCTGAACCATAAATGATGAGTTTGCGTAAGTGGAGTGAGGGGAAGACAGATTTCCCCTAAAAGATATTATCTAAACTTCATCTACTAGAATGCAACCTAATATTTGGCAAATTTTTTTCAACCCATAACATTTCAGCTATTGGGAGCAGGAAGCTGCCACCATCCCAGGGGCGGCTCTGTTAAAGCAGGGATGCCATCTCCTGGGTGGGTGATGTGACCTTGGGGGATCCTTGCCTGACTTTTCTCATGCTGCTCCCCCTGTCTGAAATGGCTTCACCAGGAAGCAGGTGTTAGGAACTTAATAAAAGGGGGAACAAGAGGATGGGAGCAGACGGGGAAGACAGGGGAGAGACAGGGTTGAGCGAAGAGTGGACAAGAGCACCGGCTCCTCCGAGATACCGAACTGAAACCACATTCCCCAATTCCGCTTCCAGGTTGTTGCCTTTGCACTGAGCTGTGCCCTAAAGGGAGCAGAGGTGAGGTCACCTACGGCTTTTTGTTGCTTTTGTTAAAACTTCTATCACTGAAGTGTTGCCACAAATCGTGGGTTCGAGCCTCCTGCCGCAAAGCCAATACTGAGACAGGAGGAGGTAAGCAGTAAGAGGGCTTTATTGAATATACCAGTATTCAAGAGACAGAGGGGGTTAAATTTCTCCCAAATTCTGTCTACCCTAAAGGGTTGATGGGAGGGTTTTATATGGGGAAGATCAGGGTTACCTAATGTTTTGAGCACGTAGTGTACAGGTGGTCTTATACGTCACAAAACAACTACAAAAAAAACTCTTTATTAAACTAAAGATAAGAACATCAGGCATCGGGACTCTAATCAGTATATTTGTAACAGGCCCAAAATCTCACATAAGAACCTCTCAGCTAGTGGAACTGTTTTGCCAAGTCCACTGTGGCTTAGATAGGGAGAAAGAAAGAAAGTTGCAGATTAAAAAGGGAGAGAGCCTTCCTGTCGGTTTGCAAGCTGAAGGCCATTTCTCAAGAGAACAAAAAAAAAAAAAAAAGAAGACGACAGACCAAGGCCACAGGAGCTGAGATAGCTCCGCACCCCTTTGGAAGAGACCGGTGCACCTGGTACAATAAAAAAAAAAGTTTAGCGATTACTTAGAGCATCCTTATGGCGTAAGTCATGACGGGCTCTCAGTCACCTATTTTGAACAGGGGAAAACATGTTGTAAGGTATTAGGGTGTTTGTTATGTTTAAGAGCAAACAGGCTGCTCGCCTATATTTTGAACACAGCCTGCACCATTTTCCAAGGACTAGAGATTAATCACAGCTTGTACAACTATTTATACACTACACTAAAACAAAAGGGAAAATATATTCTCCCTAATATTAAAACACTGAAGAAAATGCATTTTCGCTACTTCAGAAGTGTGTGTTTCAATTTCCTTTGCTTCATAATACTCTTTCTGGAACTTGTTAGGTGAATGCGTAAAATACGTTTGTTAACATGACACGTTAATTTTAGGCATTTCAGAGCAAAACAGCCACTCTCAAGGGCAATCTGAAATCCACAGGGCTTGACTTTCCTCGTGGTAAATTGCCACCAAGCAGTATGTCCCAACGCTTAAAATGACTGTTGCCTACATCCCTTAAGACACGCCTACCTCAGAGATGGTCGTATCCCAAAGAGGCTACTTCTGAACTCCCCTTACCCTCAGGCTTTCCTTGGTTGCGTCTTGTCTTTTGGGGGGTTTTCTTTACCTACCATGAATAAAGTGAAGACAAGAGAGGATGAGAAGAAAGGAAGAAGTAGTAATCAAATTAATTTTGCTACTCATCCCCTTGGCCACCAGGGTACAATATGATGCTGAGGCTGTAAGCAGGATAAGGGTTTATAGCCATTTTCCATAAAGGCCCATACCCCATATAGATGGACAGATGGTCCGTCTGGAAAAAAGAGTTGGTTACTTGTTGGTCAATGGAATGGGACTCCCTATGCCAAGTCCTGAACAAGCCAACAGGCAATCACGTGGAGGGAAGGGGCTGAAGGCCCAGGGGTTTTTCCTGTAACTTATTTCCCAGTGTCAGCAAAGCTAAACTTCTTGTCCTGATCCCTGAAAAGTTCTCACACCATAGAATCCTGCTCCCTGCTCTAGATGGAAACTTGCTCAAATATTTAAAGTTACTCTCAATTGGAAAGGGACCTTAGATATGAAGTAGGACCCCTTGGTTAATTTATTCGGAGAAATTTTAACAGGCTGAGAAATACTGAGAAGAGACACCCATACAGCCACTCTCTAGCTTTAGCGAATCCTCCTATTTCACTCCCTGGTTCAGATTCTTTTTAAGAAAGTAAAATGGTGCTGATGCACATGAGGCTTGTGTTCTGGCATCATGACAGATGGGAGGACACCAACAATACAAACAGAAAATAAATGGTGGATACAATTTATAAAACAGAACCTTAAGGCAGAGCTGAGCTTGCAAAGAACGTAAGGGAAACCCTCAGAGTCTGGAAGACCAAGGGCAGGGAACTCTAGAGCTCCAGGCAGAGGCAGCTGCTGTAGCTGTCTGAAGGTGGAAGGGTGTGGTCAGTTGGAGCTCTGTTTTAGGAAGCTATGTTTTAATGCCCACACAGGAAGACTGGACAGAAGCCTTTCTGGCCATGCTACTAGGGAAATGTTGAAACTAAGATACCCCACCCAGGGACACGTAAAATTAGAACTCTCCAGGAGGGATACTCAGAAAAAGAGAAAAGTCTACCCACTGACACAGGAAGGCAAGGTAATTTACCTAACTGAGCCTGGTTTCTGGGCTGGAAAGCCTCTCCTCGGGAATTCTTACCTGAGGCCTAAACTCAGAGACTCGGAGTTTGAATATACACCATTCTCATATTTGGGGAACTCAAAAACTTGGCTCTGAGCTTGTGATATCCCTGAGGCACCTGGCCGAAGCAAATGAACAATCTCTGCAGGACCCAGCCAGCAGCCGGGCCTCACAGCGGGCCGGCAGATAAAGCCTTGAAGATGACCTCATAGTCCAGGAGGAATACACTTAAGGCAGCCATCCAGTCCTTGGCTTATATTTCCTCCCCATTCTTCTCAGCCACGGCTTACCCCTGCTAAGATGATACCAAATGCTCCTGCCATGGGGTAGAATTAGTCCTTAAGAGGTGTGTCCCCTTCCCCTATCCTGTCCCCTCCCTCCCTCTGAGTAACCACTACATTCTGTATGACTCTCACATGGCGTTTGATGCTGAACTGCGCCATGAGCGATTCCATAAGTAACACACAGGCTGGTTTGCAGCCTCAGACTTAGAGAAGATGGAGCTGGTGCTCACAACAAAGGCCCGGAAGCCGGCTCACATCGGAGTCAAGGCCAGATCAGAGGCCTCGCCAGCTCCCTGCTCCTATTCTCCCCCATCGCCATTTTGTCTCCTTCTTTCAGCCAATATTTGCGATATTAATTTATTTTATTTCTCGGAGGTTACACCAGCAACGTTTAACAGAAAGCATCTGAGAAGTCAAATTGTTTTAAAAACGAATCCTTGAGGCAGATGATCCCCACGTTGGCTGCCACTCAACTGCTTTCGAGAGCAGGGTTTCTGTAGACTACTAGGGCGGCGGTGGATGTCGGGACCACCTTCTAAAGTCCGTTTTTAGGAGGAAAAGCCACACGTGGTCCAAGGTGATCCTTGAAGATCTCTTGAATGACCAGGAAGTAGAAAGTTAGCTGGGGGCGGGGCGGGGGGATGGCAGTGGTGGGGTGGGTAGAGGGCAGATCACAGCATAAATAAAGGACTCTCTCTGGAATGTTCTAGGAGCTAGTAACTACACGGTGTGCACATTGCATGTGTTGGACAGACTATGTGTGCAGGTGGCAAACCCAGCTAGCATCAGCACCACCAGCGTGCTGTGGGCATCTGAAGAGCAGGGGCCATCTCTGATTCAATACCCTGTATCCTGGCACACCTAGTGCACCAGAAAAAAGCCAGATGGATGCAGACTCGGGCAACATAGCAGGGCTGGTCCAGGGGCCGTGGAGGGACACCCGCTGACCTGGCCCAGGGTAACCAGGACATGGCCCACTTTACAAGTCACCTTAAGGCAGGATGGTGGGGGAGGAGAAGAGAGAGACCTGAGATGGGACAGCCCTGAAGCTCCATCCACAGTTAACAGGGCTAAAGCAGGCCTCTCACAGACAGCAGTGCTCGCTCTGGTAGCTCACACATTCTCCCCTTGGCCTACATTATCTCCCCACTCTTCAGTACAACTTAGGCGGCCTCCTGGATCTGCTGCAGGTTCCACATTGATACTCAGGGTTCCTGCCTGAGCTTATGCCTGTGCTCCAAGAACTGTGCCCAGGGCTGAGGGGGCACACTGGAAAAGAAAGGCTGCAGCTGAGTGTACTCAGCAGGGGCCGCATGGGCCAAGGGTCCAGTGTGACAGTCGTGGCATGGCCTGCTGCCAAGAGGAGCAACCCCTAGCCATGGCATCTCACTCACCACTGAGCTCTGCTAAAGGGATCTCCTTCCTGCCTTTGGACCCAAAGCCCCAGTCCAGCATCATACTGCGGCCTTTCAAAACAAGGTTCACTGATGTTGGGGCCACAAAGAGGAGGGAGGAAACTGGGGAGGTCAAGGAAGTAGCACTTTTGAGTTCTGAAATAGCTAGACAAAGATTAGCTTTAACCTGGTGGGAGCTTTTCTCAAACTCAAATCTGATTGTACAAGCCCCCCATCTCTGCGAAATCTCTGATTCACCTCTAGTGAAAAAACTACATTTCTGCCAACTATGAATTATCCTGCCTTTCTCCTCTCTGATCCTTCATTTGGCCTCCTTAGCTGCCCTCATCCAGCCCTTAGCAATCCGGACCCTCCTGCCAGCCCTGCTCCTCGGTACCTCCATTCTCACCCACCCTGGTTGGTGCAGCAAACACTTCCTACGCATGCTGTTACCAGTTCCTGTGGGAAGCCTTCTGTGGCAGCTCAAGCAGACTGAAATCTTTTTTCTGCGACCACGGTCAGCATTCCCTTTTGATGCTCCTTGTTCTCTGCGGTTCCCAGAGTGACTTTAAAAAAGAGACAAAAGCCAAAAATGCTGGCAAGATCTTGGGCAACTACCTCACCCAGGACATCAAGTTGACCAAGACTTACCCACCTTACAGAAAGCCCCATTCTCTGCCAAGCAGTTCACTATCTTCCCCTCACTTCCCACGGTCTCCTGGCTACCATCATAGCTACCCCCCTCAGTGATGCTGGCAGGAGGGATCTCTCTCTGCAGATACTGGTTGCATCGGTTGCCCAGTGCCCCGTTGGTCCTTTGCTCCAGGGGCTTCCCTCCCCATCTTCTGCCTGTGAGTTTGTTTTGTGACAGACGCTCTGCTCATAAGCACTGACAGGGGCCTGATTAGGTGAGCCATCTTGGCCCTTGGGGCCTTGTCTCAGGTCCTGTATAAAATAGGACAGGAGAAAAATCCCAGCATTAGAATGATCCTCCATGTTCACCAGGGGAAGGAGTGGTGGCCATGTGTGAGGACTCTGTTGAACGAATAAAGGCGAGTAGGCACGGAGCTGCCCAGGCAGAGCTCCACCACGTGCCCAAGGCCTCACAGGCACAGTGGGCTGGCGTGCCTGTCTCCCATGAGATGGTGAGCTCCTCAAGACAGGGACCTTGTCTTACTCACCTCTGCTCCTCTGTCTAGCCAGCACCTGTAGCTATTCAATGAATAAAATGAATGAATGGTACTGAACTGTCCAGTTAAAAACCAGCGAGGGTGGGACCAAAGGAGGAAGGACTTCTCTAATCCCTGTCTCTGGCATTGACTAGGATTGGGTTGGTCTCTGGTTTGAAGAGGCAATGGAGATTGAGGTGATCAACACCAACCAGGTCCTCACAGCTCAATATTAAGAAGGGACATCTTAAGAGACTGAACAGAGCGAACAGGGGCTGCCTCTCATTTCCCAAGCGTCCCCTCTTGCCTGGCTTCAGCCCATAAGTCAAGGCCTATTTCAAACCCACTTCCTCTGGAAGACTCCTTGAGCTTTCTCCCACATTCCCCACCCTCCACCTCCATAAGAAAGAGCTCACCTTTATCTGACTGCCCAGAGCCTGGTGCTCAGGTGGTCTGCTCATGTATGGACACATCAGGAAACAAACAAAATCAACCAAATCACCAAGGAATATGGGTACGCATCTGTTTGTTGGTTTATGCATGTATTCCCTCTGGAAGAATCCTTGGGAACGTAACCCATTTGTGATGGCAGTGGCTGCCTCCAGGGGGAAGGTGGTGTGGATGGGGGCTAAGCATCAGAGCGAGATGTTCTTTCTCAATGCCTGGTTTCTACCGTGTACACATATATGGGCAATGCTTTCTAAAAAGACATCAAAAACCGTATGTTGGACCACGTCAAAAATCCCCAGTACAAAATGCAGAAATCTTAAAAGGCCAGTCACAGACTTAGTTATAAATACCTGAAGTCTCAATAGCACCAAAACGAGATAAATGAAAACCATTAAAGAGAAGTTTAACAGTCTCCCCTAAAAGAGCAAATGAAATCAAGGATACAATGGGCAACTACTATGAGAACAAAAATATTCTACACTTAAATGGGAGGAAAGCAGGATTTCTCAGAGGAAAAATGCTTTGCTTTTAATTCGTATATATCAGGAAATATAAAGAGAAAGGAACAGAAACAGCCAGAAAGAGAAGGACAATAGGGAAGCTACAATGGGAGAGAAAATTTGCAAACTACACTGACTCCACAAAACACTGTATTTCTAAATCAAATTCAGCCCCGATGTGTCACGTTTAGGGACACTTGATTTATCCTGGTCTTGCTGGCACCCTTGTAACTGTTTTCTCTTCTTTACCCAAGCTCACCACTTCCAATCCACTGGCAATTACCCCCCCAAAATATGATCTTGCCATACTTGTTTTAAAACTGTGACCGTTTTTAAACCCCTTCTGTGAAATGCACTTCAGAATCTCATCTTTTTCTAGCTTCACCCTGTCCCCTTCCCCCTGGGCACTTGGTTCCAGCTCCACAGAACAGAAAGTAACTCTCAAACACACCCTGCCCTTGGGAGCTAATAGATCTTTCTACCTGCTGCTCTTCTGGGCCACCCCCACTTCTCTGCTTGGCCAAATTCAGCTCAGTCTTTAAGATGTAGCTCAAATGTCACTTTTTCTGTGAAGCTTTGCCCAACTTTCCCTGGAAGTTTCTGTCTTCCACAGGGCTTTGTTTGTTCCTCTAGTACAGTGACTTTTACAGGTTTTGTAAAGTCTGCCTCACACAATGGGCTAGGGCAGAGGCTGTGTCTGGTTCATCTTTGTATTCCTACCTCCTCCCACCTCCCCCTCAGCACGGGGTCCAGTGCCTAGACCCCCCTCAGTGAAGGTTCATTGAGTGCTGGCACCACCTGCCCTCAGGGCACTGCCTATAAGAAGCAAAAAAAAAAAAAAAAAGCCCCCTCAGCCCAAAGACACCCCGTCTATCACCTTATCGCCTTAAGGTCCCCACCTTCCCACGGACCTCATTTGAGAGACGCTGGTTTTGGGGATGGTCTTCAGACCATCTCTCTGCTGGCTGGAGCTTATTCCTCTCCCTCATTAGAGCTCAAGGGGCACGGCTGGATGTGTCTGGACTCTGTTCACAGAGGCAGCCCCCTTTCCCCTTACTGTTCGCCTCTCCTTCATGGGTCTTGCCCAGGTCCTTGGCTGTGAATGCCTGTGGCCGCACATGCTGCCCCAGGACTTGGATCTGCACCCAGACTGGATTCAGCTCCTAACGTAGTGCCTCAGGCCTAGAGGAGAAAGCCAACACCTCTGACCATGCATTTGGTTGTTTTTCTACATTCCTCCTAATCTCCTGATTGACAGCCCAAACTCAAGTTTTACATGAAGACACTCTTCCTCATTCTCAAGAGGGGAAACATGGTGGAGCCACTGAATGTCCTCCCAGGACTCTGTGGGTGAAGGCAGCAGACCCTTCCTCCCAGCTTCAGCACCGCCAGCTTGCTGTCAGCATCTCAAGGGCAGAGCCCTGGAATCCTGAGCACTCAGAAGAGCACCTGGCATAGTATGAGCGCTCCATAAAAACTCAGACAGATACAGACTCAGGGCAGCACAGCAAGATGGGTCCAGAGGCCATGGAGGGACACCCACTGCCCTGGCCCAGCATAACTGGCACATGGCCAGCTCTGCAAGTCCACCTTCAAGGCCAGGCGGGTGAGGGAGGAGAAGAGCCAGAGGCCCTGAAGCTCCACCCACAGCTAACAGGGTGCGTTTAATCTTTCTAAATCCAAAAGTAGCTGGCCTAGGACACATCTGAATTAGAAAAAATACATTTCTCTTCAGTCTCCAAAGGAATTTGTTTTAGAACACAAGCTTCAAGAAGGCAGATATCTTCTGAGTAACGGCAAACATAGCACTCTTTATTCATAAATATTTGCTAACAGTGACACCTTACTGGATGAACAAATATTCCTGACTGGTTGTTTTAGGACAGAACTCCTAGGACAAAACATTCCTGTGTGCCAGGTGAAGAATTTTTTATTACCTCAACAGAGAGTGATAAATGTGTTCCTAAAAAAGGAATCTTCTCTAGGGGTGGTAAGTTAGCGCGCCATCTGGAGGCTGGATGTAGTATTTTAATTTTAGATCTTCATTTGTTTGGTTGAGGAGGCTCAAAGAACCTTATGAATTGCTCTTAACTCTTCCATTCACTGCTGGAGCCCCATCTAAATTCCACCAGAGACAGAGAGCTCACTACCTTTCAAGGAAACCTGTCCCATTTTTAAACATCTCCATTAGAAAACCTTTTCCTTACAGCCATTAAAGAGATTCTCCAATTATTTCTCCTTAGAATATTGTTTGCCAACCAAAACAAAACAAGGACTCAACATCCAATCGTAGCATCTAAGCTTCCTTCCTACTTTGTATAGACGGTAAGAATATGAATGTGTGTTCCAAGCCCTGCAGCCCATTTCCGCTGCTGTCTAGGTGGTACCTACAAGAAACTGGGCTTTCTGTGGAGAAGGTCTGCTGAGGATAAGCGTGGGGCCTTCGGCTCTTAGCCTCTGGGTGCTTTCAGTTTCCTTATCTTAAAAGAAATATTTTGTATTAAATATACTTTTAGTCCTTTGGGGGACCTAATTATTCTCTGCTTCGAATTTTTTGTTAATACCATGTGTTTTCATTAATGGTGGCATGCTGAATCGCTGAGTGAGTCTGAATTTTTGTAGGTAGTAGGGATTTTTTTTCTTGTCCCCTCCCACAAACCTACCTTCAAAGTTTAGTGGTACATATGAAACACCACTAATTATATTCCAGACTCCCACTGGGGTCTATTGGTGCATATGTGTAACAAAAATTTTCAAAATTTGTTTTTCTACCAAAAATCCAGACCCTATAAAAACAGTCGTCTGTGGCGCACACCCATTTCTTTGGTTTCTAACAGGTCACAAAGCCCCCGCCTTGCAGCAACACATGCTGTCAGTGGTACAGCAGCTTCCCAATAAACCCCAGAGGCTGAAAAAGCTCATGGTCACTCTATGAACCACTGGGCACAAAAGGATTTTAGAGTTCATTTCAGTTAAAGATGGCAGACTGTATTTTGACCAAGACATGTAACTCACAGGGAATCCCGTCCTCAAGCAATTCGCCAAGCACTCTAAACCAAGGGAGTGGTGGCCACGCAGAGAACTCTGTTAAACAGATAAAGGAGAGCGGGCAGGGAGCTGCCCAGACGGAGCTCCATCACCATGTGCTCAAGGCCTCACAGGTACAGCAGGCTGGCGTGCCTGTCTCCCATGAGATGGTGAGCTCCTCAAGACAGGGACCTTGTCTTACTCACCTCTGCTCTCCTGTCTAGCTAGCACCTGTAGCTATTCAATGGATAAAAGGAATGAATGGTACTGAACTGTCCAGTTAAAAACCAGCGAGGGTGGGACCAAAGGAGGAAGGACTTCTCTAATCCCTGTCTCTGGCATTGACTAGGATTGGGTTGGTCTCTGGTTTGAAGAGGCAATGGAGATTGAGGTGATCAACACCAACCAGGTCCTCACAGCTCAATATTAAGAAGGGACATCTTAAGAGACCAAACACAGGGAACAGAGGCTGCCTCTGATTTCCCAAGCCTCCTCTCTTGCCTGGCTTCAGCCCATAAGTCAAGGCCTATTTCAAACCCACTTCCTCTGGAAGCCTCCCTGAGCTCCCCCCTCCCCCTCCACCTCTACAAGAAAGACCTCACCTTTCTCCAACCTCCTGGATCCTGGTGCCCAGACTGCCCACTCAGGTGTGGACACATCAGGAAACAGAGACAAATTACACAAATTAAATAACCAAGGAATACAATGGTCCCTTACATTTTTCTGTGTGGGTATCTTTTTTAAACTTGTAGCTAAACTAGAAGCTCCTAGAGATTAAGAGCATCTTCTCTTCTTACCTCCTCCACAGCTCCCAGCACTGGGCTGGGCCTGCACTCTCTGCAAAAGCCCCTCCACTGCCGGAGCCTAGAGCCCCCTAGGGTTCCACTTCCAGAGCCTGAGTCCCTGCAGGAAGCCTCCTGCATGCAGGGGACCCAGCCAAAAATCCCGATACCGTTTCAAGAAGAAGTAATTTCTGGGTGTCTTCTTTCTCCAAAACAGTGCTGTTTGTTAGGGGCAGGGGAAAAAAGGGTGGGCCCCATAGCTTCAAATCCCAGCTTCACCGCTTTCTAGTTATATGACCTAGGGCCAAATTACTTAAATTCTCATCCTTGTTTTTTTTTTTTTTTTTAATTTCAAAATGAGGTTAAAAAAAGGAATTATTTTTCAGGGTCATTGTGAGGATCCAAATAACAGTATAAAGAAGGCCCTGAGTAAATAAAAGGTGGTCATTATAGCTTCATCGTTAGCACAAACAGAAGCAGCCATTGGCCACAGGCATCCAAAGTGTGCTGACCAACAGCAAAGCTCCAGGAGGTGCTGCCCACCGGCACCCCCTCTCACACACCTTCCTGCTAGAGGATACTCCAGCCTTGCTGGAAAACTGTCAAGGCCTCTCAGTAGGTTATGAAAGACCAGATTATCAGAACTGTCGGCTCTTCTTTAATCTGTCTATTGTCCTCCCGTTGGGCTTGGTGTATCTGTCTGAAACAACCCTCTTCCAACCTCGAGTCCAATTTTCTGGGAGTTGAGAAGCACAGATAATAAAATTCATTAATACCAACAACCAGAACACATCCTGAGAGCCTGGAAGGGTTTTCTATACGCTCTAGTGCAAGGGCTTTGCGACCTCTCTGTCCACTGCTATACTGCATTGTTTTCCTTTTTATTTTTGACTACTGCGGATAACTGTGATTGCTAGGTGAAAAATCTCCAAGCAAAATGAGGTACTGCTAAATATTCTCAACTTGGATGTAAATGAGGGTTCCTAAGATTTTTTGGTTTTAAATTAAAATGGGATGAAAAAGCTCAAACAGATCTCAACCTGTCAACAGCTGCCAAATAGATGACAAATTGTGTGGTGCCCTCAGAATAGGGTGAAGGGAGAGGGTTCCCAGCAGGGAGAACACACACATTCAGCTCTGGGCAATCAGAGAATGTGGCCCAGAAGTTCTGCACTGAAATCCAAGGGGGGTCAGAGAAGGCACTTGAAGAGGTGCAGTCAGAAGGCCAAGAAGAGGTTTAGGACATGGAATGAGAATGTAGCCTAAAAAATGCATTCAGTAGCAATTTCTCCTTTTCTCCCTATCAGAGGCATATGTACATTCTAATCAGAGCTTCTTCATTGTTCGAACCCTTCACAACAACAGAAACTTTTTCACTAATTTGAAAGACGGTCATTATATTAAGTAAAACAATTTTTAAAAAATTATTCTTATCATACCCTGAGGTACTGGCATCCCCTGATCTCCTTTTGGTGGGTCTCTTTAAGGTACTTCCCAGCATTTCTTCGTCATGCCAATTCTTCTCAGTGATGCCAACTGAAATTCAGTCAAAGCAAGGCTTCCTCCATGATGAAGTTTCATTCCAAATGCAGCCCTTAGTTCAGCCTGTGGCACCCCACCAGCTCGGGCCCTTCCAGCGCGGTCAGAGAAGTTTCAGTCCCGTGATAAAGGGCAGCTGAGGCGAGATGAAGAAATGCAGCCAGGGCAATTGTTAAAGGGTCTGGACGTCTCACAGATTGGGCATATGGAAACCATTTGTCTGTTCTTTCCTTCAATATTTCATAAACTTCAAGAAACTTTGATATCTCATCCATTACTGCTAGTATCAATATAAGACGAGAGTCAAAATTCTTTAGGAAGTTGTCAATGGCATTCAGTGTGGTCATCTGCACTTCTTTAACAACCATACGCATTTGAGTGATCAGATTGCTAATGGGTCCTCAGAAGCGCTCGTGGAGAATTGAGATAGAAGACTTGACACCAAGGCTGAGATGTGAAGTATGTCACATTGGCCGGAATATCAACTGTTGCACAAGGAAAGTGGAACGTTGACATGTTTGCTGTAGCCTCAAAAGTGTTGAACTGGTTTTCAGCCACCTGTATGTAGCTACTATCCCCTGAGTCCCAGTAAACAGCTACCAGTCTCTACTAAGCATGATATGATATAGGCCGAGCCTGTGAGAGGCACAGGACACATCTGAACAGGAGCGGCCCAGCACTCAGGCTTTTTGTAATTCTTTGGTAACCATGGAACTTGTTGACCTTTGGCCATCACAAGATGAGCTGGGATTTGTAGAAACAAATGGCATGGCCCTGGACACATGGACGCACAAAACGGCAATGCAAATGGTCATTACATTAAAAGGGCTTCTGACTTCAGGGGCATATAACATTAGCGCAGGGACGCAGCCCTCAGATGCTGGTGGGGATGCCGTATTGGTGCAGATGCATCCCGTACAGTGACAGGCCTCTCCATCTGTGGATACCCCAACCACGGCCTACCCTAATGAGCATGGTTGTAGGGTATATTCCAAAGCTTTTTAATTGAGAAACTGAAGAAGAAAAAATTACAGCTTTGTTGAAAAAGAATTGAGTTTTATCCATCAAAACTTTTAATTTTGCACCATGCAACCCAGCAATTCTTACTTCTAGGTATCTATTCTAAAAAAAACATTCATGTGGAGCAAAGAAGCCTACCCTGTTTTCTGGCATTTTATCACAAAAATGCCGGTCAGTCGGGGAATAATTAACTAGATCCTGACACACCACACTATCAGAAGACTAGACAGCAATAAAAAATGCAAAACCCTGTGAATACCAGATCCTACACCTATACCGAGTACAAGTCGGCTACCACCATGAAAGGAGCAGGAAGCTGCTTTCCGTCCATAGCAACCACAGATACAAGACAGAGCTTGGCTGCCTTGCGGAAGAGAAGTAGGAATGCTGAAAAAATCCCACCCCAAGACCTACGTATACAAAGCCTACCCAAGCCTGAGGTTGACCAGGACAACAGAAACCCCCTACCACTCCCAACACGAGCTAGCACCAAGAAGTAAGCAGTAGCAGTCTTCCGCTGAGGGAGAAGCAAGAGCATGGAAAGAGATTCTCTCTGTGGCATAGACACACAGGGCCTGCTGAAAGCTGAGGGTGGAACAGGGACACTAAGAAAAGCCCTCTGGCGCCCCTAGCATCCCAGATCCCAACCTAGGCACAGGTAACAGGAGCCACCACCAGAAGAATCGGAAGCCTGTGGTGCCCTGAAGGTATGACAGCACCGAAGAAATGGAAACCAGCTCAACTCATACTAGATTGGTTCAGGGTCTCCTCTGGGGGTCCGCTCTAAGTATACACCCAAAAGAAAGGAAAACAGGTATTCAGACATACTAACAACTGCATAATAACCACCCGACAGAAAGAGCGTGCCCTTTCCAGGGATAAACATTGCTTGCCTCAGACTCTTCTGATCTTCTACAATGATAAAAAAAAAAAAAAAAATACAGCATTAAATAAAAAATCATAAGATACACACACACAAAATCAAAATGAAATAACATTGTCAAAAGATAAAGCCATCAATAGAGCCTGACTCTGAGATGATCTAGATCTTGGCACTATCAGACAGGGCCTTTAAAATAACTGTGATTATAATGTTAAATGACCCAATGGAAAAGGTGAACAACATGCATTAACAGGTAGGAGCACTGCAGCAGAAAGGGAAACATTCAGGAGTCAAATAGAAATGCTAGAAATAAAAAAAAACACGATGTCAGAGGTGAAGAATTCCTTTGACAGGCTCGTTGGCAAACTGTATACAGCTAAGGAAAGAATTACTCAGCTCACTGAGCAGGTCAATAGGAAAGATCTAAACTGAAACACAAAGAGAAAAAAAGGTGGAAAAAATGAATAAAACTCAGAAGAGAACATCCAAGATTATTTGGGATAATGTCAAACAACTAGATAAACTTCAGTGGCAAAAGAAAAGGAGAGTATGCAAGAAATGTTTGAAGAGCTAATGGCCAAGAATTTTCCAAATTAAAGACAACAAACCACAGATCCAAAATACTCAGATAACTCAGATGACAATGGAATGGCATCTTTAAAGTACCGCAAGGAAAAAAACAAAAAACCTGTCATCCCAGAATTCTATAACGATGAAAACATCTTTCTAAAACGAAGGTGCAGTTCCTCAGAAAGTTAAACACAGAATTACCGTATAACACAGCAATTCCACTCCTAGGTACGTACCCAAAAGAATTGAAAACAGGTATTCAAGCAAATGCCAGTACATGAGTGTTAATAGCAGCTCTATTCACAGGTGCCAAAAGAGATAACCCTAAGACAATAGTGGATGGTTGGACAAACAAAATGGGATACAGCCAGACATTTAATTAATTAGTTTATTCAGCCATAAAAAGGAATGAAGTACTGATACACGCTACAATACGGATGGACCTTGAGAACATTATGCTAAGTGAAAGAAGCCAGGCACAAAAGGTCACATCGTATATAGTTCCTTTATATGAACTATCCAGAACAGATAAATCCATAGAGACAAACAGCAGACTAGTGATTGTCAGGGGCTGAGGGAAACAGGGCATGGGTGACTGTTTAATGGATACAGGGTGATCTTTGGGGGTGCTGACAATGTTTCGGAATTGGATAGCACGGTAGCACACAGCACTGTGAATATACTAAGTGCCCCCTGAATTGAACATTTTAAAATGGGTTCTGCTAATTTCACTTCAATTTTAAAAAAGGACACAGCCGCCATCCCCCGTCCCCAAATTCTCTGCTTTAAAATAACTATGTTCAGACACTTAAGCTGTATGATATGGACCACTGTAAAAGTATATATAAGTGTGTCATCAAGAGCTAAGTTACCCTTAGAAGTAGCTTAAGAAACAGTGGCTGACTTTAAAATGACTACAAAGAAAACCTAGCAGTAAAATTTACTTAAATATTTTTTTAAATAAAGGTAAAATAGACTTTTTCAACCACCAAAAGCAATCCCAAATTACAAGAAATACTACAGAGAACTTCTGACTTTTCCCTTCAGAGACATGGCTAAGACTCTGTCAAAGTGGCGCTCTCCCTTACTGCAGTGAGCTCACATAAACTTAGTTTTGCTTTTTTTTTTTAAAAAAAAAAAACAGAGCAAGTAAACCTATGTATATACAGCATGATCCCAATTCCCAATTATGGGTGAAAAAACCATCCACATGTAAACACACAGAAAAAGATCTTAAAGTAACCCACCAAAAAAGCCCTACAGTAATCACACTGGGCAAGGAATGTAATAACAGGTTCCAGAGACAAAGGGGGACTTTGCTTCTTCACTCTCTATTCTTCTGTGTTGTCTGAACCCTTCAACAAACAGATATTATCTCTGTGATTTAAACAAATTTCAAAAAGAAAACTTAAACTTTAGGTCATATTAATGTTATGAGTTCAAAGGGATACATTTTGATTCAAAATATATCATAGGTTAGGGATAATTTTTTACTGGTCAGCATAACCTGATAAGAGAAATGTTTGTATTTTTACAAAATGTATCTAAGTCATTTAAAAAAAAAGGTACAAAAGTACAAGAAAGAATCATGAGTAGACCCTCATTCAGCCCGGGAGAAGATCAGCCAATGTGGCAGATGCCCCAGCCCTGATGCCCTTGGGAGTTTGTCCTGCTCAAGAGCTCTGGAGCCCAATACAGGGGGAGCAGGAGGAAGGCCCAGACCCAATTAAGATGCACTTATTTACTTCAGGCAGGCTGTTCTCTGCTGAGACTCAGTTCAACCTCTGAACAACTGTCCCTATGACCCTAACCCAACCCACTCAAGAGGCATCACTACCATCGCAAGTACCAGCCACCCCATCCAAGAGGCAAGCAGCCCCTGAGCTAGGGAGCAATCTGAATCAGCTTTGCCATGCGCTCCTCCACAAACTCCATGGGGGCCACAGGCTCCATACGGGACTAACTAATCTTCTGGTGGAGGGGATCCCCCATGTTCTCGTTCTCGATCCTGAGGAAAGGTCATCAAAGCCTGTCTTTACATATGGAAAAACTGGGTGATTCTGTCAAGGTGACAGTGATTCACTGGCAGAACCCTTTTTAATATTGACTCCCTTCATTTGAAAAAAAAAAAAATCTACCATCTAGAAAGGATTTCTGTACCCAGAGCAGTGCCTTAACACTTCGTACAGGAAAATAAATTCAAATGGTTTACTCAAGACACAACCTAAACTAGGTCAGAATCACCACAAATTTTACACAAGTGGTTGGTTTAATCGGAGCGATTAAGGAAGCCCAGACAGCAGCTGTCATTCTGTGAGAAACTCAAGAAACCGCTCCGGGTATAAACCCACTAACAATCCTTTTTCCTGGTGTTTCTCCTACTTCCGGGTAGCTTCGTTAAGAAAATTAAGACTTCATTAAGAAACAATAGTTTTAGCTGGCATTTTTAAGAAGTAGGCTTTAACCGGCCACCCTAGGCCGTGTTCTCAGCCTCATCCCAGCACAGTTCATTTTCATGGACTGAAAGACATGTTCCCCTCTGGGTAAGTGAACTCAGCCTCATCCCGGGTTCTCTCAGCTGGAAGCAGTCGTGCACTGGGGCAAGGCTGCATGGCCCAGAGAACAGAAGGGCTCCAAGTCGAGATGAAGGGCTGACCACCTGAAAGGAGCCAATAAGAAACACCTGGGGAAGGACCCAGGGACCCTTTTGATTCTCCTAGACCAAGACATGCATTGGACTAGTGGGTGGGAGGAAGTGGCAGGGGACCTGTGGCCAAGCCAATCCATCGGTCAGCCTTACCTGCCTGGGGACTCAGTACCTAGTCGCTCAGTGGAGCAGGTATGGTGGCCAGGAAGCTCCTCCTCATACTGAGCAGAAATCTGCTTCCTGAGCTAGATTCTGATGGCCCTTCAGATATCTGAAGCCAGATTTCACATCCCCCTAAAGCGTCCCTGGATTGGTCCTCGGGGTTTGCTGTAAGGCCGGATTGTGCGGCCTTCCAAGGATGGCCTCAGAAAC
Source organism: Loxodonta africana (assembly GCF_030014295.1). Taxonomy (NCBI): domain Eukaryota; kingdom Metazoa; phylum Chordata; class Mammalia; order Proboscidea; family Elephantidae; genus Loxodonta; species Loxodonta africana. Next base: position 76,435,257 of record NC_087357.1, read on the forward strand.
GCAGAGACTGGACTACCTATGTCTACCTCTAGAGGCGTGAGCAACACGGCCTGATTTATGAGTGCAAGCTGACAGTATGTTTTCTATCAGTTTAAACCTACTCTTGACCTTTTGCTTTCCAGTTAGTAGGCAGGCACAGCCCCTCTTCTGGGGACTCCCTCAGAATCACCGGAGGTTGCTCAGCCTGGTTTCCCTGGCCACCTGAGGAGAGAAGCAAGAACCTGGCCAGTCTCAGTGCTGAACCCCCATTGCTCCTGCTGCTTCTATGGAGTGTTGCTGCTGACCGCTGACTGATCCTCAACAGTGACAGGCAATCTTGCCCACCAATTAGGATGGTGTTCTTGGTGGTTCAGATCCCTGATCAGGTCACAAAGGGCTACCGCAATTCTAGTTACCCTCAGCTGCTCTCTCTCGTCCTCCAGCCTCCCTCGCCAGGCCTGCCCAAGCTCACACTCATGGCAACATCTCCCTGGGTACAAAGGCCTAAGAACAAATCCAAGGGAAACTTGCCCCCCAGGGAAACAACCTGAACCACCCTGTCCCCTGGGAGTTTTACTCCCCTCCCCGCCAGGGCAATGTTGCCCACTCACCACGCACTGACACAGCTGAGATCTCTGACTTGGCTCCCACCTATACATAGAGGCAGCAGGATGCAAAAATGGCAGCTTTGTTGAGAAAACATTTTTAGAATACATCTAGTCTACCAGGCAACCTACTATACATACAGTTCTAGCAGTTTCTTCTGGTTAAATTCTAAAAAAAAAAAAATTCTTGAAAATAATTCCTTAAAGATTTTTAAGGAACCTACAGTCAAAAGTATCCACTCTGGAAATGGAAGCCCCCCCTTCCCCATTTCCACCACCACCGGGGGCGGTAAGGAGCGGGGCTAGGGGGCTGGGCACAGTGCTGGGTGAGTGGTCAAAAGCGGGCCCCTTGTGAGATATTTGAAGTGTATGCCTTTCTGTCTGCAGGACACTGACAGGGCTGTGATTACTAGCACCAGGGTTGCAGTACAGTCAAGAGTCGCTACACCTTATCTGTCCCTGCTCTCTTGCCAGTTCCTGCCTCCATGTTGGACATGAACATTGGCAAGGCTGGTGGCCTCAAGCCTCCAGATGTGACATTAGCCAGCCAGCACAGAAACTGCTCAGAGGGCCCGCAGGCCCAGCAGGCAGAGCACAGAGGGGAACTGGAAGGGCAGCTGGCCCCACCCTAAAGGCCTTCTCCAAGTCACCTCCAAGGTCATGCCTCCTGAGACTGGCTGAGGCAAGTGAGGGGCTCCATTCCCCTCTCCTCAGCAAAGCTGTGTCCTTTGCTGCATCAGCACACCTGCCTGCTTCTCCAGACACTGGTCTGCCCCCCAAGGCCTGGCCCAGTTGCCCAGGTCTGGGTTGGGGATGGCCATCTTCTCAACCACCCTGGCAGGCATGCTAGGAGAACTCAGAGCACAGACTCCGGCCCTGCCACTGACTAGCTGTATGATCTTAGGCAAGTTTCTTAACTTCTCTGTGCCTCAGTTTCCCTGTCTGTAACTGGGGATAACAGTATTTCCCAAATAGGGTTGAAACACAGGTTAAGCTGATAAGCGTAAAGTGCTTAAGGGAGTACCTGGCACACAGTAAGGGCCATATAACTGCTGTTATTGTTACCGCTTCCTCAGGACAGGATGGCTCTGCGTGACCCACCCCCCAGCTGTCTGTGGCTGTGCTACACAAGAAGTTGAGAATCTCTGATGACCTGTCGTGCGTCAACACCTAGACACCAGACAGACTCACCCTTACCAAGGATCTTACCTCTCTTCCTCTTCTCTGGGTCTTGGGGTAGAAGAATTGACAAGGGGTGGGGAGATTGTATCCTCGGGCCTAAAGGCTCATGGGCTGACCCTAGAAACCCTGCAGCCACACTGGACAGCAGGGAGGTGGAGAGATGGGCTCTCCTAGGCAGACAAGGAAGCCCCTCCAAGGATGGGTAAGTCACTTTGTCTCTGTACTTGTCAGTTTCTTTATTCATCATTTGGAAGGCTGGAACCAGCTATCTCCAGTTCTCTTTAAGCACTGACATTCTTGGATCTGGCACGTTCTAAAAGTTCTCTGAGTGACCTGTGGACCTTTGCAATCCACAGAACCTACATTCTGGGACCATGGGCTAGGCTGATAGAAGAGGAAGCCCTCAGCAGATACGGGTCACGGGGGAGGCAAAACCTGAGTGAATGAAAATCAGAACCATAAAAATGAAGTGCCCCACTCAAATGGGCTGATTTTCCAGGTTAACTGACCCTCAGTTTTCTAAAGCGCCAAAACTTAGTGCTCAAAACAAGAGAACATTAGAGGGGAAAAGGGCTCCGGTGTTTGCAGCAGCCTCCCCCACTCATCTCAAGGCAAATGTGCAGAACTAAGTGACAAGCTGAATTTTGGTAAATGGAGGGAGAGAAGGACCTTAAATGGTAACACCATTACAGAAAGCAAGGAAGAAACCAGTGAAAAAGTCAGGCTCGGTTCCCTCGTAGAGGGTGGGCAGGGTGTACGGGGAAGGGCCCACACAGCAGGGCGGGGGGGCAGGGCTCAGCTCCTGACCTGCACGTTGGCTACCCGGATGCTCACCCTGCGGTACATTACACATGCGTGTGATATTTCCCAGTAGGAAAGGACTCAAAAGAGCAGCAAACCATTATTTGATACAAAAAACTGCGTGCAAAGAAGCACAGCTTGAAAATCACTGACAGGTTGTAGCAACTGTCACTCAGAACTCCTTCAAGAGAACCTGCTGGAGGCACAGAACACCCCACAGACTGACAGTTCCTAGTGGCTGCCCTGGGAATGCTGCAGCCACACTCCCTGGCTGCTCCCGGCAATGACTGAGCACAGCAGAGACAGTAGTGCCAGCCCAAAGAGCAAGCTTTGCTTGGGCCTCCCAGCGGCCTGACTGACTTTCTCAGAACTGCACTGCTGTCCCGAGCCCTTCCTATTCAATCCTTCCTTCCATGTCTCCCTTTGCAGAAGTCAGACCTGCCTCCAGTCTGAAGGCTTGCCAACCACCTCCTGCTCCGTCCCCCTCAATTCTTCACAGGCTCCCCCAATAAACCTCTTGCATGTCTAATCCAATCTTGGAAATTGATTACTTATTATCCCTTCTCTGAGGACCTGAATGGACACACCTGTGCTAACTTCAGGGCTTCTCCCCCTATGCATGCTTTACGAAGTTGAGGTCAACCTAGATATGTGGTTTTGTTTATCCTTTCCTATGACATATTTTGAGAGTTTTCCATGCTATTAAATGTTCTTCAAAATAGGTTTATAAAATGGCTGCATAATATTACATGTTATAAACATGCCATTATTTAGTTGTCCTATTTGGGGACATTTTGATTTGTGCTGTACATTTGTCACGTTCGAAGCGTGCCCAGCATCTTCTGAACGTCCTTCCTCTATTTGGGAAGCTTCCCACATCAATGAGTCCTGCCTCCTCAAGTGAGAAATCCAAATTTGCTTTCTCAGACTCCCTTGCAGCTAGGGTGTGAACATATGGCTCTGCCAGACACATCTGCAGGAAATCCGAATTAGAAAGAGAGCGGTGAGTTGTGTGGGGTCCCTTTTCTATTGATGACAGTGACAGAGTTTCTTGGTTTTCCAGGGCAGGAGTCCCTGTTTGTTCTTCATCCTGCAATGACATTATTTTATTGGTCTTATCTCTTATCAACTGCCCGAATTTACACACAAAGTGACAGATCAGTCTCAGGGAGGCCGAAGATAAAACAGTCCAGAAAGGGCGACACCAGAGGAAGCACTCATTTCATGAGACTTGTTTGGCAACATGGTATAACAGAAAGAGCCTCGGCCTCTGCAAGCAACGAAGACCTGGCTCTCCAAAGCCCGGTTCTCACTCTTATTTAGCTGTGTGTCTTTAGACAAACATCCAGCCTCAGTCTCCCTGAATGCTACTTCTACTGTTTCTTTGAGAATAAAGTTAGATAATGCTTTTAACGGCAGAAAAATTATTTTAAAAAAAGAAAAAACCTATATCGTCAATATAGAACTAATTAAACAAATGACAGAACATTCAACCAAATAAATATGTGTGTAGCCATTAAAAAGAACGATGTGGGCCCACGCGTTCTGACATGGAAAAGTCTCCATGGCATTAGGTGGAGGAAAATCAGTTAGGTAGATGCTGATTTTATTTAGGTAAAAATATGGCGGGGGGGTTATATTTCTCAAAGAAAATTACATCAGATGTCAAAAAGCTCGCCTTGTGAAAACATATTCCCCTACACGATACCATTAGCACTCTAACATAATAAATCCCTAATATCATTTAACACCTAGTCCATAATCAAATGTCCGCAAATGTTCCCCAAATGTCTTATATAACTTTTTTGCTTATCTTTGGTGATATGTCTCTTAAGTTTCTTTTAACCTGAAACAGCCCCCCTTCCCTCACACACACACTTTTAAATACATAGCAATTGTACAGGCCAGGTCTTTGCTTTGTAGACTATCCTACAGCTTAGCCCAATTTTCCTCATGGTGTCTTTTAATTTGTTCCTCTCTTCTCTAAATTTCCTGTCAACTGGCAGTTGGATTTAAAGTTTTGATTAGATTCAGGTTAAGCATTTTTGGCATGAACACGTCACAGGTGATGTGGCGTCCTCTGTGTTGGACCTCATGGAGAGGAACGTACCAGCTGGTGTTTCCTCATTACTGACGCTGAGTGTGACCACAGCTAAGGCGGTAACTGCCAGACTGCTCCCACTGTCAGTGAAGGACTCTTCCTTTCATACACTACCATACTGTTTGCATTTTTTGCCTTATGCTTATATTAATATTTACAATAAAAAGACGGTTTAATTTTTCACCTACAATTTATTTTAATCTTAAATGTGCTTCCGAGTATGTAATTTGGGGTCAAGTTTTGACTGCCTGGCTCAATATATCAAAATAATGTTCTGTTTTAAAGTGACAAGGTTTGGTCCCCTCTCTTCATGAGATATTCAGTTAATTAAATGGATCTCACAAAAATAAGATTAATTTGAATAAAAGAACGCTACAATCGAATAGCGACCATTTTTTAAAAATAGAGGATTTTATCCCTGGGAAAATATAAAGCTCATGGTGTATAAATAGGTGGTACTCTACGGCTCACCCTGCACGAGACTGTCGGGGGCCAGCCGTTTCCCTTCCAGCTTACATTTGGCTGCGACCCGCAGCGCGTCCTGGTAACACTGCCAACCCCACTGAACCAGGGGTGGCGAGAGTGCCATGGACTTTTCTTCCCCAGCAGAAACTGCATCGCCACTTCCCTCCTCCAGGGGCCATGATGCACTTTGTCTACCTTCCCAAGGCCCTGGTATCCCCTTTCTCCGAGCCTGTCCCTTCACGTCTCGACCCAACTCATCAGGCTCAGAATATTACATAAGCAGTAAGGGGGTACAGCAAGAAGGGGACCCATTTCTGTCTGTCACCTTAAGGGGTGCACAGGCTGTTCCACGTACAGAGATCACCACACAGTCCGTGAGGTATAGGGGCTGAGTCTCCAGTGTGGGCACAAAGGAGGCCTTCAAGTCCAGCTCAATGGAAGACATCTTAAATATATACATATATATTTTAACCATGTTTCCTGTTCTCAACTGCGCAGGAAAACCAAGAAATGCTAACAGCTCACAGGGCCTCAGGATGTCCTCCCCCAACACACACACACCTATCCCAGCTGTCTCTGGCATGCTTCTCCCATGCGGCTGCTTAGCATTGTAGTGGCTCCTCCTTTATCAGGGACACATACCTGCACAGCGGGCTTTGTCTCCTTGGACCATTTGACATGGACTTTTTTGCCTTTTCTGGCCTCTAAACCCTATGGGGCAGTTCTACTCTGTCTTTTTTAAACCCTATGGGGCAGTTCTACTCTGTCCTATAGTCGCTATGAATCGGAATCGACTCGACCGCAAAGGGACTAGGTTACTGGCCTGGGGGCTGTCTGCATTTTCCTCTCAGCTCTTACAGCTCCATTTGCTACCACAGTAGTGCCTACAATACACAGACAAAATACCACACCAGTATCTTGGTATTTTGTGTTATATGACAAAAATTAAGGTACAAAAAAGACTGTATGTAACCCTCCCGGAGAAAGGGGGAATAGGAGTGCATATTTGCCTTAGCTAGACACTTTTTATATCTTCTTTTCACTTTTGAAGCAACAACAAAAAAAGCAACTCCAGGAAGTCTAATCACCAAATCCTTCCAGAGAGAGGTCTTCTAAGCCAAGGAGGCTTAGTCCCTGCCCAGACATCCTAAAGTCCTCACTGACACACCACCCCATCACTTACCATGTGGATTCCACCAGTCAAGCACTTGAACCTGTGCCTGAAGACAGGTCTCCACTTGGCCTGGGGGCTCACCTGAGGCCTGCGGTGGTGGGACCACACAAAGAATCCTAGAAGCCTTTCCTCCCAGGGCTTCCCAGATGGCTCTTGCACCCACAAGGGGGCACACACCTCCCAACTGTGTGTCCCGGGCTTTTTTTTTTTTTTTTCTACACCTTTAAGGACCAGTTACCTGGGTTTTAACCTGAAATAAGAAACCTGCCTTCCGATCTTCAAGGACACACGCCTTTTAGATTCAACTCTGAGATTTTTGGTTTTAAACAAACCATTCACCGCTAAAGACGGCCTCAAGCAGTAGCCTCCTGGAGAAACACCTGCTTAGTCTAGCCCCTGCAGTCCTTAGAAATAATACATTATTTAGAATATTGGGAAAAAATGAGCCTTTGAAGAATACGCTGGTTTTAAGAACAAGGGACTTGTTCAGAATTCACAAAGTGTTAACGATAGTAAAATATTTTACACACGAAAACGTAAACACGTTACCAAGCCTCATGGAAAATGTAAACTTGTAAAATGCAAAAATTGAGTCTGTCATTATCTTCATTCTAATTATTACCAGATGCCCTGAATAAAAAACGTCAGTCCAGAAAGAGGCACTGTCATTTCCAGGAAAATATTTTAGATTTATCATTTCTACGTTTCCCTGGTAAACCAACACCAGCACACATTGTTGCTGGACTTGAAGCAGCTTGTGATTCCCCCCCGCCCCAAAAATAAACGATTCTGTGCTCTGAGATACACTGAGAAGTCGGCTCCATCCTTGGCCCCCGAGTGCTGGGTCTGCAGGTGGCTCCGCTGCCCTCCACGTCCCACCTGTTCCCCTTACAGTCGCAGTTCTCAGCACCTCTATTCATCTTTAGTGTCTTAAGTGGGAGTATAGCAAAAAAAGCTGAGATGGTTTACTTCGTCAGTGCAGGTGGCAAGTGCTTCTAAGACCTCCTCAGAAGGATCAGCACCTGAGAGAAGCCGAAGAGGGCAACCACAAAGCAAACACAAGTCTTCTTTGATCCCTAAAAGCAATACGACATAATGAAAAGGGTCTAGGCTCTTGACTGCAGCCGCCCCAAAGCCTTGATGCGCTTATCTGTAAACTCCGCACAGAAGTTTCCCTGAGGATAAAGTTAAATGATGTCTGTAAATACAAATAAAAAAACAACAACTTCATCTAAGGGCCCGTGCCTGGGGAACTAGGTGAGTAGGTTATTAGTAAAGCCAGTGTGTAGCTTGGCCAGGCTACAGTCCCCAGATATTCAAACTCTAAGTTAGGTATGTAATTAAAGCCCCTCATCAGTGGAACTTAAGTGAGGGGGTCTCTAGATAATCTGGGTGGGCCTGACTCAATTCCTAAAGCTGAAGCTACTCAGCCCTAAAAGCCGAAGCTTTTGGAAAGAGAAGAAATTCTACCTGTGGAGAGCCGCCTCGGCCCGTCGAGCCTGTGGGGCTCCACCCTATCTGTGGACAACTGCTTTGGCCTGTGCACTTTACAGTCATGTCAGCCAACTCCTTGTAAGAAATGTTCACCTATATCGTACCGGTTCCTTCTGGTTCTGCTTCTCTGGTCATACCCCATCTCGCATACCCGGAAACTGGAAAGGGAGGCTGCTGTTAAAAGGAATGAGGTCTAATTTTAATATCCTCCAAGACCCCAAGAAATGATGGCAAAGTAATGGTAAATGAATACCAAAAGGCATACACCTTACTTCTAGGTTAAGAAAGCAAACTGATATTTAAACTTAATTTTGCTTCTTCTAAAACCTCAATAAACTCTGTTGCCATCAAGTCAATTCTGACTCATAGTGACTACAGGACAGAGGAGAACTGCCCCATTGGGTTTCCAAGGCTGTAATCTTTACAGAAACAGGCTGCCACATAAAGGCTGGTGGTGAGTTGGAACCGCTGACCTTTCCGTTAACAGCTTAGCACTTAACCACTGTGCCACCAGGGCTCATTAAGACAGCGAATATAATATGGGGCTTTAAAAAAAAAAAAAGATGCAAGCCTAGGAATATGGAAAAAGCAGTAGAAGCAACAACAGCAAATTTTAGAAGCTGAGAAGCAGATGGACCAGTGGTAAATTACTTGCCAGACTTGAGAACACCAAATCCCAAACTGGCAGAGAAAGTTAACGCAAAGGCATCATTGCTTGTAGCACTTGAGGCGATGGAAATGGCTTAAATATGAAATGGGTGAAAGTGGGATCCCCTTTCTCATTCCAAGCTACAGGGCTACAGCCTCTCCCTCACTTTGGCAGAAGCCGGAGGTTTATTCCCTGGAGAGTGTAAGGAATTCTGGACTAGGGAATGCCAGGCGCAGTTCAGAGCACGGGTGCCATGCTTAAAATGAAAGGATCAGGTGATCACATTCCACCATACTGAATGCCGAATGCAAAGAGCACCAGCCATCTTTCCCTTCTAGGCTCACAAAATGCTGCCAGCCTGACTCTCCTTCTGAGAGGAGATTCCTCCTGGGAATCTGACAACCCCCCATCCCAAAAAGGCCTAGGAACCATTACTGAGATTCCTCAATAAACAGCCCAGCCAGACCATCCTACCCGTGTGTTTTGGGCTTTTTAATCTCCGACCTGAATCATTAGCAGACACCTAAGGATTACCAGACTAGAGAGCCAAGTACAAAGCCTCTAATGTGCTATATAAACACCAAGATAAAGGAGGTGGGGAGGGAAGGTGAGGAATTAGAATATGTGGGAAGAAAAAAAAATGCTACCCTTAGGTAAGAGGAGATACCGCATCCATGAAACAAGCACAGGATGCTATAAAAAAGGACATTCGGAAAATGAAAGCATTCTTGGAAATTAAAAACATGGGAGCAAAACTGAAAAACCGATAGAAAGGCTTTGAAAGATAAAAGTTGAGGGAATCTCCCTGAAAGAACAGCAAAAACACAAAATGGTGCCAGATAGACCAGAAAGTGAGGGGACTGGTCCAGGATCTCCAGCGCATGAGTAAGAAAAGCTCCAGAGAGAAGAGGCAAAAGCACGACAGCAGTTGTCTCTACGGTCCCCACTGTCAGCCCTCAGGGTCCACGTGTTGACTCCCTGGCCCCCCCACCCCCCCAGTTCAGAAGTACCAGTCTGCAGTGAGGAACACACACTCTGCTACTTTTTTCTTAATCCAGAACCAACGCTGGGACAAGGTGAGCCTAGCCACCTTCCCGTGGGAAGAATACAGATCGGGGGTTAACCTTTTCTCCTCAAATGTGACACAGGAAACAGGAGATCACTCAAAGGAGAGAAGAAAAGTAAACTCGAAGACATAAACCCAGAAAATTCCCAGGACATTGTCAGAAAAACTGAGGAAGGTATCAGGATGACAGCTGGCACCAGACTTGGAGGGCAACTACTCAGGTCTGGAGCCAGGGACTCAGGACAGGAATGCTGAGAGCTGAGGCCACTGCTGCCTTCATGCTGCCTGGCAAAGGACAAACCAGGGGACCCTTGCCCCCATTCTTGTTTCTACTAGACTCACCTCAGCCAGGTGCTGATGAACGGTCTGTTCTCCACATCAGCTAGAGATTCTCACTTCATCCCACAGAAGTGTTTAGCTTTGACTTGTTCTTGAAATCTAGTTGTGGTGAGCATAGAAACAAACGGCAGCCCGCTTCCTCTGAACACAACCAGGGCCTGGTCCGTAGGCAGCCCTGCCGCCCGCCTTGACTGCGGATCCCCGGTTTTCCCAGGACCCACTCAAGATTTTCCAGAAGGAGCTCTTGTAAATCCTCAGGGAAGTTCAAGTCCTCTCTCACTCAGGGAACCCACTACCATCTCTGCAATAGTGTGCTTGGGGCTCAGTTTCAAAACTGAACAATGCAGTGTTTCCAAGTACCTCCACAGGGGGTGAAACTATATAGAAAAGCAAGAAAATGAAGATACCACGGGTTGGGGCTGCTGTTCCGTCAGGGTAGGTGGGGAATTCAGCCGGGTGGCACACACAAGGGCTTCTAAGGTGGCAGCAGTGATCCGTTCCTTAACGTAGCTCATGGAGACACCGCTCGTTATCCTTTAAACTCCATGTTATATCGTACATGCTCTTCTTTGTGTATAACTCATATCACAGTTAAAAAAAAAAAAAAGAGGCGTAACCCCACAATAGCAAGGAAACTGAAGGGAGAACCGTCAAGAGGCCCGAAACTATATTCTAGAAGGTAAGAGAAGACGGAAGGATATGAGCTGAGGAAAACCTGTAGAAGTGAGCAGTAGGGGTCACCTCCAGAGGCCTGTCTCTCAGGGCCTCCACCTCTTCACTGGCCCCTCTTGGAGAGGGTCACGGTCCCAATGCCAGGGCGAGTGCCCTCGTTCTGAGTTCATGCTGGCCCTGTGTCCCCTCTGCACTTCCTCACATTCTTCATCCTTGACATCTGCGACCACGCAGTCCTCTGCTCCGTCACCCCAACCCCTGCGCACAGTAGCTCAGCTTCCCGGCACAAACCCCCGGGGCTGGCCAGCTGCTCTGTTCAGCTTCAGAGCTTTGTCTCGACTGAGAAGAAAGCCTCCTGGCCAAGGCTGTGGACACTCTGGCCCCTACTCTGGAGTTCTTCGTATCTGCTCCCAAGCACTAGGGGCCAAGGAGTCTCTTCCGCCCTCGGAGGAAAAGACACTGTGTCCACGCTCCTGGAGTTGAGGTTTTCCTCAGCCTCCAGCAAGACCAGGAGCCCCGTAGAGCATCCTCCTCGGGCCACAGAATCACAGACCTCAGGCAGACCATGAGGCCCACAGCATGACTGGCTCAAGGCCCCGTGGCTAAGGCTGAAAGTGAGCTCTCCTCTCAGCTTCTCAGCTGGCCTTTCCAGAATGCTCTAAGCCTGTGTGGGGCGGAGATCCATTTGGCTGTGGCGGCACCCCCCTCCAGGCCACAAGCCTCTCCAGGGCTTGAGTGTCCCCTTCAGTGTTGCTCTGGGTCCCGGGAGCTGCCCTCAAGGCCTTGGTGCGTCCAAAATCTGTGACTTCGGTGATTTCACGGGCCTCCTTTAAAAAGGCATATTGTTCATTTCCTTGTAATTAATTATAGAAAAAAACCTACACATTCACTGTAGAAAATGTGCAAAATACAGAAAAGTCTAAAGAAGAAAATAAAACCGCTCATAATGCCAAAGTGCTGGTACGGTTTTGGCATCAAAAATAAGTTCTTTAAAAGAAATGGTTCCTAAAACAAGCAGACATCCCCTCCCCCATCTGTCAGGTGGGTGACTTAAAACCTGAGGATGGCCCAGGCCAGGCTGTGGCAAGTGCAGCCAGCATGTGGCCACATGTACTTGGGCGCATGCAGGCAGGAGGCTAGGGATCTGCCCTGGGTCACGGGCAGCTGCACCGGCTCCCACTGCCCCTCGACAGCCACAGCCCCACATAGCTCTACGACTCCACGGGGGAGGCCCAAACTGCAGGCCCACGGTGAGACTTCACCCAGCAGCAAAGGCCCAAGGAGGCACCAGTGCCACTCTGCCCCCACTGGCCCACCACCACAGCACCATGAAAGTTTTCTGGAACATTCTCAAGTCCCAGCAAGCCTCACGGGGTTTAATGTGGCCAGCCCTAGCCTCCTGGCTACCCCAGGTGAAGCCTCCCAGCTTTCCCCACCACCTGGGAACATGGACCTTCAGGCTCAAACAGGCTGCTCTGGAGAGCCCTGCATTGCTGGCTGCCCAGAACCTCCCTCCCAATGCAGCCCTGAGGCCAAGCCTGATCCCTCCCACCCTGGGGCCTGGGCCAGGCCTTGTCTAACCCTTGCAGACGGGACCTTGACTGAGAAAGTATGGGACCCTCAGTGTCTTTCAAATTCCCACAGCACTAGATTATACTCTGCGTTGCCTTCTGCAGCCCAGCCCATACCTGCAGGCCTGAGTGTATGCACCTGGGGGCAGGGTGTGGGCCCTGTGGGCCTTACACAAATCCCCACAGCCTGCGTGGACAGACACAGACGGATGGGAGGGGAGGAGGGAGTCAGAGAGAGGCTTGTGCAGGTCAAAGGGACTCTGTTCATCATGAGAGCTAGACAGGACCTCACACAGCAGCCATTTCCAGCTACCTTCTGCGGAGATGGAAAGCTGTCTCAGATGTGGGAATAAAGGACACCGAGAGAGCAGGAGAGAGGAAGTACAAGTGAAACACAGACATCTTCGTTCACAACCAGTTACAGAAATTGACCTTTATTTGTTGTACTAAAGTCTGTTTAGCTTTTGATACAAAGTAACATTTTAGTACAGAAAATGCCAGTCTGTCTGAACAGTACCTGTCTGCGTACCATCGCTGTCCCACCCTATCCACAATCTAGAAAACCCCCCTCCCAAGGGTATCAAAGGAATAGGTGGAGACATAGTCTACAGTTTTTCTTAGTTGTCTGAGCTAGAAAACGTGTACCTGTCAAACAAAGGACAGCACTGAGGACTGAAACTTCTCTCTTTTGAACGACTGTGCAAGAAAATATATCCCTTTTTTAAAAATGTCAGTAATTGCTAAACTACAATCTAGCGCCTAGAATTACAAAGAAAAAATGAAATCAGAGATTTCCTGCTAATAAAGTGAAATGTCAGGAACAGTTTTAAAACGTGGGCCTGGCTCCAATGACACAGGGGCCCAGTACGGTACCTCAGAGTGGGACACACGGTTTCGGCCGGAGCCACCCAGCATCGAAGTGCAAAAACAGACCCCAAACGATGATATGCTCACAGAGCAGGGGGTGTGCCTTGAGGGCTGTGACCCAGACTAAAAAGACCCCTGTTTTTACTTGTGACAGTGGCAACACAAATCATGCTGCTTCCCCTCAAAGCTGATGATTCAAAGTCTGAAATACGAATGTTTTCATGTTAAAAAGGGCTGACATCCTTGCCACCCTCTCAAACATAAAGATTATGAATTACCCTGCAAAAATGGTGCTGACAAAGGCTGTCAGTATTTACAGAACCTACCACGGGGCCCGTGGCACACATCAGCCCGAGCTTAACCCCTTGCCTGAGCCTCACTGTGTCATCGTGAACCCCCAGGGCTCGGGGGACCAGATGCAGCGCTTAAATAATAAGTGCACATGCAAAGAAAACGCAAGGACATGGAAGGCAGGAGAGAAAGTCCGAGACGAGTTTGTGAGGCTGCCACAGTCATCTTCCCCGTGCAGGAGGACGCTGCTGGGCTGACCCCACAGAGGCCCTGGCTCGGCTGCCTCCCACGGGCTAAGCATGTGCTGTCACCACATCGCTCTTCCAGGAGGGGGCGCCGCCGAGTCAGAGCGCTGGTCCCACAGAACTAGAACCCCCCTAAAGCAAAGCAGCTCCCCAGTGAGGCTGCAGAGCTGTTTCACAGAAAACAAGAACAAAAAACAGTGCCAGAGCGACAGAAGGGGTGGGCAGAGGGGACAGGGGATGGGCACTGACAACGGGAAGCCGTTCAAGTAAACATAAACCACCAAATGCTTGACAGAGGCTTGTAAACTTGTGAGATGGAAGGGTATCCTCGCAGCACCTCTGGTCGGCTGGCCAAAGAAAAGCCGCTGCTGAGACCGCTATGGAACGTCTGTTGTGTCGCTGGCTGGCTGTGTCTTAAAGCACGCAAGTGAGAGGAATGCTGTCTGCTGGCCTGGGCCGGGGGCTGCCTCAGCCGCTGCCCCCCGTCCTTCCCTCCACATTTATGTACAGACGTGTCCCTATTTCCACATTTCCGCTGGTGGGGTCACAGCAGCCCTCCACAGCACAGTGCTCTACGACGGGTAGGCCGGGATCCACAGGACTTTATTCTGCTCTTGAGTGACCGTGGCCAGGACCTGAATGCAAATGTTCGACAGGGCCCCTCCCTGGACGATTCCTGCAAAAGAGCCCCCCCAAACGCACACGTCATTCAGCTCAGAGCGAGACCTAGGTTGCTGCCTGTTCTGAGGCCCCCTCCCACCCCACTCTCGTCCATCGGCAAGAAGCTGAGGAAGAAAGAGTGGAGCGCACGTCAGTTCTATTTCTTCTCTGTCCCTCTGGCCAACTTGGGGTCAAATCTCGTCAGGCTTCCCCGGCTGCTGGAATGTGAAGACCATGATTTGCCCACCCTCAGCCCCCTAATACCCTGGGCTGGGTTTGCCTACTGGTCTCACAGTGTGGGGATCGCAGCACATGGGAAAGCCATTAGCATGGCGGATATTGTGACAATCCAATCAAGAGAAGGATTCTACAGAAAACGATGAATTCAGGGAATCAGAAATCCCACGGCCTGGACCCAGACAGGCTGTGTGTGCTATAGCCCAGAGTAGATTCTTGGCAAAGACAAGGAAATGGATCAAACGTTGGCCCAGGTCTGCTCTGCAGGCTCCAACACCGAGGGTCTGGTTGACAGGATCAGGGCCACTCCCAGGAGGGTCCGCCAAACAGCACCGGCCAGGAGCAGATTAACCAGTAGGCACGGTCTGCACCAGCTTACAATAAAAGCGAGGTACACGGTGAAACCCGTGTGAAATTGTGCACTACGGATAAGTAAGTAAACACAATTAAACTGGTGTGTACCTTGCTTATTGGGTAGTCTGTCCCTGGCACTGGCTGACAAATTGTTTCTGGCTGTGACAGGTACATTCAGAAACTGCTACAGAAACTTCGCAAAGTAATTTTACATGTGCTAGATCTACTAAAAAAAATACCTGGGCTTGCATTTTGTAAGTCTATGGGTTTCTCAATTTTAGTTCTCTAGTAATTCATTTTTCATGTATGTGACAGAGTACTGGTCTGTGGTGGATCAGAAATTAACGCACATACCCAAAACGCTGGTCCTGGACCGCAGGTCACGTGAGAAGCATTATACTAGCTCACAACACTTCCCATCAGTAAAACCACCGTTCATTCCTCTCTGTGACCACACTACACCTCCTACAAATGACTGATTTTTGTGGAAAATCACTGAGTCGATTCCGACTCATAGCAACCCTAGAGGACCGAGGAGAACTGCCCTCTAGGGTTTCCAAGGCTGTAATCTTCACAGAAGCAGCTGCCACATCTCTCTCCTGCAGAGCGGCTGGTGTGTTTGAGCCGCTGCCCTTTTGACTGGCAGCCAAGCACTTAACCACTGCACCACCAGGGCCCCTTTGATTCCATGGAAGAGGCTGCAAACCAGGGAGTCAAACAGCAACAGGTAAATCAGAGTCAGGCTAGTTTTTTCTCCAAGGCCAGAGACGGTAAGTCTGCGGCTTCACAAAACCCCATCATGAAGCTGGCCTCCCCTGAGGACACTGAGGGGCTGACGGCCGGCCATTGCCACTCGCGCTGCGGGCTCACCAGGGCCCCCGGTTCCAACCTGTTATAGACACTAGAGTTGATGGCAGGGTACCTGTGCTGTAGGCAGACCCACTGCTGCACAGGTAAGAACCCAAGCGGAAAACGCTGGACCATGACTCGATGCCAAAACTATTTATCTTTAAATTCCAACCTGTAAATTCCTGGGGTTGACCGGTGGTGAAATGAGAACATCTCATTGCAATGGAAGTGCCCACAAGGGCGTTGGCTAAGCACCTAGTCAGTACCTGTGAGTGCAGTGTTTGAGGCAGACGTCTTTGGAAAGCCTCTGTATCCTGCTTATGGCTTCTCCCAGGGCCCAACGCCCACCTACCTGTGAAGTACTTGCTGTACTCCTGTTCGATCCTCTGAGCCGTCTCAAACTGCTCTTTGGAATGCCTCTGGGTCACCTTGTCCCGCAGATAGACGGGGTCTCTCTGCTCCCTATTGGGATACCCAGGAAGCCAGAATGAGCCTCTCACCTCTCCTAGGCCCTCCTCATCCCTCCCTCTGTCACCATTGAGATGGGGCCACACTGTGGTGGGGGACCCCTGTATGCACCCCTCAGAAAACACAGCAGCAGCTTCGGGCCCCTGAGGGAGCTTTGGGCAGGAAGGGGAAGATGGGTGCCCCCGTGTGTGCACACAGAGAGGACACGCCAGCTGGCCCCCGACTGTGGGTACAGAGCTTAAAAGCACAGGAAGGGGGAATGGCAAGGGGCCTCACGTGCAGCCGGTCCAACCAATGAGGGAAAGCAAAGTTCTTTTGTTCACGAAAGCAAACGCTCACCAAAGTCACAAGTCAGCTGGCTCAGAGCCGAGCTGGGCCAAGCCCAGGTCTCCTCACGCCTTGTGTTCTAAGCGCCGGGCTGAGAGCCAAGGGAAGAGGAAAGGGCAAGGAGGGGCAGGCGGGGATCTGTGCAGACAAAGCTGGGGTTGTGGCAGCACCTAAACAGTCGGGGGCCTGAGCAGGGGCGGTCCTTTCCTACACACGCGGCCTATCTCAAGGCCGACAGCCGTGTCTCTGGCTCTTCCACCCCCACGCACACACCCGTGCTGCTTGGGGCCGCCCGAGCCAGCACCTACTTGATCTGCTTTGCACTCTTGTAGTGGATGAAGATGACGATGGGATAGATGTGCACGCTGTGGAGCCGCTCGATGGCGTAAGGGGCGATGTCCAGGAGACAGTGCCGGTTCTGCAGGAGGTGACAGGCCGGTGAGCACCACGGCGGGGCGGGGGGCGGGAGGAGAGGGCTGGGCGGGCGCATGGAGCCGTGCCTTTCTGAGGACACCCCCAGCCCGCCTCCTATCCAAGGCAAGAAACTCCTTCCTGCTGCCAAAGGGCCCCACCTCTCACCGCCTACGCCTCTTCCTTACTCCGTAAAGGAACACACAAGGTTCTAACCGTGAACAGCTTTCCTGAAAACCATACACGATAAACTGTGTAGAAACATTACCCAAAGAAACATCTCCCTGCTGGCTGTTAGCTGCAAAGACAGCCAGGCTGGGAGCAGGGCCAAGCAGGGTCTGGACGGCCAACTGTCCAAACTCCTGTCCTGTTTTCACCCAGGTAGCAGGACCTTCTTAAAACCTTCCCTCACCCTAGACTCAGGACCCTTATTTCTGCCAGACTGAGCAAATAATCAGACAGCTTCAGAGGACGCTGCAGCGGGGGAAGAGATTGTGTCTTTACATGGTTGTGACCGAAATATGCTCCCGGGGCCCTGAGCCTCCAGGCAGAGTGTGAGCCAGAGAACAGCCACAAGCACCCTGTAACGCCCACCCACCCATCCAGAGGCTCCACTCAGGGGCCCAATCACTGGCAAGCTTCCTACCTTTAGCGGGCCACCCCTGACCGGAGGCCCGCCACTTCAACTCAGCAAGGTGCACTGAAAGCTGTAAGAAGCCAACCCACAAGGGAGCCACAGCCCAGCGAGGGGGACTGACCACCCAAGGATGGGGCCGGGCACAGCGCTGCCCTTCCCACACCTTACAGATCCCCTCTTTCATACTGCAAACGAAGCTGACTATGCCCAAGAGAGACACACAGCCAACAGTTCCCAGCTCTTTCAGGAACAGGGACCCCCGATGGAGCCTGTGTTCCTCTCCCCAAAATAAGGCCACAAACGTAAAATTCTGCAAACGAGTTCAGCAGGCATACTTGGGACCCTGTTTCAGAACTCCCTGTGCAAAGGTCCCCGCCGGCCCAAGTTCAAACAAAGCCCTCAGACAGGGGAGGTGGCGAGTGTACAGGGTGACTCCCTGCCCAGGATCTCAGGGACGCAGAAGCACAGAGAAGCAAGGACCTGAGCTCACAAAGCACATAAGGGCAGAGAGAAAAAGGCACTCCGGCTGACACGCATGGATAGACTGTGACCTGAGACACGCAGGGAGAAGACCCGGGGCACAAGGGCCAGACACACACTGAGGGAGCCCGGGCCTCAGGCCCAAAAAGGTGCCTGCAGCCCCAGCCAAAAGCAACAGGTACCTTTTCCGTGATCTCCTTTATTGAAGCCACTGTGGTCACGTCGAAGTGGCCGCTCCTCCGCTTATAGTCAACAAAGAGGCAATCCTTGACACCCCGCTCAATGGCCTGCTGCGAGGCCTTCATCACCTCTGCAAGGCACAAACACGGGGTCAGGACACTGCGCCCTGGCCCATGCCCTGGTATCGCAGCCCATCCTGGCCCTAACGTCAGCAGAGAATGTCCCACAGCAGCTTTCAGGAATGCAGGCCATGTCTTCTCCTCAGGAGAAAGGACCTAGGTCATGCCCTGATCTGAGCCAGGTCTCGTCTGCTGAGCCTCAGGTCGTCCCTTCTCAGGAAGCGCCTGAGAACCACTGTCTGACCTGCCTTGGAGCTGACACGCCATGCAGGGCGGAGCTGGTAGGGACACAGACACAGACAGACACGATCCAGCAGGCGAGTGGACACCCCTTACCAAGGGGACATCTGCAGAATTTCCCGGGTGCCTCATTCACCAGCATTTCCTTCACCACATCCATCAAGGGCCCCAAAATCACGACTGGCCGCAGAGTGGTGCAGTCCACTTTCTGCACTCGCTGGTATGCCAGGCTCACCAGATCTGGCGAGAGAGAGAGGCAACGTCACCAGGGCATCGGCTAGGCATGGAGGGAAATAGAGGTCTGGGGGCCCACCGCCCTCCAACTTGCTCATATGTGCTCCCCTCCCTGGGAAATCCACCCCCTTCATGCCACAAACCCAGAGCCAGGTAGGACGACCAACTCATCTCAGTTTGCCTGGGACTTTCCCAGTTTCAGCCCTGAAATTCCCACATGCCAGGCAAACCAGGCCAGCTGGTCACCCTTGAGCCAGGTCCCAGTCCTTCCTGGCGTTCAGTGCAGCCTCCCCCCAACTGCGCATATCTGACACGCCAGGACTTCCCCCTGCCCCAACACTTCTTCATGTGTCTTAACATGCCTGCTTAACTCCCCCACTGTCCACGTCTTCCTCTCTAGTAACAAAATCCATGTACAGTTTGTCTATGTGGCTCTAAAGAGCATTTCCCAATCTAGAGTTCCACCAAAGACCAGAGGCACAGATGACCTGTTTCTGAACAGCGGTGGGAGTGTTTAGTGGTCCAATAACTTTGAGAAATTCCACACACTACCTACACCACCTTCACCATTGAGGGATGCCCACACATTTCTGAGGAACGGCTCTGAGGAGCCTCAGGGTAAAGAACTTCCTCCGGGAAAAGATAAGCACAGAGCATCACAGATAAAGTCCTCTGCTACGCCCTTTGCCCAACCCTGACTCCCTACTAGCCTCCTCGGAGGTAACCACTGTGATGAGTCGGAAGCATGCCCTTCCATTTTGTCATTGTCGTGTGTTGATATTTACATGCTCGCTGGCACACGTGATGTGTGTGTGTACTTGACAAACATTATGTAATACTGCAATACTCAGCAGATCACCCTGTCGCTCGACGCTGTCCTTCTGAAACGTGCCCGTGTTGGTTCACACAGCAGATCTCTCTGCTCCTGAGTGTCCCGCTGCTTGGGTACACTGAGTGTATTTTATCCACCCCCCTCTTTCAGGACATTAAGTCGGTATTCCCTCAACTCGAAAAAGAATATTCTCCCTCGATGACTATTAACATTCCATGTTCCTCCCTGGATAACCTGCATCATCAGGAGTCCTCACAGTTACAGAACCATAGAGTTGGAATGCATCTTACCAATCAGGCAACGCAACCAGGTGAGTGAGAGGGCCAGAGAAGAAAAGTGGCCCATCAGGGACACACAGAGCACAGGTTTGATCTCAGGGGTTACAAGTCTTAGTCCATGCTGCGACAACCTTCTTATAAAGGACACACCAGGCCTCTGCACATATTCCAGAGACACTGGGGCACAGGCCACTAATGGGACAAGGACACCCGTGTACTCTGTGGTGTAGAGATGTGAAGTACCAGGAGCACCAGAGGTAAAAAGGCTACCAGAGACCAGGAGACCCTGCAGCAGTCAGGAGAACAAACTAAAGCAGGAATTTAAAATCCCCACCGTGCATCAGAATCACGTGAGAGCTTTAAAAAATTACGTAGGGATTTCTGCTCCCAGGTATAATAGAAGAGTATGCGGCACACCTTTGAGAGCAACTAGAAAACCTGGATAAAAAAGAGCAATACCTTTGTGAGGGCATCACAGGGCTGTTAGAGCAGCCAGGATTTGAGATGTCAGGTCCTGGAGAGAAGGGAGCCACAGAGCCGTGAGCCTGCGTTGTACAGGCCTCCTTCCCCACCAGGGCAAGCGCAGACTTCTAGAGTTAGGACGGGCTGAGAAGCCAGGCAGAGAGCTAGCGAAGCCTCTGGCAATCTCCAAGGCAGGTGAGACAAACACGGAGGTTAGGGCGGCCAGGGAGCTGGGACTTGTGAGGTCACAATTGCAGAGAGAAGGAGGGACAAGAAAAAAAGTCTGATATTCAGAGGTTTGCCCCTAAACTCATCTGCCAAATTAAGCTGTGAGGAGCAAGAAGCAAGGAGTCTGAGTCACTGAAACACTGAACATAGGAACTACGAGACCAAAACTGGGCATTGAGGATCCCTAGGAGGAGGGGCCCTGGGAAAGAACCTTGGCCCTCATGGGACCACCGCAGGGTCACGGCCTAGGAGCAGGGTAGACCATGGCTACACAAAAGCTGCAGCACAGCCTCGGGGCTGCTCAGCCTCTGCTGAGATGGAGCTGACTGACACCACTGACGTGACGATAGGAACATGATCCAGAGCCTTGACCATTTCCTATACGTGATCTCTGACGTTTCAGTAAAATATGACCAGGCGTGCCAAAGGGCAGGACCAAGAAAAACAGACACAGCAGAAAAGGACTCAGAGATAACCAGACATTAGACACTACCAAATAGAGCCTTCACATATGATTAATATGCAAAACAAAAGAGATGAAATGGAAATTTTCATCAGAAAATTAAAGTCAATTAAAAGAAAAAAGAAATGAAAATTATAGAGCAAAAAAAAAATTCTGAAGTTAAGAAACATACTGAAACACAGAAGAAGAGTGGACTTACGAAGAGGAACAGAGTCCGTAGAAAATCCCCACGCTGATTTGCATGGAGAGAAAAAAAAAGAGATGGAAAATCCAAGGGAAAAAAGTGTGAGAGACGTGGGACACTTAGAATAGAACTGTGTCACCCGAAAGTACGTACTGAATTCCTGGCCTTTGTACCCGTGGATACGATCCTGTTTGGAAGTAGGGTTTTCTTCTGCAGTGTTAATGTGGCCATGTCAGAGGAGGCTGAATCCTAAACCTAATCACTTCTGGGTTATAAAAAGAGCAGAAAAGACACAGAGACAAAAACAGGAGAAAGGCGCCACATGGAGACAGACTGACATGGCAGATGCACCTATAGGCCCAGGAATGCTCAGGACTGCTGGCTACTAGAAACTGAAACAGAGAAAAATGGACCTCCCCCTAGAGTGAGACCCTGGATTCAGTACTTGAATCAACTCGACAGCAACTAACAACAAGAAGCCGCCTGACTGTGAGAAGAGAAATTTCTGTTCTTTAAAACCACCCACTTATGGTATTTTTTAAGGTAGCAATAGGTAACTAAGATAGTTATGGCCCCAAAAAACTACGCTACAGAAGTAAAGATGAGAAGAACACAGAAGCCAATTAAGGAAACATTAGCCAAGAGTTTTCCAAAATTGACGAAAACATCAAGCTACAGACTCAAGAAGTACCAACCAACCACAGCCACATTAAAGAAAACGGCAGAAAGCAACCTGGCCTGTGTTCTCAGTTCTTTCTAAAAGGACCACACCTAAGGCTAATGAATGGGGGCTGACCAGACCAAGAGGGACAACCTGGGGACCCAATGCTGACCAGCCTCAGAGGGCATGAAGCAATCTATCCTGGCTACATGGTGAGGCTGATAAGAGCCCTGAATCCTGAGGCTCAGATGAACTTCCTGTTCGGTGACCATGCGTGGGAGAGGGGACGTCTCCCAGACCTCACCCTATGGGTCTCTTCATTTGTACCCTTTATGGTTGTAACAGATCTGTAGCCTTACCTTCTGTGCTCTCTGTAGACACTGTGAGTCATTCCAGTGAATTAACGAACCCATAGGGGTAGTTGAGAGCCAGCAGGGGCTGGCCTCCGCCTACTTGGCAGTCTGAAAGTAGGTGTCCTTCTCACTTGTGAGTCTGACGTAGCTCCAAGTGGCTAGGGTCAGAGAAATACTACATGGGAAGCTCGTCTGAAAGAAGGTATCTGTTGAAATTGTGAGCTCTGTCCCAGCTCCAGCTGGCTAGGATTGGAGAGACAATGCCACTTGGATGCCTGGTGACTAGGATGGAGAAGAGAAGGTGAGGAATGGATCTACCCGCACACTGAGGGGGCTGGATTCATGCGGATCCTTAGCGCACAGTGACCACTCACTCAGTGCAACTACTAAAAACTGAAGATGGAAAAATACTGTGAAAGCAGCTTGAGGGGAAGGGGAAAGAAAGCACAGTGCCTTCAATGACAAGAACAATATGACAAATGTTTCTCAACAGGAACTATGTGTGGTGGGCTGAAAAATGGTCCCCCAAAGATACAGTCACCTCTTAATCCCTAGAACCTGTGAATACCACCTTATACAGCCAAAGATCTGATGACTAAGAGCGTTAACTTAATCACCTCACAAGAAGGAGCACATCTTGGATTATCTGAGTGGGCCTAAGTGCAATCACATGTATCCTTACGAGACAGGCAGAGGGCATTTGGGAAGAGGCACAGACAGAGAAGGTGGTGATGTGAAGAAAGAGCAGAGGGAGAGATGTAAAGATGCTGCTGACGTGGCCCCACCAAGGAGTGTCGGCGGCTGCCAGAAGCCAGAAGAAGCAAGAACAGACTCTCCCCTAAAGCCTCTGCAGGGGTGTGGCTGGCTGACACCTTGATTTCAGCCCAGTGAAGCTGATTTCGAACTTCTGACCTTCAGAACTGTGAGCAAGTAAATCTCTGTTGTTTGAAGCTTCAGAGTTTGTGGCAGCTTGTTGCGGGAGCCCTGGGAAACTAAGACAAAAGCAAAGCCAGACAACAGTGCACGACGTCTTCAAATGCTCACGTAATCTATCTGCCACTCCACGATTCTATGCCTGGTGGAACGCTCCTCAAAAACACTGGTGAAAAGGCGTTTCCAGACCAACAAAAACTAAGAATTCATCACCAACAAACCTGCACCACAGGAAACATAGAAGGGCGTTGTTCAGCAGGAAGAAAATGAAACCAGAGGAAAACAGAGAATTACTAGAATAGACAAAGAGTAACTGATGTCAAGCTGACAATACTGCCCAGAGTTTAAAATATATGCAGAATTAAAATAACCATGGAGATGGTGGGAGGGAGGTAAGCAGGGTTATAGTGTTCTGCTGTTCTAGAGTTA
Organism: Loxodonta africana; assembly: GCF_030014295.1. Lineage (NCBI taxonomy): Eukaryota > Metazoa > Chordata > Mammalia > Proboscidea > Elephantidae > Loxodonta > Loxodonta africana. Next base: position 76,458,777 of record NC_087357.1, read on the forward strand.
TTAGGGAAGTGATTAAAGTAATAATTCATATTAATAGTGAAGTCAAAAGATACATATAAGCAACAAAAGAAACCCTCAGGCACCAGAAAAAAGCAATTAATAAAAATTAGAGCAAAATTAAATGAAATAGAGAACAGAAAAACAATTGAAAGAGTTAACAAGACCAAAAGCTGGTTCTTTGAAAAAATTAATAAAATTGATAAACCATTGGCCAAACTGACAAAAGAAAAACAGGAGAGGAAGCAAATAACCTGAATAAGAAATAAGATGGGCGATATTACAACAGACCCAAAGGAAATTAAAAGAATCATATCAGAATACTACAAAAAACTATACTCTTAACAAATCTGAAAACCTAGAAAAAATGGATGAATTTCTAGAAACACGCTACCTACCTAACACAAAAAGAGGTAGAAAAACTAAATAAACCCATAACAAAAGAAGAGATTGAAAAGGTAATTACAAAACTCCCAACAAAAAAAAAGGCCTGCCCCAGACTGCTTCACTGCAGAGTTCTACCAACCTTTCAGAGAAGAGTTAACACCACTACTACTAAAGGTATTTCAGAGCATAGAAAAGGGTGGAACACTCCCAAACATCATTCTATGAAGCCAGAATATTCCTGATACCAAAACCAGGTAAAGATACCACAAAAAAAGAAAATTACAGACCTATATCCCTCATGAACTTAAATGCAAAAATCCTCAACAAAATCCTAGCCAATAGAATTCAACAAAACATCAAAAAAATAATTCACCATGACCAAGTGGGATTCATACCAGGTATGCAGGGATGGTTCAACATTAGAAAAACCATTAATGTAATCCATCACATAAATAAGGCAAAAGACAAGAACCACATGATCTTATGAATTGATGCAGAAAAGGCATTTGACAAAGTTCAACACCCATTCATGACAAAAACTCTCAGCAAAACAGGAATAGAAGGGAAATTCCTCAACATAATAAAGGGCATTTATACCAAGCCAACAGCCAACATCACTCTAAATGGAGAGAGCCTGAAAGCATTCCCTTTGAGAACGGGAACCAGACAAGGATGCCCTTTATCACCGCTCTTATTCAACATTGTGCTGGAGGTCCTAGCCAGAGCAATTAGGCTAGATAAAGATTTGTAAGAAGTAAAAGCACCTTTATTTGCAGATGACATGATTTTATACAAAAAAAAACCCTAAAGAATCCTCAAGAAAACTATTGAAACTAATAGAAGAGTTCAGCGGAGTGTCAGGATACAAGATAAGCATACAAAAATCAGTTGGATTCCTCTACACCAACAAAAAGAACATTGAAGAGGAAATCACCAAATCAGTACCATTTACTGCAGCCCCCAAGAAAATAAAATACTTAGGAATAAATCTAACCAGAGATGTAAAAGACCTATACAAACAAAACTACAAAACACTACTGTAAGAAACCAAAAGAGACCTACAGAAGTGGAAAAACATACCTTGCTCATGGATAGGACAACTCAACATTGTAAAAATGTCTACTCTACCGAAAGCAATCTATAGGTACAATGCAATTCCGATCCAAATCCCAACGACATCTTTTTAATGAGATGGAGAAACAAATAACCAACTTCATATGGAAGAGAAAGAGGCCCCAGATAAGTAAAGCATTACTGAAAAAGAAGAACAAAGTGGGAAGCCTCACACTACCAGATTTTAGAATATTTTATACCACCACAGTAGTCAAAACAGCCTGGTACTGGTACAACAACAGATTCATAGACTAATGGAACAGAATTGAGAATCCAGACATGAATCCATCCACATATGAGCAGCTGATATTTGACAAAAGCCCAAAGTCAGTTTAATGGGGAAAAGACAGTCTCTTTAACAAATGGTGCTGGCATAACTGGATATCCATCTGCAAAAAATGAAACAAGACCCATACCTCACACTATGCACAAAAACTAACCCAAAATGGATCAAAGACCTAAATATAAAATCTGAAACGATAAAGATCATGGAAGAAAAAATAGGGGCAATGCTAGGAGCCCTAATACATGGCTTAAACAGTATACAAAACATTACTAACAATGCAGAAGAAAAACTAGATAACTGGGAGCCCCTAAAAATCAAACACCTATGCTCATCCAAAGACTTCATCAGAAGAGTAAAAAGACAACCTACAGACTGGGAAAAGGCTTTTAGCTATGACATTTCCAATCAGCGTCTGATCTCTAAAATCTACACGATACTGTAAAATCTGAACTACAAAAAGACAAATAACCCAATTAAAAAATGGGCAAAGGATATGAACAGGCACTTCACTAAAGAAGATATTCAGGTGGCTAACAGACACATGAGGAAACGCTCAATGTCATTAGCCATTAGAAAAATGCAAATCAAACTACAATAAGATTCCATCTCACTCCAACGAGGCTGGCATTAATCCAAAAAACACAAAATAATAAATGTTGGAGAGGTTGTGGAGAGACTGGAACACTTACACACTGCTGGTGGGAATGTAAAATGGAAATTGATTTCGCGCTTCCTTAACTAACTAGAAATAGAACTACCATATTGTCCAGCAATCCCACTCCTTGGAATATATCCTAGAGAAATAAGAGCCTTTACACAAACAGATATATGCACACCCATGTTTATTGCAGCACTGTTTACAATAGCAAAAAGATGGAAGCAACCAAGGTGCCCATCAATGGATGAATGGATAAATACATTATGGTATATTCACACAATGGAATACTATGCACTGATAAAGAACAATGACAAATCCGTGAAACGTTTCACAACATGGAAGAATCTGGAAGGCGTTAAGCTGAGTGAAATTAGTCACTTGTAAAAGGACAAATATTGTATGAGACCACTATTATAAAAAATCAGGAAATAGTTTAAACAGAGAAGATATTCTTTGACGGTTAGGAGAATGTGGAGGGAGGGAGGGAGGGAGGGAGAGGGGTATTCACTAACGATTTTAGGTGAAGGAAAAGACAACACACAATATAGAAGAGATCAGCACAGCTGGACTAAACCACAAGCAAAGAAATTTCCTCAATAAACCAAATGCTTCGAAGGCCAGAGTAACAGGGGCAGGGGTCTGGGGACCATGGTTTAAGGGGACATCTAGGTCAACTGGCATAATAAAATCTATTAAGAAAACATTCTGCATCCCACTTTGGTAGCATCTGGGGCCTTAAAAGCTAGCAAGCTGCCATCTAAGATGCATCAATTGGTCTCAACCCACCTGGAGCAAAGGAGAATAAAGAACACCAAAGACACAAGGTAACTATGAGCCTAAGGGACAGAAAGGGCCACATAAATCAGAGGCTACATCAGCCTGACATCAGAAGAACTAGATGGTACCCAGCTACAACCAATGACTGCCCTGACAGGGAACAAAACAGAGAATCTCTGATGGAGCAGAAGCGCAGTGGGATGTAGACCTCAAATTCTCGTAAAAAGACCAGACTTAATGGTCTGACTGAAACTAGAAGGACTCTGGAGGTCATGGTCCCCAGACCTTTTGTTAGGCCAAGGCTGGAACCATTCCCAAACTCAACTCTTCACACAGGGATTGGGCTGGACTATAAGATAGAAAATGATACTGGTGAGGAGTGTGCTTCTTAGCTCAAGTAGACACATGAGTCTATGTGGGTAGCTTCCGTCTGGAAGGGAGATGAGAAGGCAGAGGGGGACAGAAGCTGGTTGAATGGACACAGGAATACAGAGTGGAGGGAAGGAATGTGTCTCATTAGGGGGAGAGCATGTAGGTGTACATAGCAAAGAGTATATAATATTTTGTATGAGAGACTGACTTAATTTGTAAACTTTTACTTAAAGTGCAATAAAAATTTTTTTTAATTAAAAAAAAAAGATACATGTTGTGAGATCTACTGTAATCTCCAGGAGAATATGCCAAAAGCAACTTGCAGGCAACAGAGGGGAAGGATAGCTACAAAAATGCTCGATTAAATAAACCACGAAAGGAGAGAAAAGGAAACATGAAACAGGTAAGCCGAAAAGAAAAGAAAGAGTAAGACTGTCAGTGTAATTACAAATACATCAGTAATTGTCTTTTATGTAAGAGATTAAATGCTCTAAATAAGAACTGTCACGGGTGCTATCTACTCTTCTGTGAACGTGTGTGTACTTTCCTGTACAGACATAACACTTCGATAAAATTTTTAAAAAAGATTGTCACAGTGGATTAAAAAAAAAAAAATGTACTACTTATAAACTTATAAGGAACATTTAAATATAAAGGTACAAAAAACCTGATAGTAAAAAGAACTGTACAGACAGCCACCAAAAGCAAGCTGGTGCGGTGATTACGTGAGACAAAACAGACTTTACGGCAAAGAATACTACTAGAAATGAAGACATTTCATAAAGATAAAAGGGTCAATTTCCCAGGATGATAGAACAATTCAAAAAGTACACCCACCTAATGACAACCTCAAAATAGACAGTGAAGCCTGCTACAGCCAGAAACTGTATGAGTTAGAAGCCTGTCAGAGAAGGAAAACGCCAATATTTTCCACTAAAACCAGCAACAGAAAAGTGATAATACTGCACCCTGTCAAAGGCAGAAAACTTGTAAGAGAGACCCAGGAAAACAAGGCGGTGCCGTTGAGTTCCAGCTCTCATGGGTTCACTGTACAATACAACAGTGAACAACTAAAAGGAAGAAGAGACACTTGGTTACTTTTCTAAGATACACACACACCCAAGGACAGGCACCAAACACACCAGGATGGTGCCTACCGGGAAGGGGAGAGGGGAGATGTGAGAGCGGAGATCAAAGGAATGGAGGAAGGGGCACAAAACAAAAGAAACCTAACCCCAAATGAGGGGATGGGAAACTTTTTCTGTAAAGGACAAGGGAGTAAATATTTGAGACTTTGAAGGCAAAAATGGAGCCAACTGTTATCTCCAAAAATTTTGCAACAACCCTTGGCTCACAGGCCACCCAAAAGCAGGTGGTGGGCCACATCCAGGCAGCGGGCTGTAGTTTGAAACCCCCGTCCTGACGGTGACAGCAGGCCATGAACTAAGGTGTGATTAACTCAGCTTGCCAGGGGTTGAAGGTCTTGACTTTAAAAGTAAAGAAGAGAGGAAAGGAGGAAGCCGGCTGTCCTACCCCCTGCCGCTCCCTGGCCGCACACACCCTAAGCACTTGGTGGGTGCACGTTCTAGGGGGGCAGACACACACAAAGGTCCGGGGAGCAGCATTCGGAAGGGCCTCCCACTTTACAGGACAAATGCGCCCTTTCCACAGGGCCGCCCACAAGGGGTCCTCGATGCCCCGGACACTCCACTCTAGCCCTGCATCAGCATCCTACCCAGCGAGCATCTCGTAGAAATTGTGAAATAACACAGGAGTGAAGCTGGAAAAGGCCAAAGCTCTGCAGAGACCTGGCGGCCCCTGGCCAGCACCAAGCAGCCTGTAATACCTCAAACACACTAAAACACCACTACTGAGCAGAGACCACCTTTTGCCTCCTCAACGCCCTCCCGCCTGCTCCCCTCCTAACGAAGTCTGTGTCACTGAGCCTACAATGCACCCAGATGAGACACTGCCTTTCTCAGCCTCCCTGCAGATGCTAAGAGACATAGGTGGGAGCCAGGAAGCAGATGCCCAACCCCACTCAGCGGAGACACACTTTTGCCTTCCCCCTTACTGCTGCCTGAAACATGGGCAAGATGGCTAGAGCACCAGTGACCTGTGGTGGCCACGGAAGACTTGAGGATGGAGGCAGCAAAATGATCAAAGGCTGTGAAAACTGGTGCCACTGTACCAACCTGGACACCTACTGCCAGGCTGCTCTGGGTGACAGAAAAGTAAACCTCCACTTTGTTTAGGTCGCAGTCTTGAGGCTACTGTGACAAACAGTAAACCTTATCTGAGAGCCCACTGGAAAAGCAAGCCCAGCTACTTGCCTTCAAAGAGGGGAAGAGAGTCATTGGAGAGGGTGTCCACGGCAAGGAGGTCTTTCCCATCTTTGGATCCACGGCGTTTGTGTTTCTGTTTCCTGCGAAAGAAAGACCTGCGCGCAGCTGCTGACAGTGTCTTGACGGCACTGTCATCTTTGACTTCGGACATGCTGAGCCTCCTGGAGAATTCTTGGTCCATCCTGTAGTCACAGAGAGTAGCAGTGCTGGGAAAGGCTGCAGGCACCACCTCCATGCCCACACTGCCACGGTGCAGAGGGTGAGAGCTGGGGCAGAGTCCAGGCCTACCCCAGCATGGCTCTGTGGGCTTCACAGCTCCATCTCCCACACCCCACAAGCCCCTTCATACCCCTGCTGTGGGGTGGCATGAACACCAGTGTCAGGGGCAAGCTCTCAGAACAGACCAGTTTCAACCACGACATTCAGGTCAGTGTCGACAGGAACTGCTGGGACAGCCCTTGCTAGCTGACTTTGAAAGCTACGCTTCCTGAGCTGTCACTGCGCTCTGCACGGTGTGGACTCATGCTTGGAGCAGCTTTCTGGACAAGCAATCTCGGCAAAGTGGATATGCCAGAGGCTGCGAGAAGCTGCAGAATTAGTCCTCTCTGTACTCCCAACCCCCGCAGGCATCCCATGGGATGGCTCTAGGCCCCTCTGCTCCCACCCACACCACAAGCCTAGCACTGGGGCACACGTACACATATTTGCTGGGAATCTGCCCACGCTGGATCTTCTGGGCGTTCTCATCCAGCTGCCAGGCCATCCAGTAGCCAAATGTGCCCTGGGGCAAGGTGTCGTCCACATAAAGGATGTCGTCCTTCTTAAAGCTCAGCTCATTCTCCACCTCTGCCAGCCGGTCGTACAGGGCTCTGGGGAAGGCGAGGTGGGAGGCCCGTCAGAGGAGCCCCTAGCCTTCTGCGGCTACCATCCTGCTCTACACTTTCTCCAGACCAGAATCTGTTACTTTAAGGTTAGGAATCGCCTTTCCCCATTCTGCTGGGGGCTCCCACAGGCCACACGTTTGACATAACAGGACAAAGATGTGCCCTCCTTGCAGACAGGAAGCACGGCTCCCTAAGAGTGAGGGCTCCTGAGAACAGCAGCTGCCTCAGGCCACTGATGAAGAACTGACCGTGCCTTCCCCATCCAGAACCATGGCTCCTACGATGGAAACGCACTGAATAGAACTATGCCATCTCTCACTATCAGGGGCGCCCAGACACAGGAAATCGTACCTCATGGTACTTAGCTGATCAGTGGTTCTTATTCTTTTTGTGGTCTCAGATCTTACAAAATGTGAAGGAAGCCACAAGCCCCTCCTAGGAAATGCCTGATGCCTGTCCCCACCCACCCACAACATTCCAGGACACTGAGGATGCCGTGAAGTCCACTAGCACCCTGCAGAGGGCTCTGCAACCCTGCGTCAGGGGAGGCATGCAATCCGGACGAAAATGGGACCCGTGGTATCAGAATTCCCCAGGCCCTGACCCCAAATAGGGGAGCCTAGTCCTTTAAGCCCTCAAGTCACAAGCATCTTACCAGGAGCTTGTGGACCAGACAGCCAAGTAATGACTATCACAGCCCCACCTTTGCAGGCACCAAGTACAGAGACGTTTCCTAGGGATAGGGTTTCCACTGACAGCCCGCTCCCCTGCGGCCCCCAGCCTTGGATCCTCTGGTACCTGATGTAGAAGCCGTCCCCGGGCAGGCCCTTGACCCTGGCGAGCTCCTCGGGGCGGTACTGCACCTTCAGGCGGACGCCGTCCTTGGGCTTCAGCATCTCCACGTATACCTCCTCCACTGTCTTCTTCCGCACGTCCAGCGTGCCGTACTGCCCAGGAACAAGCGGGGTGAGGCCAGAGGGCAGACCCCGTCGCAGCCGCAAGGGCCCAGTGTGGCGCTAAGGCAGAAGCTCAACACCCCCTTACCTGAGCCTGTCTGCCTCCTCCCTGGAGGTGGGGCTGGCCCATGTGGTCTCCCCCACCGGGGCCCATGTCCTATGCCCACTTTCTGGCCACCATGACATCTAGAGCTTGTCCCAGGGAAAACTCTGCACTAGTCCCCATCAGGTATGGGATACCCAAAACATGCCACTTCACTTTGCTTATCCTATGCGTACCTTTAAATACGTATGAGCGAGCCACCTTTCCCATCAAGCAGTGGACCCAGTGATGGGGAGACAACAGTCCCCCATTCAATCAGTCATACTGCTCACAAGAGCAGAGCAACTTCCCACCAGGTTCCCTGTGCCCAGGCCAGGCTCTGCCCTCAGGCTCCCTCAGCGGGCTGCCTGTGAGCTGCTGAGCTTCCCAGAGACCTACCCTGCGGGTCTCTGCAGCATCCTGTGGTTATAAGCATTAGACAAAAGCACTGAAGGAGCCACCATGTGAGAGTGTGTGCTCCTCCATCTCCAGGACTGGATGGAGAGGGGCCCAGCCTGCTTAATAGCTCAGCACTCACCTCGAGGATGAGGTCCCCCGGCATGAGGCCATCAGGGCCCCTGGCAGGGCTGTCGTCTTCCACCTCAGCCACAAACACCCCGTGCAGGTTCCCACCACATAGATGCACCCCGAGTTCCAGCTGAGGCTTTTTGACGAAGACGATGCGTGGCTCTGGGGCCTTCTTGTTGGTGTCACCAGCAGTCCTTTCAGGAAGGAAAATAAAGTTCCTCAGTCGTGCTCTGGGAGGGAGCAGGGCATGCAAAAGACAGGCAGTGGCGAAGCCCCTAACTGTTTTCTGCATGATTCGTGGCGTCTGAGGAGGAAGTCTGGGAACCACAGGGAAGTGAGAGGTTGGCCTCATCACTAGTGCTAGTTCTACGGACTCATTTTACAGGGCGTGAAGCCGAAGTTCAGAGGGGATGAAGAGAGGGCCCAAAGCAATCATACAACCAGCCAGTGACAGAGCCAAAATCAAGGCCCCAGCCGTCAGCCACACACCTGGGCTGCGTCTCTCCTGCTTATATGGCACTCACTCTCCTCTGTTCTGCTTAACTAAAGTTAGACTTGGCCTCACAGTCCAGGAGCGCAACTTATTCAGCAAATGCTTACTGAGCAGTTACAACAGACCAGGAACTGCGAAGAGATGGCCTCTTGCCATCAAGGAACTTACAATCTAGGAGGGAAAATAAGCTGAGGGAAAAAACGGGGGCAGCAATGGAGACCGAAAAAGGGACCTCAGGCAGAAGCCAGCCTGTGATTAAAATTTTGCTGCAGGGGGAAAAAGATGAGAAGCCCTGAGGGAGCAAGAGAGCAGTGGGATGCAGACCCCAAATTCTTATAAAAAGACCAGACTTAATGGTCTGACTTTGACTAGAAGGACCCCAGAGATCATGGTCCCCAGACCTTCTGTTAGCCCAGGACAGGAACCATTCCCAAAGCCAACTCTTCAGACAGGGATTGGAATGGACTATGGGATAGAAAAATGATACTGGTGAAGAGTGGCCTTCTTGGATCAAGCAGACACATGAGACTATGTGGGCAGCTCCTGTCTGGAGAAGAGATGAGAGGTGAGAGAGGGTCAGAAGCAGCCGAATGGACGTGAAAATAGAGTGTAGGGAGGGAATGTGCTTTCTCATTAGAGGGAGAGCAACTAGGAGTATACAGCAAGGTGTATATAAGTTTTTGTATGAGACACTGACTTGGTTTGTAACCTTTCATTTAAAGCAAAATAAAAATTAAAGAAAAAAAAAATTTGCTGCAGGTACAGTCCAGCGTGACTGGTCCTGATGCAGAGAGCACAAAGCCGACTGCTTTCTGAGCAAGCTGCTCCCCTCGTGGCCCAGAGCACCCTCGCAGCATCCCCTCTGTGCTGTGTGCCCCTGGACACTGACTGTCACCTCGAAGCCCAGAGCTCCGTGAAGGCAAACTGCCCTGTGGGCCCAGCATAGGAGGCCCTTGGATGACAGCTGCTGAGTGAGCTGGTGACAGATCAGGACAGGAGAAGACGAGAACAGAGGGGAAAAAGAAATAGGACCAATAAAGAGGCAATAAGAGAACAAGAGAGAAGACAAAAAAATGGAAGCGGCGGGTAGGGGAAAGCCAGCACAGCCAACCCCACCCAACCCCTGGAGACTGGCCGTGTCACCTGCAGCATGGACGCCCCCACCCAGCCCCTGGGGGCTGGCCCTGTCACCTGCAGCACAGATGCTGCCTACCCTCCCCATTATGTTACCATCTAGCTGTGCTCATCACACGTGCGTCCTGCGCTCTGTGGCTTATTCTGCATAGCCTTATAGCATGCCTGACCATAAACTATTCCCCAAGTCTTGCCCTTAGGTCTGAGTCCCAAAACCATTGACTCTCTTCCAGGACTAGATGGTGAGTGCCTTGATGGCAAGGGGCCATCTCTTTGCAGTTCCTGGTCTATCAAAGCTGCTCAGTAAACATTTCCTGGAAGAACAGCGCTCTGGACATTGAGGCCAAGTCTAACAGGCCAAGCAGAACGAAGTTAGGAGAGCAGAAGGATGTGCGTGGCCCTGCCAGCCGTGGTGGACAGTGAAGGTGCCAGTGTTCATTTGCTAACCTGGAGCTGGATGTGCTCTGCTTGGCTGGAGGGGTCCCTGGACTCTCATCCTGCTCCATCAGTGGGTCGATGACAGACGTATGCTCTGGGGTGGTGGTGCCACTGGCCTGCAGAGTGGACTGGTTGCCAGCAGGGTCCAGGTGGGAACTGGAGAGGGGCAGGAGGAGTAAGGTCAGAGCCTCGCCCTCTCCTATAGGAAGCAGGTGTGGGCTGTGGAGGGGACCAGGCCCACATGGCCCTAAAGCCCTGAGGGGAGGCAAATGCCTCATTCACCCACAGGAACCCCCAGTCTGCTCCTCCTGCCTGTCCAGGCCCTACTGTGTCCTCCACCCTGGATCCTCTCAAACGTCTCTGGCCTAATGGAATGATATATTTGAAGAGCTGAAATGAAATGTACCCAGGTTGGCAAAAAAAAAAAAACTCCACCCTGGATCCTCTCAAACGTCTCTGGCCTAATGGAATGATATATTTGAAGAGCTGAAATGAAATGTACCCAGGCTGGCAAAGAAGATGTAAAATGATCTCTATTCACAGGTGATATAATCCTGTTGTTGTTAGGTGTTGTCGAGTCCGTTCTGACTCATACCGACCCTATGTACCACAGAATGAAAAAAAACTGTCAACCAAGAATACTGTGCCACATGAAACTGTCCTTCAAGAATGAAGGTGAAATTAAAAAATTCCCAGACAAACAGAAGCTAAGAGAGCTCATATCAACCAGACCAGGCCAACAAAAAACACTAAAGAGAGTTCTGCAGACGGAAGGGAAAAGACACTAGAAAGTGACTGAAAGCCGCAGGTAAAAAGAATGACCCCTAACAAAGGGAAATGCGTGGACAAGTATGAGGGCCTGTAATAAGGTACTCATGCTTGATAATTCTAAATGTTTTGTCCTTCATGTTTTTAAATAACAAATACATAAAAAGCAAGGATAAAATAATGCTACAGGGCACATGAAATGTAAAGCCGTAATTAGTGATAACAACAACAGGGAGGAATGATATAGATACAGAATTTTTTGTATGTTACTAATGTTTAGTTGGTACCAACTTACCCTAGAATGTTATAAACACAAGCTCTTAAATGTAATATTCATGGTAACCAGTAAGAAAACATATAAAAAATACACACAAAAGGAAATGAGAAGGGAACCAAAGAGGCTCACTACAATAAACCAACAAAACACAAACGCAAGCAGTAGTAAAATGCAAAGACAAAGAAGGCTTAAGACACACAAAAAAGCACATAACAAAACGGCAGAAGTAAGCCACTTATCAGTAACTACAGTGAAGGTAAATGAACTAAAGCTCTACTTAAAAGGCAAAGAATGGCAGAATAGGTTAAAAAAAAAAAACAAAACCATGATCCAACTATATGCCATTTACAAGAGACACACATTAAATCCAAGGACACAAAGAGGTTGAAAGTGAAAGGAAGGGAAAAAATAGTCAATTCAAAAAAAACTAAAAAGAGAGCTGGGGTGGCAGTCTTAATATCAGACAAAGTAGACTGCAAGACAAAACCTGTTAGAAGAGATAAAGATGGACATTATATAGTGATAAAAGAGTCAATCAAGATTTAACAATCATAAATACATATGCTCCCAATATCAGGACACCTAAATATACAATATACAAAGCAAACACTGATGGAACTGAAGGGAGAAACAGTACTGCAATAGTAGTTGGAGACGTCAATACACCACTTTTAACACTGGACAGAACATCTAGAAAGAAGGTCAACAAGGAAACAGATGACATGAATGACACTATAAACCAACTAGACTTAACAGACTAGTTAAAAAGTCTGTTTTGGGGTAGAATCCAAAAAACAGGAAGATATATATTTAAATAAATACATTTAGATAAATTTAAAAAGACCGCAATCATGCAAAGTATTTTCTCTAACCACAATGGAGCAAAGCTAGAAAACAATATCATAAAAAAAAAAAAAAAAACTGGAAAATACACAAACATGGAAGTTAAACAACACACTATTAAACTACCAATGGGGCAAGGAGGAATTCAAAAGAGAAATCACAAATTTCCTAGAGTCAAATGAAAATGAAAGCACAACATACCAAAATTTATGGGCTGCAGAGAAGGCAGTACTCAGAGGGAAACTTACAGCAATAAATGCCTACACAAAGAAAGAAGAAAGATCTCAAATCAACAGCCTAACTTGACAATTCCAGGAATTAGAAAAAGAAGAGCAACTAAGCCTAAACCTACCAAAAGAAAGGAAATAAGGATCAGAGCAGAAATAAATAAAATAAAAAACAGAAAAATAGAATCATTAAACCAGACACTGGTTCTTTGAAAAGACAAATTGATAAACATTTAGCTACACTGACAAAAGACACAAATAAGCAAAATAAAAACGAAAGCAGGGTCATTACAACTGACCCAACAGAAATAAAGAGAATTATGAACAACTGCATGGCCACAAACTGGATAATCTAAATGAAATGGACGAATTCCTGGAAGCACACAACCTACCCAGAATGACACAAAAGGAAACAGACCCATAGCAAGAGATAGAATCAGTGATCAAAAACTTCTCAACAAAAAATATCCTGGACCAGACAGCTACACTGGGGAAATCTAACAAACACTGAGAGAAGTATTGACACCAATACTGTTTAAACTCTTCCAGAAGAAAGGAAAAGAAGGAATACTCACTAATTCATTCTATGAAGCAAACATAACCCTGATGCCAAAACCAGACAAAGTCATCATGCAAAAAGAAAATTACAGGCCAATATCTCTTATTAATATACATGCAAAAATCCTAGAACAGAATCCGACAGCATATTAAAAGAGTCATACACCAAGACCAGGAGGGATTTATTCCAGTAATGCAGAGTGGTTCAACATTAGAAAATCAATCAACATAAAACACCACAACAAGAGAACAAAGGAAGATCACATGACCATCCTAGATATGAAGAAAAACCATCTGATAAAATCCAACACCCTTTCTTGATGAAAAACCTAAAGAAGATTGCAATAGAAAGGAAATCCCTCAATATGTGTCAGGGCATACATGAAAAGCCAACAGTTGATATTATACTTAAAGAGAAAGACTGAGAGTTTCCCCCTTGAAATCAGGAACAAGACAAGGGTGCCCGCTCTCACCGCTTCTAATGTGTATTAGAAATCAGCCAGAGCAAAAAGACAAGAAAAAACAAATGAAATGTACCCAGGTTGGCAAAGAAGATGTAAAATGATCTCTATTCACAGGTGATATAATCCTGTTGTTGTTAGGTGTTGTCGAGTCCGTTCTGACTCAAACCGACCCTATGCACCACAGAACGAAACACTGCCTGGTCCTGCATGTGCTCACAATGATCGTTATGCTTGAGCCCATTGTCACAGCCACTGTGTCAATCCAACTCTTTGAGGGTCTTCCTCTTTTCCGCAGACCCCGTACTTCAACAAGCATGATGTCCTTCTCCAGGGACTGATCCTTTTTGACAACATGTGCAAACTATGTAAGATGCAGTCTCGCCATCCTTGCTTCTAAGGAACACTCTGGTTGTACTTCTTCCAAGACAGACTTGCACTTTACTTTAGCAGTCCATGGAATACTCAACATTCTTCGCCAACACCACAATTCAAAGGCGTCAATTCTTCTTCCCTCTTCCTTATTCATTGTCCAGCTTTTGCATGCATATGATGCGACTGAAAACACCATGGCTGGGTCAGGCGCAAACCCTGGTGGGGTAGGGGTTAAGAGCTACAGTTGCTAACCAAAAGACTGGCAGTTTGAATCCATCAGGCGCTCGCTGGAAACCATAAGAGGCAGTTCTACTCTGTCCCATAGGGTGGCTGAGTTGGAATCGACGGCAACAGGTTTGGTTTTGGTTTGGGTCAGGGGTACCTTGGTTTTCAGGGTGACATCTTCACTTTTCAACACTTTAAAGAGGTCCTTTGCAGATTCGCCCAATGCAATCCATTATTTGCTTTCTTGACTGCCATTTCCATGATTATTGGTTGTGTATTCAAGTAAAATTAACTCCTTAACAATGTCAATCTTCTCTGTTTATCGTGACGTTGTTCATTGGTCCAGCTGTGAGGATTTTTGTTTTCTTTATGTTGAGGTGTAACTCATACTGAAGGCTGTGGTCTTCCATCTTTATCAGTAAGTGCTTCAAGTCCTCTTCACTTTCAGCAAGCAAGTTTGCATCATCTGCATAATGCAAGTTGTTTAATGAGTCTTCCTCCAATTCTGACAACCCACTCTTCTTCATATAGTCCATCTTCTCAGATTACTTGCTCAGCATACAGACTGAATAGGTATGGTAAAAGGATACAACCCTGATGCACACCTTTCCTGACTTTAAACCACGCAGTATCCCCTTATTCTGTCCAAACGACTGCCTTTTGATCTATGTACAGGTTCCTCATGAGCACAATTGTCTGGAATTCCCTTTCTTCGCAATGTTATCCATAATTTGCTATGATCCACACAGTCCAATGTCTTTGCATAGTCAATAAAACACAGGTAAACATCTTTCTCATATTCTCTGTTTTTGGCGAGGATCCATCTGACATCAGCAATGATAACCCTGGTTCCATATCCTCTTCTGAATCCGACCTGAATTTCTAGCACTTCCCTGTCAATATGCTGCTGCAGCCACTTTTGAATGATCTTTGGCAAAATTTTACTTCCATGTGATATTAATGATGTTATTCGCTAACTTCTGCATTTGGTTGCATTCCTTTTCTTGGGGAGAGGTATAAATATGGATCTCTTCCAGTCGACTGGCCAGGTAGCTGCCTTCCATATTTCTTTGCATAGATGAGTGAGCACCTCCAGCACTGCATCCGTTTGTAGAAACACCTCAATTGATACTCCCTGAATTCCTGGGGCCTTGTTTTTCACCAATGCCTTCAGTACAGCTTGGACTTCTTCCTTCAGTACCATCAGTTCCTGATCATATGCTACTTCTTGAAATGGCGGAACGTCGACCAATTCTTTTTGGTATAATGACTCTGTGTATTCCTTCCATCTTCTTTTGATGCTTTCTGAATCGCTTAATATTTTCCCCATAGAATCCTTCAAAATCCCAACTCGAGGCTTGAATTTTCAGTTCTTTCAGCTTGAGAAATGCCGAGTACGTTCTTCCTTTTTGGTTTTTTTTTTCTATCTCTAGCTCTTTGCACATGTCATTATGATACTTCACTTTGTCTTCTTGAGCCACCCTTTGAAATCTTCTTTTCAGTTCTTTTACTTCATCATTTTTTCCTTTTGCTTTAGCTGCTCGACATCCCAGAGCCAGTTTCAGAGTCTCTTCTGACATCCATTTTGGACTTTTCTTTGTTTCCTGTTTTTCTAATGACCTCTTGCTTTCTTCACATATGATATCCTTGATGTCATTCCACAACTCATCTGATCTTTGGGTGATAGTGTTCAATGCATCAAATCGGTTCTTGAGATGGTCTCTAAATTCAGGTGGGATATACTCAAGGTCGTACTTTGGGTCTCATAGACTCGTTCTAATTTTTTTCGGTTTCAACTTAACTTGCATATGAGAAATTAATCGTCTGTTCCACAGTCGGCCTGTACCCTTGTTCTGACTGATATTGAGCTTTTCCATCGTCTCTTTCCACTGATAGAGTCGATATGATTTCCTGTGTATTCCATCTGGCGAGGTCCATGTGTATAGTTGCCATTTATGCTGATGAGAAAAGGCATTTGCAATGAAGAAGTCGTTGGTCTTGCAAAAGTCTATCATGCAATTTCTGGCCATGTTTCTATCACCAAGGCCATATTTTCTAACAACTTGAGCCTTCTTTGTTACCAACTTTCGCATTCCAATCACTAGTAATTATCAGCGCATCCTGACTGCCTGTTTGATCAATTTCAGACTGCATAAGTTGGTAAAAATCTTCAATTTCTTCATCTTTGGCCTTAGTGGTTGGTGTGTAAATTTGAATAACAGTTGTATTAACTAGTTTTCCTTGTAGATCTATATGATTGTCGGATTCAAAATGGCCAATACCAGTCCAGTTCAGCTCACTAATGCCTAGGATATTGATGTTTATGCATTTCATTTCATTTTTGAAGATTTCCAATTTTTCTAGATTCACACTTCATACATTCCACGTTATGATTATCAGTGGATGTCTGCAGCTGTTTCTTCTCATTTTGAGTTGTTCCACATCAGCATATGAAGGTCCTGAAAGCTTGACTCCATCTATGTCATTAAGGTCGACTCTACTTTGAGGAGGCAACTCTTCCCCTGTCATCTTTTGAATGCCTTCCAACCTGAGGGGCTCATCTTCCAGCACTGTATCAGACAATGTTCCATTGCCATTCACATGGTTTTCACTGGCAAATTTTTTTCAGAAGAATCCTTCTTCCTAGTCTGTCTTAGCCTGGAAGCTCAGCTGAAACCTGTCCGCCATGGGTGATCCTGCTAGCATCTGAATATCTGAATACCAGTGGCATAGCTTTCAGCCTCACAGCAACGCACAAGCCCCCACAGGAAGACAAACTGACAGACACATGGGGGGAATATGATCCTATATATACAAAATCCCCGAAGAGTCCACGAGAAAACTTCCAGTGCTAACAGAGGAATTTAGCAAAGTTGCAGGGTACACGATCAACAAACAAAAATCAGTCGGGTTTCTATACATCAGCAAATGAGATAAGCGAAAGGGGAGTTAGGGAAAAATTCCACTTACAGTAGTATCTAGCATCTCAGAGAATAAAATACCTACAATGAAAACTATAAAACATTGCTGAAACAGATTGAAGAAGACTTTAGAAAATGAAAAGATGTTCCATCTTCATGGAACATCTTTAATATTGTCAAGATGTCAATACTATCTAAAGCAGTATATATACCCAATGTATTCCCAATCAAAATTTCAACAGCCTTCTTTACAGAAAAAGAAAAAAAAAAATCCTAAATTTTATATGGAATAGCAAGAGGCCTAAATAGCTAAAGTAATGTTGAAAGAGTGGAATACAGTAGGAGGACTCACACTTCCTAATTTTAAAACGTACTATACAGCTACACAGCCCTGGTAGTGAAGTAGCCAAGAGCTCGGCTGCTAACAAAAAGGTGAGCAGAGAAGCGGGGCCAAGATGGCAGAGTAGTCAGATGTTTCTGGTGATCCCTTACAACAAAGACCCAAAAAACCAAGTGAAACAATTATACATGTGACAAGCTAGGAGCCCTGAACATCAAAGACAAAGTTAGAAAATGGACTGAGTGGCAGGGGGAGGGAGAGATGGTTCAGAAGCGATGAGGAGTTGCTGGGCCTGACTCCATAGGAATCCTCAGGCACAATCCCCTGGAGCAACCACGGCAGGGCTGGTGGTAGTGTTCTGGACACGGTTTCCTCAGCGAGAGACAGTAAGCTGCACAGCCTACTCACATTTCCGGAACCAGAAAAGGATAGCATTCTCAGCAAAAGCTAAGTACTTGTGCTTATTTTACCATGCCTCCAGCCCCCAAACCAGCTTCAGTGGCTGTCGATTTCCCTGGGCCTGAGAGAGGTCCTGCTGCACGCCCTGAGTCATTCTGCTGCCCTTCGAGAAGGGCTAAATTCACAACTTGGGGAAAAGATAATCTGCTAGCTCCACTAAGCTGGGCAGCTCAGGAGAGAAGTGGCTCCTGTCCAGGTACAAACGGTCCATGGACTTCAAATAACTTTCACCCCTGCATGGACCTGTGTGGGCCCATTTCAGGAAAATAGGCCCTGTTGGCAGACCTCAATTGTTTCAGCAGTATGGTGGAGAGGTGGGTTTTTGATGTTTGACGCCACTTTGCCTATTAAACATGGTCCTCACCTACCCACATCAGGGGTCTAAGGACTGGTAGCTGTACCCACATCACCTAGCCACCTGTGACAGAGGTCCAAGGATAAGTGGTACCTCCCAGTCCTTACAACCAAAAGCATTGGGTGCCCACAGTCCATCTGCAGAACCCACCCACCTGTGTGCTCTAGGCAACAGGGCCGCACCTTCCTCACATTCAGATGGTTGTCAGCCCCTGCCTTGTTCAGAGCATGACCCCCTGCTGCAACCAGATACCTGTGCCTACACCAATCATACCTGCCCCTCTAAAACTGTAGGACAGAGCCTGTACCACACACTTGATGACCAACTACCTGGACACCTAAGCTGAATCCACAGAAGAAAAGTGAATGGGCTCCTAAGCTCATATCCCTGGTAACAGCTCTAGCCATCTGGTAACAGAATGTTAGAGCTTAAAAGGTGAAAATAATCAAGCTAGCTCACTCAAGCAGCCTATTTGGGTATATCAAAACAAAACAAAGCAAGAAGCTAGGATACAATAAGCAAACATAAAATAAATTAATAGAAGAACTTACAGATGGCTCGGAGACAACAGTCAAAATCAAATCACATAAAGAAGCAGACCATGATCACTTCAACAAGCTCTCAAAACAGAGAATCAAGGAATCTTCTCTATGAAGGTGTTTTCCTGGAATTACCAGATCTAGCATACAAAAGATTAATATACAGAGCTCTTCAAGACACCAGGAATGAAATCAGGCAAAATGTAGAACAAGCCAAGGAACACACAGATAAAGCAGTTGAAGAAATTAAAAAGTTTATTCAAGAACATAATGAAAAATTTAACAGGCTGCAAGAATCCATGGAGAGACAGCAATCAGAAATTCAGATTAACAATAATATATCAGAATTAGACAACTCAGTAGAAAGTCAGAAGAGCAGAACTTAGGGAATGGAAGGCAGAATTAGTGAGACTAAAGATAAAACACTTTGTACTAATACATTCGAAGAAAAATCAGATAAAAGAATTTTAAAAAATGAAGAAACCAAAAGGTCAGCAGTTTGAATCCACCAGCCCCTCCTTGGAAACCCCACAGGGCAGTTCTACTCTGTCCTATAGGGTCACTATGAGTCAGAATCAACTCTGGCAACAGGTCTGGTTTTGGTATATAGCTACAGTAATCAAAACAGCCTGGTGCTGGTATAACAATAGACACACACACAATGGAACAGAATTGAGAGTCCAGAAATGAACCCACACATGTATGGTCAATTGATTTTTGACAAGGGGCTAAAGTCCATTCAATGGGGAAAGAAGAGTCTCTTCAATAACTGGTGCTGGGAAAACTGGATTTCCACATGCAGAAAAACTAAACAGGATCCATGCCTCACACCATACACAAAAACAAATTCAAAATGGATTAAGGACCTAAACGTACAAGCTAAAACCATAATTTTTTAATTATTGTACTTTAGATGAAGGTTTACAGAACAAACTAGCTTCTCAGTAAACAATACACATATTGTTTTATTACACTGGTTAACAACCCCACGTGTCAACACTCCCTTTTCGACCTTGGGTTCCCTATTATCAGATTTCCTGTCCCCTCCTGCCTTCTAGTCCTTCGCCCTGGGCTGGTGTGCCTCTTTAGTCTCATTTTGTTTTATAGGCCTGTCCAATCTTTGGATTAAGGGTGAACTTCACCCTTCATTATTACTGAGCTGAAAGGGTGTCCAGAGACAATACTCTTGGGGTTTCTCCCGTCTCTGTCAGGCCAGCAAGTCTGGTCTTTTTTTGTGACTTAGAATTTTGTTCTACTCAGGGAACAGTTTAAACAGAGAAGAAAATATTCTTTGATGGTTACAAGGGTGGGGAGGTAGGGAGGGAGATAAGTATTCACTAACTAGATAGGCGACAAGAACGATTTTAGACAACACACAATACAGGAGAGGTCGGCACAACTGGGCTAAACCAAAAGCAAAGTTTCCTGAATAAACCGAATGCTTCGAAGGCCAGAGTGGCAGGGGCTGGCATCTGGGGACCATGGCTTAAGGCAACATCTAGGTCAACTGGCATAATAAAATCTATTAAGAAAACATTCTGCATCCCACTTTGGTGAGTGGCATCTGGGGTATTAAATGCTAGCAAATGGCCATCTAAGATGTATCAGTTGTTCTCAACCCACCTGGAGCAAACGAGAATGAAGAACATCAAAGACACAAGGTAATTATGAGCCCAAGAGACAGAAAGGGCCACATAAATCAGAGACTACATCAGCCTGACACCAGAAGAACTAGATGGTGCCTGGCTATAACCGATGACTGTCCTGACAGGGAACACAACAGAGAGCCCTTGAGGGACCAGGAGAGCAGTGGAATGCAGACCTCAAATCCTCATAAAAAGACCAGACTTATTGGTCTGAGACTAGAAGGACTCTGGAGGTCATGGTCCCCAGACCTTCTGTTAGGCCAAGACTGGAACCATTCCCAAAGCCAACTCTTCAGACAGGGATTGGACTGGACTATAAGATAGAAAATGATACTGGTGAGGAGTGTGCTTCTTGGCTCAAGTAAACACATGAGTCTATGTGGGCAGCTCCTGTCTGGAGGGGAGATGAGAAGGCAGAGGTGGACAGAGCTGACTGAATGGACACAGGAATAAAGGGTGGAGAGAAGGAGTGTGCTGTCTCATTAGGGGGGAGCAACTAGGAGTATACAGCAAGGTGTAGATAAATTTTTGTATGAGAGACTGACTTGATTGTAAACCTCCACTTAAAGCACAATAAAAATAAAAAATAAGAATTTTGTTCTACATTTTTCTCCAGCTCTGTCCGGGACCCTCTATTGTGATCCCTGTCAGAGTAGTCAGTGGTGGTAGCCGGGCACCATCTAGTTGTGCTGAACTCTGTCTGGTGGAGGCCATGGTTGTTGTGGTCCATTAGTCCTCTGGACTAATCTTTCCCTTGTGTCTTTAGTTTTCTTCATTCTCCCTTGCTCCCAAAGGGTAAAACCAGTGGAGTATCTTAAATGGCTGCTCACAGCCTTTTAAGACCCCAGACACTATTCACCAAAGTAGAATATAAAACATTTTCTTTACAAACCATGTTATGCCAACTGAGCTAGATATTCCCTGAGACCATGGTCCCCACAGCCCTCAGCCCAGTAATTCAGTCCCTCAGGGAGTTTGGACGTGTCTATGGAGCTTCCATGACCTTGCCTTGGACAAGTTGTGCTGGCTTCCCCAGTACTCTGTACTGTCTTACCCTTCACCAAGGTTACCGCTTATTTATTGTCTATTTAGTGTTTTTCCATCCCCACCTCTCCCCTCCCTAGTAACAGTCAAAGATTGTTTCTTTTTGTCTGCAAACCAATTCATGAGTTTTTATAGTAGTGGTCTCATACAGTATTTGCCCTTTTGTGATTGACAGATTTCACTCAGCGTAACGCCCTCCAGATTCATCCATGTTGTGAGATGCTTCACAGACTCATCGTTGTTCTTTATTGCTACGTAATACTCCATCGTGTGTAAGTACCACAGGGTGTTTACCCATTCATCTGTTGATGGGCATCTAGGTTGCTTCCGTCTTTTTGCTATTGTGAACAATGCTGCAATGAACATGGGTGTGCATATGTCTATTCGTGTGACAACTCTTATTTCTCTAGGATATATTCCTAGGAGTGGGATTGCTGGATCATAAGGTATTTCTATTTCTAGCTTTCCAAGGAAGCGCCATATCGTTTTCCAAAATGGTTGTACAATTTTGCATTCCCACCAGCAGTGCGTAAGGATTCCAATATCCCTGAAACCTCTCCAACATTTGTTATTTTCTGTTTTTTTGATTTGTCCTAGTAATGCTAGGGTGAGATGGTATCTCATAGTGGTTTGGATGTGCATTTCTCTAATGGCTAGTGATCGAGAGCATTTCCTCATGTGTCTTAAGACACTTGAATGTCTTCTTTGGTGAGTTCTGTTCATTTCCTTTGCTCAATTTTAATCAGATTGTCTTTTTGTTGTAGAGGTGTTGGATTTTCCTGTAGATTTTAGAGATTTGACCTTTGTCAGATTTGTAGTAGCCTAAAAGTTTTTCCCAGTCTGTAGGTTCTCATTTTACCCTTTTGGTGAAGTCTTTTGATGAGCATAAGTGTTTAATTTTTAGAAGATTCCAGTTATATAACTTATCTTCTGGAGTTTGTGTGTTGCTAGTTATGAAAACCATAATATTCTCAGAAAAAATGCAGGGGCAATACTCTCAGACCTAGCTTTTAACAATGGATTATCTAATAACAAAAGCACAAACAGCAAAAGACTAAATAAATGGGACCTCATAAAAATGAAATAATTTTGTTCATCAAAAGATGACCAAAAAAGTGAAAAGATAAGCTACCAACTGGGAGAGTATCTTCGGAAACCATACAGCCGATACCATGGATTGAATTGTGTCCCCCCAAAATATGTGTCAACTTGGTTAGGCCATGATTCCCCGTATTGTGTGGTTGTCCTCCATTTTGTGACTGTAATTTTATGTTAAAGAGAATTAGGGTGAGATTGTAACACCCTTACTAAGGTCACATCCCTAATCCAATGTAAGGGAGTTTCCCTGGAATGTAGCCTGCACCACCTTTTATAAGAGATAAAAGGAAAGGGAAGCAAGCAGAGAGGGGGGACTTCCTACCACCGAGAAAGCAGTGAGGGTGCAGAGCACGTCCTTTGGACCCAGTGTTCCTGCATGGAGAAGGTCCTCGTCTAGGGGAAGATTGATGACAAGGACCTTCCTCTAGAGCTGACAGAGACAGAAAGTCTTCCCCTGGAGCTGATGCCCTGAAATTGGACTTCTGGCCTACCAGACTGTGAGAAAATAAATCTGTTAAAGCCATCCACTTGTGGTATTTCTGTTACAGCAGCACTAGATGACTAAGACACCTGACAAGAATCTAATAACCAAAATACATATAAAACTTTGACTTAACAACAATGGTACAGCCATTGTAGAAAACAGCATGGCAGTTCCTAAAAAAACTAGAAACAGGACTACCATATGGCCCAGCAATTTCACTCCTACGTATACACCCAAAAGGCTTGAAAGCAGAGACTCAGAGACTTGAACACCAATGTTCATTGCAGCACTATTCACAATAGCCAAAAGGTGGAAACAACCTAAACGTCCATCAGCAGATGAATGGATTAAGACAATGTGGTACATGGCTATAATGGAACAGTACTCAGCCGGTAGGAGAAATGAAGCCTTCCTACAGAACGGATGGAGGTGGAGAATGGCATGCTGACTGAAGTAAGTCAATCACAAAAGGACAAACTGTATGATCTCACTTATATAAAAAAACAAGAAAAGGCAAATGTATAGACAACAAAGTTTATTAGTGGTTACCAAGGGCAGGAGGGAGGGAGACGGGGGGTTAACAGTGATGGAAATACCATATTGATTAAAGGTAGGGTTGCACAGCCGATTATTATAACTGGTGTCAATAAACTGTACACCTGTAAAAAGTTAAAAAAAAAAAAAAGGTCTCTGGCCTAGCGTCTGGAGCTCCTGGGTGACCTGTGCCCTTTCCTGTTTACAAATCTTGTCCCCACTGAGCTGTGACGTGCTGCCCTGCAGGGCCATGTCTGCGCTTCTCCCATCTGCCCCTAACTCATAGCACAGAGGCAGCAGGGAAAGCGTCTCTGCACGTGGACAGTCACCTGACTGCTCTGTGATAATCCCACCCCAGGCTAACACACTTGCACACATAAGGCCTCTTGCTGGGTGGGGGACCCCAGCCACCGGCTCCCACACCCTATTCCAGGAGGACACGTTCTCCCTCTCTATGCCTGTTGTCCAAAATCCGGGGCCCGTCAAGACACTTCTCACCAGCAGCAGAATCCCCCGAACTTGCGGCTGCACCCGGGATCTCCCCGCCCCTCCATGAGTGACACTCCGCCTTCACCTGGACCGGGAGTGGTTGCTGAGCTGGTGCATGTGCGGGTGGTACTGGGCCAGGATGGTGATGGTGTCACACTGCTGCCCGATGATGAGCCGGGCCTGCTGCTCTGTGGCGCTCCGCAGGTTGATGCCGTTGAACTGGGGACACAGCCACAACGGCTCAGTGATGTGGCGGGGCTAAGGGAGGGCTGGGTGGTGTGGGCATGGAGGTGGCCCCAGGGGCTTGGGGAGCAGTGCTTTCCCGAGGGAGAAATGAGAGGAAAAAAGGGGGAAGGGAAGACGGGCGGGCATGTCTGTGAACACAGGGCAGAGGTCAGCTCCCTCTTACCTCGAGTAACTGATCTCCGTACTCAAGGCCAGCCTGGTGAGCGATGCTTCCACTGGTCACCTTGGAGACGTAGATACCGCCCTTCTCTCCACTCACAATGGAGATCCCCAGCGGCTCCAAGCCCTTCTGCACCTTGACGTAGCGTGGCTCCTCTACATAAGGCCTGGAAAAAGTCAACAGTTTCAGGACTCAGACCTGAGAGAAAGGCTGGGGGAGGAGTTCCCAGTCAGGTATGCAACTAGGCTATGAGAACAGGCCATGGAGCGCAGGACCCTCCTGTAACGAGCGCAGCTAGATGGGAACACGACTGACTGGCCCTTTCCCATGACAGATGACAATACATCCCCGTACCCTCATGCAATACAAACACAGTACCCCCAAATGGACCCCAAGGCACACAGTTCCTAAGGCAAAAAGAATGGTCATGTGAGCTATAAACACTGATATATGCAGAGAACACTCAGAGTCTCCTTAGGTGAGCACAGTTGCCTCACACAAGATGCAATTTACAAACCCCAATGGGATCTCAAGACCCCCTCTGAGGAAAAGAGAGCTTCTGGGACAACGTTCACCCAAGGAGAGACAACAGACAGTGTCAGTTTTCACACTGCCTGACCACCCAGCATGACACAAAGTGAGCGTGGATATTAAGCTGCTGCAAACCCAGGCCATTAAAAGGGGGGATGGGGCAGGAGCAGGAGCGTCCAGAGGACCAGGCACTTGCTGCCACCTGGGGGGGCATGAGAGGACTGGGAGGGGTGGGGGCTTTTGGCCAACCTCAGACTCCTCAGTGAGGAGGACCTGGGCCTGGCAGGCACGGACAGTCTCAGGAGAGATCTGCGGCGGTACAGACGTCTGCAAGGGGCAAAGGTTAGAAAGGAGAGAAGAACTCAGAGAAGGAAGACAACCACAGACACCCGAAACGTAACAGAAAGAAAGACAAACCAAGTGAGGCTGAGCCTTCCTACAGGGACTGGTGCTTCGTGCTCCTGGGCCTTATCCTCCCAGAGCATGCAAACCCTGGGCTCTTCCTCCCAAGATAAAATCATGGCCGACAGAGGAAGGCAGGAGCAAGCCTGACTTCCACTGTCAGGCTCCCCCTCCGAAGCACACGGTTTCGGGGGACTTGTGTGGTGAGTAGGAGCATCTAAACCACGCCACCGCCTACTACCTAGAGGCAAGGTACTCACCAGGCCTTGGGTCGGGTCCCCACTGCTTGAGGCCAAGTTTATGATGGCTGAGATGAAAATTCTTTCAGAGCTGTCCTTTCTCCTCTCCTACCCTCCCAGCTGTCCTCACCTTTCCAAGCTCACCTGCTCTACAGTACTTCCTTTGACCGTCCAGCTCAGACAGGTCAGCCCCACCCACACTCACAGTCTGCACCCACATTCACTTCCGTGATGCCACACATATTAGAATGTCACCCTAGAGTTGTAAGAACCCTTGGAAAGCAAGCACCCAACAATGTCCTCATTCCCCGGTCCTAAGGTGCCTCCCTGAGCTCACCCCTGCGCGTCCAGTCTGGGACTCCTCCTTCCTCATGGAATGGCTTTCCACTCTCCCACCTCCCAACAACACGCTTATCTCAACAGAGGAGCAGATAACTAAGTTATAGGAACAGTCGGACAACAGAGGCCACGAAGCTGTTAGGAATGAGGATGTGGGAAGATGCAGAGGACACGATGTGGGAGGAGAAACTGCTGTACTGCAATGCCACTTAGGTAAACTTGTACACACATTTACATGCATATTTATGCATAAAGAGATTTCCACAGAGAACGCTGGAGCCCTAGTGGCGCAGTGGTTAAGAGCTCGGGCTACTAGCCAAAATGTCAGCAGTTCGAATCCACCAGCCACTTCCTGGAAACCCTATGGGGTAGTTCTACCCTGTCATATAGGGTCGCTATGAGTTGGAATGAACTCCACGGCACTGGGTTTTTCTGTTGTTGTTTATAGAGGACATTGCCCAGATGTTAGCAATGGTTTCCCTAGGTGGGAGCATTTGGAGTAAAAGCTACTTTTTTCCCCTTTTCTTCTAAATAATTTGAATTTTTCACAATAAGCACAAATAATTTTTCTCAGGATAAGGCTGTTTTTCAAGAGGTTTATAAAGTATACTTCATAATATGACAAATAACAAAAAAACATAATATTAAGCGGGGTGTGAATACGTATGTAAAATGCTCCCCAATAAATAACAAAGCATGCACAAAAATGTATCTATGAATCAAAAGGTTAAAAGCAACTGAATCTCTGATTGATGAGATTATATGTGTTTTTTTTCTTCTTTTTTAATTTTCCCAATTTTCTATAATACTTACACGATCGTGTACTTCAGAATCGGGGGGAAAAAAGGATTATTTTTAATGTGTGAACGATTTTTCAGGAGCCCTGGTGGTACAGTGGTTAAGCACTCAGCTGCTAATAGAAAGGTCAGTGGTTCAAATTCACTAGCTGCTCCAAGGGAGAAAGATGTGGCAGTCTGCTTCGGTAAAGATTACAGCCTTGAAAACCCTACAGGGCAGTTCTACTCTGTCCTAAAGCGTTGCTGTGAGTTGGAATCAACTATACAGCAATGGGTTTTTTTCACCCATTCCTCAGTCAGATCACACGTATTAACTTTTACGGCTCTAATGAGATCAGAGAACACAAGCATCCCGGGGGCAGGAATCGCTGACACTTCCCTCGTAGATCAGTTCCTGGCTTTTTGTTCACTGTAGGGGCTACAGGAAGGTTGACTGCAAGGTGATGAGGCCTTTCCGCTTCTAAGGAACTCACTCTCTTCAGGGGGAGAGCCCGTTCTCTCAGTGACCAGAGCTGAGGTTAAGAAAATCAACCATGGACTCAGCACAGCTGCTGTGTGTCCCTGCCTGCATCACAGGGTGGGAACTTCACCAACATTCCATATAAATTGTGCCCTGTTCTGTTATTGGGGCCAGGTACTGGGGTCTCTGTGAATTTCTGCTCTCCCTCAGGCTCTCAGGTTAATACTGGCTAGGCTTATTGTTTTACAAGTCAGATTTTCAAGTCAAATACGAGTTTTCTAAATGGACGGCCCACCCAGCAAGGGTCCTTCCGATGTGCAGAGCTACACAGGACCATCAGACTTTTGGGTCTGACTGGATGAGAGTATCTGTGTTCTTTTTATGTGATTAAAGAAAGGCAAGTTTGAGTTTATTCAAACCTATGTTTTTTAAACATAAAACGATCCAGGAAATTCCACACTGGGGACGGGCAGGGAGGGACGTGGTGTGTGTAGAGCGGTGTGCTTGAAGGGGCATGGTGGCCTCCTTAGAGAGGTGCCTCTGGACTGACAGCGAGCCTAAAATGAACCTGAAGTCTTTTCAGATGCATTTAAGATCCGTGCATTTAAAAGTGAACCAGTAATTGGCTAAGTTGTATATTTATGCTTTATGTCCTGTTTTCTATGTCTATGTTTCACAATTAAAAGCTTTAAAAAAAATAATAATTAAAAAAAAAAAGAACCAAGAGATGCAGCCATGTTCTAGCGCCAAAACGCAAAGACTGAGTCCTGACTCTAATTTAGGTAGGCCAGTCAAAAACCAGTGACCACAGACAGGTCGCTCCAACTTTCTGGCCTCAGTTTCCTCATCTCTTAAATGGGGCTAATAATAACACTCCCATAGGGTCAGTGTGAGGATTTCCCGATTTAATACATGCATGGTGCTTAGACAAAGTGCCTGCACAGTAGTAAGCTATGCCCCTACCCCATCGTCACAGCCAGATCTGTCTCCAGCTCCAAGCAGGCCCACCAACCTCCTGTGGGCACCCAAGAGAAGGAGCCCACCCTGCTCCTTACCTTTCCATCTGACCCCTCCCTGTGTCATGTACCCACAGGACTTATTAATGACATGCCAGAGCAAGACTCCAGTGAATGCCAGGTGACCCACACTAGAGTTCCCAAAAGAGAACCCCTACTTCCCCTACCAACAAGTCCCTCCACTTGACAGGGCCCTGGCCACCACAGGAAGATAGTGGCCACCGGTCTGGCCACATTACAGATGCTGCCCAGGTTGTGCTCACCTGTCCTTTCTCCATTCCCCAAGGGACACAGGGTTGACAGCAATTCTAGGCAATGTGGAGACCGAGGCCTGGGACTGGCTACAAGAGGACAAGGCGTCGATGCTCAGGGGTGACTGAGGAGGAGTGCTGCATTCCGAATGTGACAAGGAGCCTGTTGAGAGAAAAGCAGGTCACCGGGGCCTGGATCTCACACCCAGTTCTCCAGCAGCCAAGACCCAGAGGAAGACGTGACCCAGACACATGACTTCATATCTCAACAGTACCACACAGTCCTAAATTCAGATGCTCGGCTCCACATTGCTTTCTTTTTTAAAAGAAACAGACTTTATGTTGTAGAGGAGTTTTAGGTTCACAGAAAACCTGTGCAGAAAGTATAAAAACTAAAACCCACTGCTATCGAGTCAATTTTGACTCATAGCAACCCTATAGGACAGAGTAGAACTGCCCCATAGTGTTTCCAAGGAGCGCCTGGTGAATTTGAACTGCTGACCTTTTGGTTACCAGCTGTAGCTCTTAACCACTACGCCACCAGGGTTTTGCAGAAAGTATAGAGTCCCCATAACCCCTTTCTCCCCCTCCACCCAGTTTCCCTTAGTTATACCTTGCGTTCATATGGTATAGTCGTTACAACTGACAAGCCAGTGTTGATAAATCAGTACTAACCAACAGGAGCCCTGGTGGCACAGTGGCTAAAGCAATCAATTCCTAACCAAAAAGTTGGTGGTTCGAAACCACCAGCAGCTCCAAGGGAAAAAGATGGGGCAGTCTCCTTCCGCAGAGATTTACAGCCTTGGAGACCCTATGGGGTTGCTATGAGTTGGAATCAGCTCACAGCAGTGGGTTTGGTTTGGGTTTATCACTACCTAAAAGTCTGTATTTTAATTAGGGCTCATTCTTTGTGTTGTATAGACACAAAGATATATTGCTGTTTTATACCCATATCACTGAGCTGGGTTCCGTGGGGCTGGGCTTGATGAGCACTTACTGAGTGACTCAAGTGAGCAAAAGCACCAGAGACTCAGCATGAGAATAAAGTCAAACAGCAGCACAGGCAGGTAGGGAGGGAAGTGCTGAGAAGTTCTTACCTCTATCGGAGCCCACGACAGACCGGGGGTATCTTGGCGTTGATGGGATTTTAATGCGTTCTGCCTTAAACTGCAAGTTACTCGAAGAGCCTGTTGTTGCGTGAAGAACAGAATGTTAGGCCTTGTGATTACACCCCATCCCTCGCTTCCTCACCACCACTCTGCTAGTCTGGAAAGGGACATGCCTCTGACACAAATTCAAAGCTGAGCCTTGCGATTTATCCCCAAGGGGGCCTAACGTGGGGCAATCAAGAAAAGGAGACGTCGGACCTTCTGTGTTTGAATACACTCCGCAGGCAAAGGCTGCCCTGGGATAGGAACCCAGGTCCCACTTGCATGCCCCAACAGTAACTTGGGTGAAGAGACAGCCCCACTCAGAGTCCATCTCTATGGGTAACTTTGAGACTCTACTCTGGGTTACACGTTCTGGAAGTGAAGTGCAACTCAAAATCCCCAGAACAACCAACAAGCTCAGGGGCGGGAAGCAAGGCTCCTAGGCCAAGGGGTCACCTGGGAAGACCTAGGAGCCACCGAGGAAATCTCGGTGTGAGCGAGGCCATCCCGTGAAGGGGTCAGCCTCCGTGAGCGGAGGAGAGCTCGGCGGGCAGGCCATCGGGAGATGTGTGCACAAGGATGCGGGGAGGAGATGAAAAAAGCCTGGTGCTCGATACAGCAGGCAGGTCCCCCAGCACCCTTACCAAGGCGGGTGCTGGAGGGCAGGGAGTTGGACCCGTGACAGGCTCTCATCTCCGAGTGGTCACTGCAGATCCTATGGCTCAGGTCCAGGCTCAGGCGTACTTGGTGCTGGACACTAGGAGAGAACCAGAGAGGTGAGGGGGCTCAGGAGGAAGGCCGGGGCTGGAGGTGGGCCCTAGGCTGGGCTGGGGCCAATGCCTCCCAGAGCCAGTGGGAGGGAGCCCCTGGTGCGAAGCCTCTGCCACTCATTGGCAAATCCCTCCCTCAACAGTGCACTCACTGCCCACCGAGTCACTTCTCAGAGGTGGCATCCGATGAAGGCCCTTTGCACAGTAAGAGGGCCACACAGATGGAGCAGCCAGGGTCAAATCCACTTCAGCCAGGGGGATCGGGATTTAGCTTACCATAAAGAAGGCACTGCCATAGGGAAAAACATGGGCTCTGAAACCTGGTGGACCAGGGAGGTAGAACCTCTCCTCTGAGGATACAGGCGAGAGGCTGGGTGGGCTCCGAGGACCTGGGGGAAGGGGCCCGTGAGCCTCACTCAGGGAAGCATAGCTGGGAGAGCAGACAGAGAGCACAGGGATCACCCGAGTCAGCTAACCTGTGGCCAAATCCTAGCAATGTCTTCTAGCCGTGAAGCAGATGATGCCTCTCCCCTGCTTAAAACCGTCTGAAGGTCTCCAGTGCACACAGCATAATAACCAACACCCTACTACGGCCTGCAGGGCCTACAGGGTCTGTCGCTATGACCTATGACCTTCTCCCAAATTACCGTCCCTTGCCATGCTCCAGCCACTCTGCCCCTCAAAGACCAGACTCACTGGCCCGACAGAGACTGGAGAAACCCCCAGAGTGTGGCTCCCGGACACGCTTTCAGCTCAGTAATGAAGTCACTCCCAAGGCTCACCCTTCAGCCACAGATTAGACAGGCCCATAAAACAAAACGAGACTACAGGGGCCCACCAGCCCAGGGGCAAGGACTAGAAAAGAGGGCAGGAAGGGACAGGAAAGCTAAATAAGGAACCCAGTGTTGAGAAGGGAGAGTGCTGATATGTCATGGGGTTGTTAACCAATGCCATAAAACAATATGTGTACTGTTTAATGAGAAACTAGTTTGTTGTATAACGCTTCATTTAAGTACAAGGAAAAAAAAAGGAAGTACTTAGCTCACAAACTGGCCGTGAGGATGAAATGAGATAGTACTTACAGAGGTCTGAGCACAGCTCCCAGCACGTGAGCGCCCACTGTCAGCCGCCATCACTCTCACCTTTCCACACCCGTGTTGTGAATGCAGACACCATCTTGAGAATCACTTTCCCTGCGATCCCAGCACTGATCTAACCAGCCCCTTCCCGATTAGACAAGGAAGCTTCTCTGCCCGTGAGCCACTTGCTGTGTAAAATTCCAGGCGGGCTTGGGTGGCTAGGGTGCCATGATTTCACCTACCTGGGATGAAAACCCTGGGTGCCACCCTCTCTGGGGACGGATGGAGAGTTGCAGAGGCCGATCCTGTGGCTCCGCATGGCGTAGACGGGGTCCCTCAGGAAGGAGCTTACGGTGGTGCTCAGCGTCACGCTCCGGGGAACAGTGCCTTGGAAAGGGGATAAGTGAGAATATGGCTCAAAGCGCCCATGTAGCCCTGGACTTGCAGACCCTCTCCCTGTATCCCAGGAAGAAGCTGCAGAGTCTTTTGGGAAAAGGACTGGGGAGACCTGCATTCTGACCCCCAATTTGCTATCTGCCCTTGGGCTACTCTCCACTCTCCATCTCCAGCCCTCTGTAATGCTTCCCGCTTCCCAAACGTCAGAGATGCGAGATAAAATGTCACAGGCAGGTCAGCAATTCCTAGTTCTTTGAGCGTGAAGGCCAAAGGCAACAGCAATATCCTGAAACTGCTGCCTTCCTTCTCCTGAGACAGGCGGGCCTGCGAGTCCCCCCGACCCTCCGCCAGCCCACCACTGACTCACCCAGAGAGGCCCTGTTGGGGTAGGGCGGGAGGTTGCTATGGCGGCTGGAATGCACTGGCGAGTAAGGAGACCACTCCTGGAGCTCTGCAGGGAGCTCGCCACTGGCCGGGATGCCCTTCTGCTCCTGCGGAACCAAGGTAAAAGGTGTTTGCAGGACACGGGACAACAGGAGGACACGTGCGCATGTGGACTTCAGCTCCCCAGGCGCCAGCTCCTCCCACCTGAACACACAAGGTGAAGGTCGGGAGAGAGGTCACTGGTCATTTGTGTTGCCTTACACACCTGGGAAGCAAGCACTTCCTTTAAAATTACTTCAGAAGACTCTGAGAAAAAAATCTCTATTCTTTCAAATAAAAGGTATTACGTGTAGAATGGGGCTAGTGGTGGGTCAGTGGTAAAATCCTCGCCTTCCATGTGGGAGACCCAGTTCGATTCACAGCCAACGCAGAGGCACAGCCACCACCCATCTGTCAGTAGAGGCTTGTGTGTTACTATGAGGCCCAACAGGTTCAGCAGCTTCAGGCTAAGACTAGGAAGAAAGGCCAGGGATATACTTCTGAAAAATCAGCCCATGAAAACCCTACAGATGACAACAGTGCATGTCGGTTGTACATGGGGTCACTCTGAGTCAGGGGCTGACTCCACAGCAGCTAACAACCACCACACGTGTGTAAAAGGCAGGAACACACGTGCACCAGGCACGTACAACAGCCCCACACAAGCTGCACACCTGTCTCAAACGTTCTGCCTGCAGGGGGCAGCCTGCAGCATCCCCTCCCTTCTGGAAACGATCACAACACAAAGGCAGCCCTGCTGTCCCACCCTCAGCCGACAGCACCATGTGTGCTACCTGTCCCCCGACACCCCTCGAGGCAAGCCTGAGCCACTGGGTTTTGGTGCAGAAGTGCAAAAGCTGCTTGCTGAGTAAGTCACTCAAATGCTACACCCAAGAAAGTGCTCCTCTCTTGACTTCATATGCCCCCTAGTGTGCGCACCCCACATCGCATCCCATCCAGCCTCTGGCGGAAGGGTCTGTGTTCCTGCTGTTTTCCACTGGCCTCCACCTGTCCTCCCATCCAGGCAAAGGCACCAGGCTGAGCACCCCTTGGTGGTGCACAGCCCCTCTGTGGAGCGACTGTGACCCTCTGCCCCCTCCAGGCCCCACCCCACCCCGGGGCAGAGCTCTACCTCCAGGCACTGGGTGGGAGCGTCCACCACAGCCAGCTTGGGACGGAACCCGGGAGCAGACTTGGGCCTGCGGCGCTTCTGCCCCAGCTCGTCTGCCTTCTGGGAGGTGAGGTCCTCATCACAGGACTTCTTGGCCGGTAGGCAGGAGGCGTCCCCATCGCCTTCGGGGTGGTGGCTGGAAGCAATGCGGACCCTGCCCTTGCGAGGGGACGATGCGTGCATGGACTCTGCGTGGTCCCGGTTGGGGGGCAGGGCCATCGGGGGGCTGGTAGACGGGGAGCTGCCCACCAGAGTGGCCTCCGACTCAGAACTGGTCTCTAGCTTGTGTTGGAACTTAATAGAGTCACTTCTTCTGGGAGGTTTTGGGGGTGTCAGAGGCCCCACTTTCTTGGAGGCCTGGGGGGAGCGAGCAGGCCCAGGGCCCGGAAGCAGGTAGTCTATTTTGGGGGGCGTCTGGGGGCGTTTGAAAGTGTTCGGGTCAAAGATGGACTTCCTTTGCTTTGGCTTCTTGTACACGGAGAGCTTCTCAGGTTCTGGCCCTGAGCTAAGCGCGGCCTTGGGCCAGGTCCCACCACTGCTGGAGCTCTCGGGCTCCGTCTTGTCCAGGGGGGCCTCTGCCGCCCCACAAGTGCTCACCTCAGCCTCGAACGGCAGCAGGGACCGCCGGCTGCGACCCTCCACCAGCCCGTAGCTGCTCTCCCCAGAGGGGTCTGAGCGGAAGGAACTCAGGCTGCGCTCAGAGGCGCTGGGGCAGGCCTGGGGTGAGACCTGAAAGGGTCCCCCAGGGAAGGGCTTGTGCAGGAAGGAGCTGCTGCCTCTTGGGGGGCCTGCCTCCTTCCTGTGCTCCAGCCTGTCCAGGGAGAAAATGTCTGTCTGCGTGGAGTTGTTGTGCTGCAACAAGCTTCGCTTGCTGTGAGCCTGGACCTCCGGACCCTGGGTTCGAAAACTCAACACCTTTTCCAAGTCCTTGAGGTTTTCAGAGATGCTCTGGCCGCTCCAGGAGGAGCTCTGGGGGAACACCTAGGAAGGGATGGCAGAGAGTGAGAGAGGGTGAGATGGCTAAGCTGCCATCACAGACCATCCCTGTGGGCAGAGAAGTGATCAGGAATGGGCCACACACACCCTTAACAGACAGTCTCGCACGCACGCACACATACACGTGCACATACCACCTCTCCCTCTGACAGGTGGGGCTGTCCACCTGCTATTTTCATTGCCCTGGCCACTTTGAACCAGGTCTTTCAACTGGTTCCAATTCCTGCTGAGAATGTGCATTTCCACCCCAGGTATACTGAGTCAGAATCTACATTTTAACAAGATCCCTAGGTGAGTCTTACGTATAACTTCCTGGGAACATTCTGGTTTGAAGCCCTGCTTTAAACTCACAGGAGAGCCAAAGAGTTCTTTTGCATTTGAGCACTTTCTGAAACAAATGCGTTATTAAAAGCATATCTCTTAGTTGGAACCCTCACGCACTGCTGGGGGAAATGTAAAATGGTTACAGCCACTGTGGAAAACACTTTGTGATTCCTCAAAAAGATAAATACAGAATTACCGTATGACCCAGCAATTCCCCTTTTAGGTATGCACCAAGCAGACTTGAAAGAGGGAATTCGAACAGATAACCGCACACCAAAGTTCACTGCAGCACTATTCACAACAGCCAAGAGATGGAAACAACACATTTCCATCAACAGACAAAAAACAAAATGTAGTCTATCCATACAGTGGAATACCCTGCTCAGCCATAAAGAGAAACAAAGTTCGGAAACACACTACGACATAGATGCACCTTGAAAACATTATGCTGACTGAAGTCATTCACTCACAAAAGAGCAAATACTGCATGACCCCCCTTCTATGAAATATCTAGAATAGGCAGATGCATAGAGACAGAAAGTAGGTTAGTGGTTACCACGGGCTGGGGGTACAGAGTTTCTGTTCGAGGTGATGAGAAACTTCTAGAAACAAATAATGGTGATAGTTGCACAACACCGTGAATGTAATTAATGCCACTGAACTGTGCATTTAAAAACTGTTAAAATGGTAAAAAGTTTCATGTTATATATATGTGTATTTACCATAATTAAAAAAAATGCATTTCTTAACGAAATGGATGGTGCTATTTTTTCCAACTTTCTATTATAAATCTTTTCAACACTGCAGAAAAGTACAAAGAACACTCATAAGCTCACTTTCTGGGTTAAAGAATATTTTATCACATTGTTTTTACCTACCATCTGTGTCTGTACTAAAGAACATTTGACAGTAAGTTACAAATATTATGACATTTCACCCCTAACAACTTTAACATGTACCTCCCCAAACTAGGCCATTATCCTATATAACTGTAATACAATCATCACACCCAAAGAAATTAATAATTCCCTAATATCACCTAATTACCCAGCCCATATTCAATTATAGCCAATTGTCCCCAAAATTTCCTTTAAAGCTGTTCTTGGTTTCTGTTTTTAAACCAGGATCCAGTCCAGATTCGTGCATAGTATCACCATATGACCCAGCAATTCCACTCCTAGGTATATACACCTTTGTAAACCAAAAGGGTACCGGTGATGCCACAAAGGAGCTTGGGCACATGAGGCTTAGGCCTTGCCCACCCCAGAGGGCGAGCACAGAGCCAGGCCTGGGCGGGGCTTACCTTCAGCAGGGAGAGGGTCAGGGAGTCCTGGCAGCTCCGCAGCAGAGACTCACATTCATTCAGAGACTTGTTGTCCAAGGCAATGCCATTGATCTAGGGTCAACAGAGAGCCAGTCAGGCCCACTAACAGCATGGCCAGCCTGGGCTCACTGGCCCACTGGGACGTGAGCTGTGCCCAGCCAGCCAACTCGTGTTGGACAGAAGACCGGGTTCTGTATGGTGCCAAGCCTGAAGCTGGCAAAGGAGAGAGCGAGCCGCCCCCAGGAAGGCACAAGAAGCCCGGCCATGGTGCTTCTGAGGTGAATGAGTCACGTGCCTTCATCAGCATTCTAGGGGAAGGTGCTGTCCTCCATCTGGGAGCAGAACACCAAGGACCCTGGAGGGCGGGCTCAGCCCTGCTGCTCCCTGCTGTGTGATGGCTGACCACGGCTCCCCACTTCCAAGTCTCGCTCCTCCATGTAAAAACTAGACATAAACATGTTTGCCTCAAGGGATAGTAAGGACATTGAAAGTGAGATCACAGACATGTACAAGCTCTGTAAACTACAGAGTGCCATGTGAAATGAAGCACCATCACGGTCCCCAAAGCATCTCACAACCCTGGTCCCTGACTCTCTGTCCACACCCCCCACAAAAAAACCAAACCTGTTGCCACTGAGTCGATTCCAACTCATAGGAACCTTACACGACAGTGTAGAATGCGCCATAAGGTTTCCAAGGAGTGGCTGGTAGATTCTAACCACTGACCTTTTGGTTAGCAGCCATAGCTCTTAACCACTGCACCAGGGCTCCATATCCCCTACAGACATGCTCAAATCTTTTTAAGCTATATGTGAGCAGGTGAATGTTTAAACAAATGGGTACACCCCACCATGGAACATTACTCAGCAATAAAAAGGAACAAACTAGTGACAGACACAACAAATTGGATGGGTCTCAAGGGCACTGTGCAGAATGAAAAGAACCAATCTCAGAAGGTCCCTTGCTACATGATTCCATTTATATTAAAAAAAAAGAAGTTGCTGTGGAGTCGATCCCAGTTCATGGCGACCCCATGTGTATCAGAGCAGAACTGTGCCCCTGGGGTTTTCAGTGGCTGATTTTCCCAAGCAGATTGTCGGGCCTTTCTTCTAAGGTGCCTCTGGGTGGACTCTAACCTCCAACCCTTCAGTTAGCAGCCGAGCACATGTGCACCATCTGGGGACTCTTGAAATGACAAAACCATAGTGATGGAGAACAGATTAGTGGTTGCCAAGGTTAAGGATGGTGGGTGCAGAGGTGTGGGTGTTACAATGAAAGGAACGGCATGAGCTAGGCCTCTGCGGTAATGGAACAGACCACGGTGGTGGTTACACCACACTATACATGTGAGAGAATGACATAGAGCTACACACACACGTTGCACCAATGTCAACTTCCTGGTCTGATACTATAGTTATATAACACGTAGCCACGAGGGGAAACTGGGTGAAGGGTACATGGGACCTCTCTGTGCCATCTTCGCAACTTCCTATGGATCTATAATTATTTCAAAACCAAAATTTAAAAAATATTATCTTGGAGTGGTAGGTTAATTTGGGGTTTTTCTTTATAAATTATCTACATCTTAATTTTTTTCACAATGGCAATACTGCTTTCCAAACAAGCTCATAAAAAGGCTGAAATGCTTCGGCAAAGATGTGAAGCAACAAGCTTTCTCATAAGCCGCATGAGAAAATGCCATGACCCCGACAGAGCACTATGGGAAGGCCCCAACACTGGCCAATGCATAGGGCCTCAGATCCCACAATTCCACCCAGCAATCTGCCTCAGGCATTCTCCCGTGGGCACCCATGCAAGGATGTACCGGTGCTCACGGCAACGTTACTTGTAAAGGCAAAGACACTCTGAGTGTCCATCAGGAGGGGGCTGCTTCAACGGCTTAAACTGCCACCGCTAAGGGGCAACACACAGTTACTGAAATGACTCAGGCAGACCTACAGATGCGAATATGGAGAACCTCCAAGACACACTGCTAAAAACTGTGAAGCAAAGTTACCAACTATGTTATGATCCCATCTGGATTAAAAAAGAAAAGTGGGAGATACATGTTTTGAACGTTT
Organism: Loxodonta africana; assembly: GCF_030014295.1. Taxonomy (NCBI): domain Eukaryota; kingdom Metazoa; phylum Chordata; class Mammalia; order Proboscidea; family Elephantidae; genus Loxodonta; species Loxodonta africana. The sequence goes on from NC_087357.1 coordinate 76,497,026, forward strand.
TTAAAAGAAAACACACTAAATTGTTAACAGTAGCTGCCCGGCTGGCAGACGGGGCATCTAGAACTGTGGAAGAGTGATGGGTGCCATCTGCTTTTTGCATGATTGGAATTTTGTGTGTACCATGAAAAAAATGTATGACTTTCTGAATGTATAAAAAGTTAGTTAAAAATATTAAGTGTGTTAGAGAACCTGGAACCGAAGCCGTCCTGGAGACCACCTTCCAGCCCAACAGACAAGCCCATAAAACAAGCAATAACAACCGAGAGGAACGTCTCCTTAGATCAATTATAAGAGATCAAAGGGCAATATTTGCCTAAAAGCAAAGACGAGAAGGCAGGAAGGGGTAGAAAATCAGGATGAAAGGAAACGGGAAGCCCAGGGCAGAACTGGGGAGAGTGCTGACACACTGTGGGGAACGAAGCCAAGGCCACGGAACACCTTATGTACAAACTGCTGAGTGGGAATCTAATTTGCTCTGTAAACTTCCGCCTAATGCACAATAAAAATAAAAATAAATTAAGTGTGAAATTATGAATATCACCCTTGAGTACTGTGCTCCTTTAAAAAAATCACTATATGAGACCAAACAGTCAACAATTATTTTAAAACAAAGATGACAAGGTAAGGAGGCAGGGAAACTACATTAATGGAAAGGGAAGAACCAGAATGGAAACAACAAGAATGCTCACGCATTGTGAGGAATGTAACCAATGTCACTGAGCAATCTGTATAGAAATTGTCCAGTGGTAAACTAAACTGCGGTGTAATCCCTGCTGCTGAAAAGACAAAATGAGCACAGGGAACTTACGTAACTACCCTGAGGAGGGAAGGCCTGGGCAAACTAACGTAGCAGGCGTGCATTATTTATGTAAGAATAGGGTATACTCAGTGTGCCTGCCCTATAGCTCAGCAATCTCACAGCCCTTCTAGGAGTTTCATCTCCAGAGACAGCATTAGGGGTCCCCACAGTGGAAAAGCACACAGGGGAAGCTCATTGCAGGACTGTTACCAACTGCAAAAACTGAAGCTACACCTTACATAACCATCAAATGGGGGAAAATTCAAGCTACATGTAATCAAAAACAGAACACTACGGGGTAGATAAAAATAATGAGGACTGACTTGGAAAGACAGCCACAATGTAGAATGCAAAACTATCAAATAACATAGTATGATCCCATTATTATATTTTAAAAACAAAAATCAGATCTCTGTGTAAGTGTATGCAGGTTTGTATATGCATTTAAGGTCTGTGGGCACACCCACCAAATGGGAGCAGAGATTACCTCTGGGGACAGGACTAAAGGGGGACGACCACTTTCACTTTATATGATCTCGTACTGCTTGAAAATTTTACAGCAAACAAGTGTTACTTTGGTAATAAAACAATTAAAAAAGATAAATATTCAGTAAAACAGATTCAAAAAGCTATACTCAGAATGACATCAATTTCTTAGACAGATAGATACATAGATACTGCCCTACATGTACCTACAGCTATAGAAAAAAAGCTACAAAGAAATAAATAAAAATGCTACTAAAGGTTATCTACCAGTGGCAGCAATGTAAGCAATTTTTATATTTTCTTCCTAAACTTTTTCTGTATTTCCTAATTCTCTACAGTAAATGTAAACCTATCGTGAGGAAAAAAAATCAATTTTAAATGTTCACATGGAATAATACCTAAGAACACGAAAATGAAAACTCAGTCAGTTCATGATTCCTTCTCAAACCTCCCCAGTGTAATTTAACTATTTGTAGAAGACCACCCTGGCCTCATCTTTGAGACTTACCGCGACGATCCTGTCTCCCACCACAAGGGACCCTTCCTTGGCGGCAGGGCTTCCGGGCACCACGGCAGCAGCGTACACTCCATTCTCCAGACTGATGCCGCTGTCTGCAAGCCACAGGCAGACAACGGTCACCAGTGAGCTCCGGCCACCAAGCCACCCTGCCCTCTGGTCTCCCCACCTCGTCTTTGTTGACTAACTAATAAAAGTGGAGGTTGGCAGATGCACCCTGGCCAACTATCCCAGCACCCGGCAAGGTCAGAGCACCCAGGCGGCTCAATACACATCTGGTCCATTGAGTTGAATCAAACACTCAGACAAGCAAGACCCAGGACACAGACGGTCTCCCACCCAGAAAGCATATAGGTGTTTCTACGACATCAATGCCTTATCCCTGGGAAGGAAGTACTCCTGAAAGGAGGCCCGCCCCTTCCACAGCCCGCTACCTTTCTGTCCGCACAGGTTGATGTGCAGTGGTGTGACAACCCTGCCCCCAAGGGACTTCCTCCGCCGCACCACCATGTTGATGGCCCCCTCCCCGTGGAGAAGCGCCTTGATGGCCTGCTTCTTGTCCTTGTTGATGAGGTCCACGTCATTGATCCTCAGCAGCCAGTCGTTGACCCTGAGGGGGCAAAGCTGGGTCAGCACCCACGCAGGTGTGAGACCAGCTGGCACAGCCCGCCACTCCCATTCTGGGAACGGCAGAAAGCGAGCGCCCACATACATATTCAGAAAGATCTAGCTCTACCACTTATTAGCCATGTGACCCTGAGCAAGTGAACTAGCCCTCTGTGCCTGAGTGCCCTCATCTGTAAAATGGGGTAATAACAGTACCTACCTCAGAGGACTGTAAAGTTTAAAGAATTAACGTATATAAAGTGCTTAAAGTGGTACTTAGCACATTTTTTTTCCAGCTGCCACTGAATCATCTCCGACTCACGGCAACCCTGCGTGTGTCAGAGTAGAACTGTGCTCCATATAGTTTTCAATTGCTGATTTTTTGGGAATAGATTGTCAGGCCTTCCTTCCAAGGTGCCTCTGGATGGGCTCAAACCTCCAACCTTTTGATTAGCAGCCAAGTACGTTAACTGCCTGCACTACCCAGGGACCCCACTTAGCACACAGCAAACCCTAAATACGTGTTATCTTACTATCACCACTATTTCATGGAATGAGCAGGCACACCTTGAATTCTCATAGGTACTGCCTGGTCCCTTCTCCACCCAGAGAAGCAAAAGACAGCACCCTGGTGACTGGGGAAAATCCAGATTCAGAGGCAACCAACAGGCAGGAGTTCCGTTTAAGAACAATATTAGCAGTTGCACCTGAAGGTTTTGCACAGACTCGTGGGGGTCTCCAGGTCCTGGGATGCTCCCTAACTTCCTCTGGGCCTGTGGGCCTTTGCACTGGGTTAAAGAGGCCCACCTTACACCTAGGGTGTGGGCCTCCTAGACTCATACCTTAATCGGCCATCAGCAATGCTTCCTTTGTCCACTTTAGTGACAAATATGCCACAGTCCCCTGGGAAACAGGGCTCATTCACACCTTCTGCCATATCAAACCCAAGAGCCTTCAAGTCAATATCCTCCTGTGAAGACAGCAGCAGCAGCACCTGTTAAAAGCAGCGCTGAAGAACACTCGGCTCGCAATCCCTCACACCCTCACTCCAACGTGGGTGACAGTCCCGTCACCGTGTCGTGTCTGATAGGCACGCAACCCCCAACATGGGAACCTATGGACAGGCACAATCCACCCCTTAGCCACTGGAGACAGACACACATCCGCCCTGTCTCCTCTGGGGCTCTGCTCTTCCCTCAGCTTCCAGGCACCATGTCAGCGTTGCCACGTGACACAAAGACACCCCCCTGCTGCAACCTCACTCTGACAAGGACAGGAAAGGATGTGTTCACACCCCTGGGAGGAAAAACTGAGCCGCGAAATTAGCAACCATGAGACTGGGGGACGCTACGAGAAGGCCACCTACCCCCTCACTCCCCAGGCCAAAGTCTTCACGCCAAGAAGAATGGGGAGAAGGAACCGTCAAGGCAACTCACCGTCTCCCTCTCAAATTCTACAACTTCCGTTTCCCACTCCATGGAGTCCGTGTCGATGGCTGAGTCATGGGAGCTGTGGGCCAACAGCTGCCGGAACCGGGCCTCCTTTCCCAGGTGGGATTCCATCTGCTCCCTGTGAACAGAGAGAACATGACACAGGCTCTCGGAGAGGCAAGGCTCCTACATTCTCAAGGCTGCAAGCCAAGCTTGGCCACCTGTGAGTGCTACGTGGGCTCCTTCCCCCAAACCTCATGCTGCGGTTAGCTGCTGTCAAGTCGGCCCCCAACTCATGGCGACCCATGCACAACAGAACGAAACACTGCCTGATACGGTGCCATCACCACGATCAGCTACAGGTTGGACTGTCGTGATCCACGGGGTTTTCACTGGCTGATTTTTGGAAGTACATCATCAGACTTTCTTCCTAGTCTATCTAAGTCTGGAAGCGCCCCAGGAGCCTCTTCAGCAATACACAAGCAAGCCTTCACTGACAGACAGGTGGCAGCCGCCCACGAGGGGCACCGGCTGGGAACTGAACCAGGGTCCCCCACACAGAAGGCGTCTTCTCCCACTGAACCACCAATGCCTTGTGACTTCACACTACCCACTGCCGTGGAGTCGATTCCGACTCATAGCGACCCTATAGGACCTCACTCTAAAAAAAAAAACTAGCCCCCAGCAAACCTAGAGGGTCAGGTCAAGACTTCTTCATGATCAGTGGGTTTTCATGGTGGTTACTGACTATTTTTAAAAAGTCAGCATTTCTCCCCAGACTGATCTACAGGTTTATCGCAATTCCTATCAAAATTCCAGCAAAATATTCTGTAGATACAGACAAGACCATTCTAAAATCTACACGGAAAGGCAAAGGAACCAGAAGAGTTAAAACATCTGAAGGAGTCAAGAATAAACGTGGGAGTAACACTCCACCCAGTACTAAGGCTTCCTAAACGGTTACAGACTGCGTGGTACTGGCGGAAACACAGACACGAATCAAAGGGATAGAATGGAGAACCCAGAAACAGACCCACAAAAGTATGTCAACTGATTTTTGACAAAGGTGTATAACCAACTCAGGGCAGAAAGGATCATCTTTTCAACAAATGGTGCTGGAGCAACTGGACATCCATAGGCAAAAAAATAAACCTCACACCTTACATAAAAATTAACTCAAGACGATCTAAACGGAAAACGGAAAACTCTTTATCTTTTAGAAGAAAACACAGGAAAAAAATCTTTTAGATCAGGGACAGGTGAAGGGTCTTAGATGTAACACTGTCAATAAAAATAATAATAATTGATAAATTGGACTCCTCAAAATTAAAAACTTTAGCTCTGTGAAAGACCATGTTAAGAGGATTAAAAAGACTCAGAAACCTTTTGATATTCCCCACGTAACATCTTTCTTTCTAAAATCTGGACCCAAACCGCCTTTCCAGGCTCATCGATGATGCCCACTAGGCTCCTGCACCCTGGGGGCCCACTTTGGTTCCCTGATCCAGTGTACGTGCCCGGTGTCCACACCTGTGCCTGGGTTGTGCGCTCACTGGCCTCCTCTAGAATGCTCCAATGCCTCCTCTTCCTGAGCCGCCTCCCCCGCCGTCCCTGCCCCCCCAAGCCCGGTGAAGGGTTCTTCCCTCCAAGCTCTGCACTGAAAGCCTCGGCAGATGACTGGGGCCTGCCCATGAGCATCCACAGAGCAGGGCTTCCTTGGGGGCAGTGCTGACCCCTCCTCAGTACCCCACCAGCCTGACAACTTAGCAGAAAGAAGGTGTGAATACAAATGTGCTGAACCAACAAGGGAACGAAGGTCTCCTACTCAATTAAAACGCAAAACCTCCTCCCATGTTCAAGCCCCAGAGGAGCCAGGATTTAATTTGATTCCATCACTTCCTGGAGTCGAGGTGGGTCCCTGGGAGAGCATCTGCCACTTCACCTGCTAATGTCTGGGACGATCCTAGGAGCATGAAAACCCCCAGGGCTTCTGGGTTTTTTATTTAATGACAAAGCCCTTTATCTTAGGGTAGATTTTACTGAGTAGGGGAGGGAAAGCAGACCGTCACTCCCTTCTGACAGCCATCTCTCGGGGTGTGTACACTCACACACACTCACACTCACACACAAGCTCACTGCCCCTGCCCCACACACCAGCTTGGGGAACTTCAAAGAATAGGTGACAGACAGTCACCGCTTCTCTACTACAGTCCTGTTCTAGACTACACTGGCGGCTCTTAGGCTCTGCCAGTGTTTACTGCTAAACTTTGATCTTTGTGTTTTCAACCCATTGCTTCAGGCCACCAAGTCTTAAATGACATCCTTAGAAGTGGTGCTGTAACCGAGGGGAGGCTGTCTCACACCCCAACCATCTCTCCTAAATTACACGGGCTGCCTTCAGACCAACAAACCACAATCTACAATTAGATTCACTTATGTATTTGATTCTCAAATGGCCCGCCTTTGGTCTGTCTCCTGTGGACCGTGAGCACCACGAAGGCAGGGACTTTGCTTGGTCAGCACTGTCTGTCCAGGGCTTCTCACAGGGCCTGGCCCACACAGAGGACACCCTACAGAGAAATCTGTAGGACGAGTAAGTGATTCCACGTCCCCAGACGGCAAGAGCCACATCTCACATCCAGGGTTTCCTTGCTGTGTGCCTTTTCATGTGTCCCGGCACCATCATCATGTGCTAATCAGAGGGCTGGTGCCATCTCCTGCAGAGTCTAAGAGTTTCTAATCAATTTCCAACCCGGAGGCATTTGGACCCATTCTATAGGCTGACAGAGTGAGGCCGAGTGACCGGACGGCCATATTGAGGCCAGTCCGATGAGCTCAAGGATGCCTCGCCCTGATGGGAGCAGGGAACCCACTCCCAGGCACATACATATCTTCAGGCAGGTGCCCCCCAGGCCTACTTGAGCTCCTTAAGCTCCCGGATGACGTCATTCTTCTGTTTGCGAGTGTCATCCAGGCCTCGCAAGGCCTCGGCCAGCTCACTCACGGCCCGGTCCCGCTCCCGCCGCAGGTTGTCACATAGCGTCCTGGCAGAGGGAGGCAGAGGCAGAGGGCAAGGTTGCATCAGGGGCAGGTGAAGGTGGGGACTCATGAAGGAGCCCTGGCTCCCAAACGCTCAAGACTCCTGCCTTGTCCCAGGTGCACACAGAAGGAGCATTTGGGATTCTGGGTGAGATCAAGGCCACCCTGTCCCATGACGGGGGGAACACTGAGAACTCGAGAGGGGAAGATCACTGGGCAATGCGCATCAGTCCAGGGCTCTTCCCACGACTCTACCCTCACCGTGCCTGGGGTTAGCAACAGCCACCCCTCGCCCTCCTACACACATTCACTACTCTAACGCCTGGCAGGGGGGCTCTCCTGCAACAAGTGTGCCGGCATCCACCAGGGGTCTCCTAACTACCCAAACGCAGGGCCTTCTAGAGCTGCTGCCCACTAGGCTGGGAGCTGCCCTGGGATCGCCATGCACGCGCCCTCCTCCTGGCTGCCCTGGGATCACCATGCACACACCCTCTCCCCAGGGCCCTGGAATGGCCATACACACACACTCCTCCCCGGTGCTATGGGATTACCATGCACGCGCCCGCCTCCTGGTTGCCCTGCAATCACCAGGCACGTGCCCTCTCCCCGTTGCCCTGGAATCGCCATGCACACAACCTCCTCCCCGGTGCCCTGGGACAGCAGAGCACATGGCACCCCACACCCTGCTACCCTGGCGTTGCCATGCCCATACCCTCCTCCCCACTGCCCTGCCCTACAGATCTGGCCCAGGCCCCACACGGCACCTAGCCCCTCATACACATCATACATGTCTGCCAGCCTCAGAGGCCATTTCCAGCCCCTGCCCTCTTGCTCCAGAGATCTAAGAACCCAGCACACAGTAGGCGCACAATGAATACTGGCTGAGAGAATGCATTTCGGTAGTGTGCTCTCATCAGAAGCCCCTTACAGAGGAAAGACAGCTGTGCCACTTCACAGGGACTATGGGCGGGAGCAGCTCGGGACATCCAGGGTAAAGTGATGTGGGAAGGACAGACCACAGGGAAACAGGGAGGGGAGCTGGGCCCTCCACCAAGTGTGAGAAGGGACTGGCCAGGAGTCCCTACCTTCCTGCACACCTGCAAACAACCTGACGCTCCCGTAGACCCCACCTAAGTCACAGGAGGGGAACCCGAGGGCGTGGGCGGCCCTGTACCTGATGCTGTCACGCTCTGCCACGATCTTGTCCCGCTCCTGGAAGGCCCAATCCCGCCGGCACTTGGCCACATCTGTCTCCTGGAGGGCTTCCTTCAGCTCCTGGCACAGAGTCTTGCACTGCTTTCGGAGAATTTCAACCTCCTTGTTGGCTCTCCCAGCATCCATTGTCACTGTGTCCTTCATCTGGAGGGCATGGGGACAAGCAGAGGGGACCTTTCACTGAGCTTTCTGGCCCCAAAGTGTCCCCTACCAGTGCCAGGGTCTGGCCTGAGGCTCGAGGGAGCTGAGCGGTGGGGAGCACTTAGATAATATCCGGAGCCCGTCCTAGCACCCCCACCCCTCCTGAGCCTGCACCCCCAACAACTACACACCCAAGTCCATAGCCAGATCACCAGTGATGCTGAGTTAGGGTCCAGTCCAAACTCTCAGGACCCCACACAGCCCTGGGCCGGAACTCCAGCCTCTGGTCAGCCACAGACCTCAGGGACCCAGGACAATGCCTCCTGTAGCATCCTCGTTAGAGGTTCGGTCACCCTTCCCTGGCTCACACCTTCCCCAGGGTCTGCTGTGGCTCTCTAAAGAACTCTCCTAATACAGTTACCTGAGACCGGGCTGCAGTGGAGGGTGCAGACACTGGCCATGCTCGAAGCAGAAAAATCGTACTTTCCCCACCCTCTGTGTCTGCAATACTGGACTTTATACTCTGGTATACTGAGTAATTTTTAAATACAATGCACCGGTATTTTTGAGGACCGTTCCAACTCCAGTCCAGGCTTTCTGAACAAGTCAAACATGAACACGCCCCCAGCGGGGCTGAGACTGGTTACCTCTGCACCAGAGATCTCCCCTCCCCACGAGAAGACTGAGGAAGACAAACGGCGTGTGGCCACTCTCCAGTGGAGAATTTAAATCAGCAATCAACCAACCAGTGGGCGTGGAGTCGATTCAGACTCATGGCGCCCCCTGTGTGTCGGAGTAGAACTGTGCTCCGTACGAGTCCCTGGGTGGTGCAAACAGTTGACGCTCAGCTGCTAACCAAAAGGTTGGTGGCTCCAGTCCACCCAGAGGCTCCACCCAGAGGTGCGCTGGAAGAAAAGCCTTCTGATCTGAAAAATAAGCCACTGAAAACGCTACAGAGCAGAGCTAAAAGATGGCAGCCTTGGCAAAAACAAGGTCAAAAAGATCAACTGCCTTCCAATCGGGACAAAAGGATGAAGGAGACAGAGGAAAATATAACTACCCCTCAATCAGAAAGAGCTGGAAAAACTGTGCACAAAATATTTGTCGTAACTTGAGAGAGATGCCATTGACATACTGTTCAGGTCTCACTTTCCACAAGATCAATTTAAATTATTATAGTTCCAATTTTCTACTATTTTACTCACTTTTATGCAGTGTTGAGTGTTGGGTTTACTTTGCTATTTTTAAAAACAAAAACACTTTTATTAATTTTATTTGTCAAGAATTTATTATGATCGTGTAACAATGACATTTTTTAATATTTACGACATGTGTATACAGTTTTATATTTGAAATACATATTTAGTTTCCTGGGAATTCTTTTCCATTCTGCTCTGATACAGTACTAGTCTCAAGCTGAGGGCCAGAGATGGAATTGGGTGGCTTCTTCCTCTCTCCCCATCTCCCCTTCCTTCTCACTGGGACCCTGGTCTTTATTGGTCCCCAAAATGAGCTCATCCCCAAAGACTGTTTCCCTGTGAGAAGCATGAAGAAGTACTATAATTAGTTCCCTCTAGGGAAGAGGAGGAATGAGGTCACTTCAAAGGAGCAGGACCCAGGAGACCCCTGTCAGATTCCTGACTGTACGGAGGAGGAGCCTCAAGTTCTGAGAAGTGACCTGCCACGGTTCTGCCAACTAGTGGCAGAGGTCTCCTGCCTCCTGCTGCAGGGCCCCTTCCTCTGCACCATGCTATCCCCCAATGCTGACTCCCGCTCTGTAAGAGTGCTATCCAAGAACTCTTTCTGCCTGCCCTGGGTGGTCTTGGGGCCACAGGCCTGGGGAGAAATGGGCTGGTTGCCATGACCCTCACCTGGCCCGGGCATGTGGCTAACTAGAAAGGCCTCTGGACTGCAGCCCCACCCAGCAAGGCAGAGCCCACTCCAGGGTCACAGGCCAGAGTGAGTCCGGGCACCTGTTTCTCCTGCTCAGGCAGCACCTGCTGCTGCTTCCCCAGCCTCCAAGCCCTTGAATATCCCTCCTGCTCCTCTGCCTTGCCCTCTGCTCAGAGCAGTGCTTCCCCTCCTGCACACACGGTTTGGTCCCTCTCCACCAAAATGAGCTCACTGCCTAAAGCAGACTGATAGCTAAATGCGCATCTGCACTCAGAGGCAGCAGGGAGGCAGGGACCAGGGACCAGGGACCAGGGAGCCAGTGCCTGCCAGGACAACAGAGCTGGCCTTTCTGGGGGCTCTTTCCGAGACGCCTGTCTTGGGAAGTGACTTGGAACCTGAGGAGAACTTCTATAACAGGAGGCAGTGTCCCCCAAGCTTCCTAGGAGGCAACCCAGCTGCCCCAGGCAGTTACTGAGCCCTCCTAAAGGCTATGAGCCTTGATAGGACCAGGTCAGCTGATGGCCAGGGGGTGTTCCACGCAAGAGACACTCCCGGGGTACACCTGCTCTGGCACGCCCTCAGAGTAGGAGGGGAGAAGGCAGAGCACACCTAGGGTCCAGAGCTAGGAAAGGCACCAACAGGCCTTTGGACCTCTTGGTGCTGCCCCCTGCCCTCTCCCTGACCCCACCCACCCAGGAGACAGGCCTCAGAAAGGTGATGGCGGCAAGAGAGGAAAGGCGGCAGCAGAGGGAGGAGGGCAAAGTACAGGGGACTAGGGGACACTCACTCAGCTGAGCAGAATGAGGACGTTTCTAAGATGAGGAGTCAGAGTGGCTAAAGGCCCTCCTCAGCTCAGGCCCCAACCAAGCAGCTGCTGGACAGGCCTGGAGTGGGGTACCCAGGAGACAACCCCAGGAAACCTCACCAGGCCACAGGAGGGAGTCAAGACTCCCCATCCAGCCTCAGAGCCAGGATGGCACAGGCCACAGCATTGGCCGCCTATGGGCGGGTGGGAAGTAGTCTTGCCCGTAAAGCCGAACAAACTTCAGAAGAAGTGGAGGGTTTCAGCTCCGCAAGTACCCGGCTGCAGAGGCAGGGGTGGGGCTCTCCTGCCTGCCTGCTGGCACGGAACAGCGTCTAGGAGAGATTCCTGCCTCAGCTAACAGGAGACTTGATGCCCAGCCAATGTCCCCCGCGTAGGCCTGGGAACTGGACTCGGTCTGAAGGGCACAGCACAGCCTGCGGAAGGGTGGCAGCACTTAGACACCATTTCCAAAGGCTGCAGGAGACATGTGTTAGCAAGGCTCATCACGGGCCAGCAAGCAGGGAATTTGGCACTCTGCCTCACACTGCTCCGTGCCTTCCAAACATCCCCAGAAAGCACCTCTGACCTCTCCAAGCTCAAACACCCGCCCAAACAGCCTCACTGTCCTACCACAGGCTCACCTGTGTAAGACACTCCCTGACCCTTTGTTTTAGTTACCGACTTAGTTACTTTCAGTTTTCTTCTTAGTCATTCTGTTTTCCTCATCCGATATGGGCATTCTCCTCCAACAATTAAGCAGCTCAGATTCCAGGATATAAAAAGGAGTTGCTGGTTTTTCTAGGAGAATTACTAAGTTCTTTTGGTGACATAGTGGTTAAGAGCTTGGCTGTTAACCAAAAAAGGTCGGCAGTTCGAATTCACCAGCCGCTCCTTGGAAACCCTACAGGATGGTTCTGCTCTGTCCTACAGGGTCGCTGTAAGTCAGGATGGACTTGACGGCACCTAACAACAACAAGACATTATCTCTGCTTATCAAAAATTGCTTTTTAATGTCTTTTTAAAATTTCATCTAAGTAGCTCTTCCTTTTCAAGAGTATACCACATCGGTTTTCAACTCAATGGTCTACAGAAGTCTCAGCCCCTTTATAGAACATGGCCATCATTTGACCTCTTTTTACCTATAAAAGCAGTTTCATAGGGTTCACCCTAAAACTAACAGGGCAGTTAAGATTCAGATAGTAATAATAATAATAACTCAGATAGGAACAGTAATAATTCAGATAATAATAACCTTAATAACAAAAGTAAAGACTCAAACCATTCCCACTTGATGTGGGGCACGATTCTAAGCACTTCTCCGGTATTAAATTGCTTGAGCGTCACAACGGCCCGGTGAGGCACATGCTATTATCATCTCCATTTTGCAGATCAGGAAACTAAGGCATAGAGAAGCTAAGACAGGGTGGACTGATGAGGCCTGACTCCCCGACCCCTCACACAGCCTGGCACAGGAGGTGTGACTGCCGGTGCAAAGACTCACAGGGCGCTGGCTGCCACGGGCATCAGCTCTGCATGTGCTGGGCAGAGAGGGGTCTGGCTATCCCCTCCAAAGCACTTTGTCCCCCTGCCAATTCACCTGGGCCTCAGCACCCTGCTTTTTGCCTCTCATAGACCAATTTTAAAACCCGCATTCTAACTGAGCTGTAGACAAGAATGACAGAGAGACATGAAGAGAGGACTACTTTGCTGGGGAGAAGATCTGCTACGATCAAGGTCAACAGCTCTAAGCAGCACTGACTGACAGGATGGGAAGGAGGAGTCCACAGGCCCATGCAAACTGCTGCAGAACCAACCTAGGCTCAGGGTGAGGAGCACCAGTGACGAGGTTGGCATGGTTGGGTGGAAAGGGTGCAGGACATCCACACTGCTCATGCAGCAGTCCAGCTGAGCAGCCTAATCCGATGCTACTGAACACGCCCGTCCCCCTGACCATGGAGCCATGGCCGTCAGGGAGCACGGCTTTAGTAGACAGGCCTCCGGCTCAGCCTGGGCCCAGCACAAGCCTGGGCCACCCTCTTGAAAGGGCAATCTCCATTAGAGGCACATGCCACTGGTGGCAAAGAGCCCCTGAGGGTGCACTTCCAAATCACAGGGGTAAAGGTGGCTACGGCTTTGGGAACTTGGTCTTGGAATCTTGTTTCTTAATGCGAAAGCCCTTGAGATATCCCCTGGCTTATCAGCAGGAGACTGACCTACAATTGCCTGGCTCTGGACATGGGTGTGAGTAAGAAGGTGTCTGTGTGTGCCATCCGACTTTCTTCCCAGACTGTAAGTTCCAGAAGCCCAGGAACGTGGCTAGGCCTCCATCGTGTTCCCCCCAGCCAGCCCCAGCCCAGAGCTGGGCACTGAGCACAGACTCAGCAGTTACCTGGGCAGTGCCCAATAACCCAGCTAGCATTCAGGCCTATAAATGAGAGGCCCTTCACTCCGACTCAGAGGAGGGCTCCTAAGCCGAACAGCACACGCTCTGCAGCTCGTTCCTCCCTGGCCACTTCAAGAGATGCTGCAAGGCCCCCCACCTGTCTGCCGCCAGCCCACCTGCCGCAGCGCCTCCATCTCCTCGCTGGCTGCCTGCTTCTCGGATGTGCTGTTCTTGAGCTTGGACTCGGCCAGCTCCACCTCGGTCTGCAGCTTGTCCAGCTCGGAGATGACCTGGTCCCGCTCGCTCATGATGAGCTTGTATTCGCTGTACACCGCGTCTCGCTCTTCCTTGTACTTCTCTGACTCCTTGGCAGTCTTGGCCTGTGCGCTCCTCAGCTCTGTCAGCTCCGACTGCAGCAGCTCCAGCTCCCACTGCAGCTCCTTGTTCTGGGCTGTGGCCTTGCTCAGTTCGTGGTGGATGGCCTCGAACCTGGGGAGACAGGCAGAGGGACATGGGCGGGGATGGGGCCCTGCCAGTCAGCTGCTGGGCCGCTCGGTGTGGCCTTGCTCAGCTCGTGGTGGATGGCCTCGAACCTGGGGAGACAGGCACTGGGATGTGGGGGGGATGGGGCCAGCCACTTGGCCATGCTGGACAGCTAAGCATGAAGCTTCCAGCACCCCCAAAACTGAAAAGTCATGGAGGACCAGTGTCCCTGGACCTGGAATTTTCTCAGCCTCTTACAAATACCACACGTTAACTAAGGACTTCATGCCCTTTGCGCTACTAGGCTACACTCTTTAAAAAAAAAAAAAAACAGCATATGAGAGATGAAAGCGGCCTTAAGAATCATTTAGTCCAACACCTCATTTACAATACAGACAGTAAGGCCGTGAGGCGGTCGGTGACTGGCCCAAGGTCACAGCCCAGTCCTCCCAAGCCAGGAAGCACCTTCCATACAGGTAGCCCTGCAAATTGAGCCTGCAGCTCTAGAGCAGCGTTTCTCGAAGTGCGTTCCTTAGAACGTCAATGTGGCAAGGGTTCCGCTTATAAGTGTGTTCCATGATGACTTCCTGCTTGGGAAACATTGCATTCTGGGTCCCCCTCTTGTAGAGTCCTACTGTACAATACCAGAATAAAGGCCCTGACAAGTCCTGCAGTAAAGAAAACTGTGTGTGACCCAGGAATTACCAAGCCTCCTTATCCAGAGAACACCTTTTTCACATGAAACCAAGGAAAGCTCCAGAGAACTACTGTTCAACAGGAATGTTTCTTACAAAACACTGTTCATGTGCAGGGATCATACCTCCAAGGAAGATTATATTCTCTAATATAAAATACAGCCATAGAAGAAACAATGCCCAGGACAATGAACTTCCCTATTTGCTGGGTGGGTGGCTGACAAAGACAGGAGGGGCTTGTGGGAAACCCTAAGACACAGGATGCTCAAAACACAAGAGAGTTGTTCAGATGGGAACAAGGAATCATAATCACAAGACACACAGAGTGTCTCTGATGGTTCATTTTATGGGTCATCTTCACTAGGCTAGGGTTCCCAGTGGTTTGGCTAAACACTAGTCTACTTACTGCCCTGGAGTAGTTACATGTGATTAAATCAGCTGGCCGTAGGTACAGGAGATTACCTTTCATGATGTAATCTAAAGGAATGTGATCAACCAATCAGTTGAGGTCGTAACAATGTAGGATAGATCTTAAACCTAATCACTTTTGAGTTATGAAAACACCAGAGCCGACAAAGAGATACACACAAGGGGAGACAGATGACATGTGAGGACCGTCTACAAGCAAAGGAACACCAAAGATCGCCACCAGACACTAGATACTAGGAGCGAAGCTCACAGAAGGAAATCAATACCACAGCCGAGACCCTGATGTGGACTTCTGGCCTCCAGAAAAGGAAGAAAATAAATGTATGTTCTTTAAAGCCACCTTCTTGTGGTATCTGTATTACAGCAACCCTAGGTAACTAAGAGTGCCAAAACAAGGTTTCCTGGGAACATTCCTGGAGATAAGTTTTTTTTCCTTGAAAAAGCAAAATAGTTTGTGCTGATTTTACTCCCTGAAAGCGGCTGGGAGCCTTGCAGACAACCGTAAGCCCACAAAGGAGAGGGGCCCAGCAGAACAGCAGATACCCCAAGCTCTCTGGATGTCTCCAAGAGCAGGAGGCGGGGGGACGGCCCTGACTCCTACCTCCGCAGGGAGAGGGCGCACTGGTGCTGCAGCTGGATGGCCGTGTCCCTCTGCTGGGTCAGCATCTCCGTCTGCTTCAGCAGGCGCTGGTTCTCCTCCTCCAGCTTTTCCAGGCGGCTCATGTCCGAGCTGTGGATGGCGACCTTCTCGCTGTACCGCTTCCGCAGGGCATCATAGTCCTTCTTGACCACCTCCAGCTTGTCCATGGCCGTGTCGTACAGCTTGTTGAGGATCTCGGATGACCCGTTGTGCTTCAACACCTGGAGAGCAGAGAGAGTCACGCTCACCAAAGGCCTGGAGCTGGCGGGAGAGGGCAGAGCTCGCCACTCTTTCTCCAGTCTGCATGGGACTGTTGAGGAGGGAGAGGACAGGCCACACCACCTCCTGTCAAATTCTACAGGACCCGAGTCGCACTGGGCTGATTCATTCAGTCACTGCTTCACACGCATTCATTAAGTCCTGTGCAGAAAAGGGTTAAGACAGCAGGCTCCCATCCTCAGGCCTGCATGCAAGGTCAGCCATGGTTGGCAACTGCTAAACCGTTCCGTACACTGACATACAACTTTTCGTAAACGGTAAGAATGGCTCATGGTGCCCAGACTATATGACGTGGCAGGTGCTCAACACCTGCTTTCCTTCTGGGGCCCTGGAATTTTGGTACATGCTAGGTAGAGGTGCCTACATGACCAGCCCCCAATAAAACCCTTGGGCACTGGGTATCTAACGGGTTCCCTGGTAAACAACCTCACACCATTGTCACAATTTGATGCTGGAGAATTTAACAGAGTCCAGGAGAGGACTCCTGGACACTTGCGCCAGCTCTCCCCTGGACCTCGCCCCGAGCCTCCCCCCCTCTGCTGCCCCTGCTCTGCATCCTGCCACCACATTAAACCTCAGGCGTGACTACAACTACGTGCAAAGTCCTGCGGGTCCTCCTAACGCCTCAGGGGACTGGTGCTGGGGACCCCAACGGAAGTCCCTCCTATGTTGTAGGTGTTGGTGACCCTGAACAGGACTGATAAAGACTATGAACCTTTATGGACCTTTTATCCTAGTGTGAGGAGACAGGTAGGTATGTAGGTAGGTAGATGAATGGACCAAATAAATAAATAATAAAATAGCATAAAATAATGTCAAAGCATGGAAAGGACTACCAAGAAAATTAACGACAGAATAGGAGAACAGGCTAGAGAGAGACTTCTGAGCAGCAGGTGGAAGGCTGTGCGAGGGGCTAAGGCCTGTGGAGGCCTCTCTAAGAAGGCGGTTCCTGAGCTAAGACACAAATGCTGAGGAGCAGCAGCCAGGAACACACCAGGCAGAGAGGGGAGTAAATGCAAAGGCCCTGAGGCAGCAACAAACTGATGCGGTCTAGGGACAAAGCAAAGGGCAAGGCAGTGATGAGCCAACTGTCCGAGCGGGAGGGGGTACTAAAGAAGATGGAGAAGTGGGCCCATCACGCTTCAAGGCTCACAGTGGGGATTGTACCCTGGGATGGAAACCACAGGGGGGTTAGCCAGAAAGCCTTATAATCTCACTGACAGGTTGGGTCTACCAAACATTCAGAGAACAGCCTGCACCAAAAAAACAAAACAAAACAAAAAAAACCCAAACTTGTTGCTATCAAGTCAATTCCAACTCATAGCAACCCTATAGGACAGGGTAGAACTGCCTCATAGGGTTTCCAAGGAGCGCCTGGTGGATTCCAACTGCTGATCTTTCGGGTAGCAGCTGTACCTCTTAACCACTATGCCACCAGGGAGTACTACTCAAACTATTTAGAACATAGAAAAGGAAGGAATACTTCCCAATTCATTCTATGAAGCCAGCATAATCCTAATACCAAAGCCAGGCAAAAACACCACAAAAAAGGAAAATTACAGACCAAAATCGCTCATGAATATAGATGCAAAAATTCTCAACAAAACTCTAGCCAAGAGAATTCCGCATCGTATCAAAAAAATAATACACCATGACCAGAGGATTTATGCCAGGTATGCAAGGACAGTTCAACATTAGAAAAATCAATCAATGTAATCCACCCCATAAATAAAACAAAAGAAAAGAATCACATGATCATCTCAATCCATGCAGAAACAGAATTTGATAAAATTCAACACTCATTCCTGACAAAAACTCTCAATAAAATAGGTATAGAACAGAAATCTCTCAACATAATAAAGGGCATCTATGCAAAACCAACAGCCAACATTGTCATCAACAGCGAGAGGCTGGAAACAGTCCCCCCAAGAACAGGAACAAGGGTGACCTTTATCACCACTTCTATATAGCACTGTGCTAGAAGTCCTAGTTAGAGCAATAAGGCAAGAAAAATAAATCAAGTGCATCCAAATTAATGAGAAAGAAGCAAAAGTATCCCTATTTGTGGATAATATGATACTATACATAAGAACCCAAAGGACTCCACAAGAAAATTTTGGGAAAAAATAGAAAGATTCAACAGAGTAGCATAATATAAGATAAAATACAAAAATCAGTTGGATTCCTATACACCAATAAAGAAAATTATGAAAAGGAAATCAGGAAAACAATGCCATTTATAAAAAGCCACTAAAAAAATACAATACTTATGAATAAATCTAACCAGGGACAGAAAAGATCTATACAAAGAAAACTACAAAACACTGTAGCAAGAAACCAAACAAGACCTACATAAATGGAAAAGCATATGATGCTCATGGATAGGTGGACTCAATATTATGAAAATGTCAATTCCACCTAAAGCAATCTACAAATACAATGTAATCCAGATCGAACTACCAACAGCATTCTTTAATGAGATGGGAAAACTAATCATTAACTTTATATGGAAAGGAAAGAGGCCCCGGATAAGTAAAACCCTACTGAAGAAGAAGAATAAAGTAGGAGAACTTGCACTACCAGACCTCAGAACCTACTATACCGCTAAGGTCGTCAAAACATCCTGGTAGTGCTGGTATAATGGCAGACACATTCACCAAAGGGACAGAATCAAGAATCCAGACGTAAATCCATCCGCCCATGGACATCTCACCTTTGAGAAAGACCTAAGTCCATTAAATGGGGAAAAGACAGTCTTTTTAACAAATGGTGCTAGCAAGACTGGATGCCCATCTGTAAAAAAATGAAACAGGACCTATACCTCACATCATACACAAAAACTAATTCAAAATGGATCAAAGACGTAAATATAAAACTAAAAACTATGAAGACCATAGAAGAAAAAATACGGTCAACACTAGAGACCCTAATACACGGCATTAACAGAATACAAACCATAACAATACACAAACACCGGAAGATAAACTAGATAACTGGGGTCTTCTAAAAATTAAACATTTATGCTCATCGAAAGACTTCACCAAAAGAGTAAGAAGAAAACCTACAGAATGGGAAAAAAATTTTGGCTATGACAAATCCAACAAAGGTCTACTCTCTCAAATCTACAGGAAAATCCAACACCTCTCCAAGAAATAACGCAAAAAACAAAGAGCAGACTAGGGCGGACCTGAATACAGTGGTGGCCCACATGACCAACAGACAGTAGTTAACAAATCCAGCAAAAATCCATGGCCCGACCTAAATGGTGAAATCCTTGAGAATAACGTGGGCAGGAGCCATCGGTGACACTCTGCAGGCAACCAAGAATAAGCTATTGTCACTACCTACCCCTAGGACTAAGCAGGAAGCCCAACATTTGATTGGCTTATTTGGATTTTGGAGAACGCATATTCCACATCTGGGAATCCTGCTGACCCCCATTCATAAAACCACTTGGAAGAAAACTTTTCAAGAGGGGGCCAGGGCAATATGTCTGAACTTCAGAAAACAGTCTCACTCTCCCTGCCTTGAGGCCCTTATGATCCACATTCAGACATGATTTTGGAGATGTTTGC
This sequence comes from Loxodonta africana, assembly GCF_030014295.1. Taxonomy (NCBI): domain Eukaryota; kingdom Metazoa; phylum Chordata; class Mammalia; order Proboscidea; family Elephantidae; genus Loxodonta; species Loxodonta africana. The sequence continues at coordinate 76,516,441 of NC_087357.1, forward strand.
CACACGTGCTTACGAAAACTGGAGCTTACGGCAAAAACCTGAGAATGCCACCCTACAGCGACCACTGGGACTCTGGACTAGAAAATTTCCAGATGCTACAGCAGGACACATGCCATCTGTAAAGCAATTACTTACCTGCTGTTGGGCGTTGCCTGAAACTGCCTCGTTGAGAGAGGACATAAAATCATCATGAGACATGAGATACCCATAGTATCTTGGATAATATCAGAGAAACACCCTGATAAGGAAGGTGGTGTCCAAGATAGTTCCATAATAAAATGGAAGTGGTTCATACAAGAATAAGTTACTGGGGGAATGCAGGGAGGTACCCATTGTACCCACGAGAGGGAGCCTCTTTTCCTATAGGTCCTACCCTGGAACCATCTAAGAGACTGTCAAAGTCCACTGCTACATGGACAGTGCCCTGTGAACAACTTTCTGCTGACCACCAGAAGGCTCCTTGGCTCACGGTTGGCAGTTCCAGGGTACAGGGACAACATGTGTTGTGGAAAGCTGCTGTACAGTAAGACCAGCAGATGGAAAGACTCTTGATTGAAGAAGGTAAGAACAGTCAGCTCAATGGGCTGAACTGCACGCTGTCTTCCTAGAGGTAATGGAAGAACTGCGCAATGGCGAGAGCCCATATGTTTGGATTTTTACCAATTCATGGGCAGCGACCAATGGCTTGACTACAAGGTCAGGCAAATGGGCGATGGAAAACTGGACTATTAAGGGGACACTCAGGTGGGGCATGGACCTACAGAAAGCGCTCTGGGAATTCAGACAGCACATTAGAGCAGGACATGTCAACGCCCATCAGAAGAACCCCCTTCCTAGATCTGAAGACGACTGGAATCAGCAACTGTGCTGTTGGTACGTTCACTTGAGATAGTCAATCGGGTCCATGAAACTGAGTCCACATGGGGAGCTGCAGCAATGCAGAAATGGGCTGAATCTAGACACATCCCCCTTGCACCCTCTAGGCACAAAATGCCGATAAGGACTGCTCCATCCGCCAGCAAGAAAGACAAGATGGCACATTCTCCAGGTGGCGGTGACCTCTAAGCGATGACTCCCCCTTCCCCTTTTCTGGCCCATCCCTGGTAACCACTAATAATCTTTGGTCTCTATACATTTGCCTTTTCTAGATAAATCATATAAGTGGGATCATACAATATTTGTCCTTTAGTGACTTACTTCACTCGGCATAACGTTTTGAAGGTTCATCCATGTTGTAGCATGTACCAGGACTTCATGTCTCTTTATGGCGGAGTAACATTCCACTCTATGATAGACCAAGGTGAGCTTTTTCTGTGGGGTGGACTTAGAAGTGGACTGGCTATGTCTTGGGGTATGCACTTTTTCACATTTACTAGATAGTATCAAAAAGGTTATATCAATTTACACCCCCTCCCCCAGCTGTGGAGAGGAGTTCTGAGGGTCACTGTTGCCAACACATCCTCACCAAGTTTTCACATGGTCAGACTGACTAAACTATCACCAATGCATTTTTTTAATAAACCCAAATTCCTGATTACTAGGAAACTGAGCAATTTTTCATATGTTTATTGGTTATACACACTTTTCAAATCATTTCCTTTACGGTTTGTGGTTTGGCTCTTTAAGAAATTCCTTCGTACCTTGAGATTATAAAAATACACACTTACTGTTTTTTCTGAAAATATTCAGGTTTTACCCTTCCGTTTAACTCTTTAATTGATTTGGAATATATTTTTGGGTATAGTATGAAATGGAGATGTAACATTTTTCTTTTCCTTATATCACCTGACCAGTAAGAACTGGGCCATGAGTCCGTGACAAACTGAGACATGTGCCTTTGTTCAAGCACAGTGAGAAACGGGGGGTACCAAGGCTTCACCTGAGGCACTGACCCACTGAAAGGTGAGAAGGAAGGGGCCTACCCGTGACCACACGCTGAGCCGATGGCGGAAGATAAACAGCCCTCCTGACTTCTGAGTCGGTCGATGGCTCCTAACCAAGGCTGGAATAAGTCTAGCATCTACACTGGATTGCCCTTATTCATGAACAATATTTCAAAAACTCAAATAATAATTACTTCAATGTTTTACTCACTAAACATCACCTAAGCCAGGTGAGAATCCCACTGGCTCCAAATAAGTGGAGCCTGGTTTGCCATAAGGAAGCCCTGGTGGCACAGTGGTGAAAGCACTAGGCTGCTAACCGAAAAGTCAGCAGTTCAAACCTACCGGCCACTCTGCAGGAGAAGGACGTGACGGTCTGCTTCCGTAAAGATTACAGCCTTGGAAATCCTATGGGGCAATTCTACTCTGTCCTATAGGGTCGTTATGAGTCCCAATCCACTACATAAGCAACATGTTTGGTTTGGGGTTTTTTGTTTTTGGGTTTGCCGCAGGGCGAAGGGTCAGCTGTCATTCCTGGCGTCGGGCACAAGGTGGCAGCCCTGAGTAGACCAGCCAAATGCTCTCCTCTAGTTCTCCTGCCCTTCCAAGCTTCCTTAAGAGACAAATCTTTTTTTTCTTTTATATTATTTTTTCTCCTTTAGATTATTTTATCCTTTAGATTTTTCCTTTATATTATTTTTTCTCCTTTATATTACTTTTTTCCTCTTTTTTTACTATGCTTTAGGTGAAAGTTTACAGCTCAAGTTTGTTTCTCAAACAAAAATTTTTATATATATTGTTACATGGCACTAGCTGCCATCCCTCTAACATGACAGCTCACTCCTCCTTTCCACCCCGGATGTCCTGTGTCCATTCAACCACCCCTGTCCCCTTCTGCCTTCTCCTCTCGCCTCCGGACAGGAGTTGCCCATCTAGTCTCATGTATCTACTCGGCCTATGAAGCAGTATCATTTTGTCTTATAGTCCAGTCTATTCTTTGTCTGAAGAGTTGGCCCTGGGAATGGTTTTTCTAGTACTGGACTAACAGACAGTCTTCTGGGCTTTCTTCAGGCTCAGTCAGACCATCAAGTCTGCTAAGAGAAAAAGCATTTTAAAGGCATCTTGAACTGGCAGCAAAAAACTCACTCTGGCCTGTTACCCAGCAGAGCCCACCTTCACTAGTCCACAACAGAATCTGGAGTCTATGCCAGGGCTTGGTATCTCTTCACGGGAAATAGCACCCAGTATGCCCCAACCTTGAGGAGCTTAGATCTAGCCCTACGTGATACCCCAGGGACAATTCAGGGCCAAGCAAACAAGGCTGCTGGGATGGCCAGGCGAAACCCCAGAACAGACCCGGGCATCCTCTCTGATGCTCAATCCAGCTTTGATAAGTGTTTCTTGGAGGTGGGGAGGGGGCCTGGGGAAGATCTTCCACTGCCCTGCACTGTTCCTGCCACAGTTACTCCACACACCACTCACCCCACAGCAGAAAACCCTACAAGGAGGTCTTGCCGACTCTGAGCTGAAACCCACTTCCGGGTAACTTCTAACCTCTCTTTCTCATCCTAGCCCTGGAATCAATAGAATAATTCTTTTCCACAGGACAGCATCCAGATACTCAAATTGGTGCTCAAATGCCCCTAAACACTTGCAACTTTTCTCTACGCACTGAGCTTAGATCAGGTCTGTGCTATGTCATTGATAGTCTCTGCGGAAATGTGGGGAAATCAGGACCTTAGCTAACGCCAGAGAACGTGAAAAACCATCCTACCTTCTTGTGGTGTGCCGTCGAGTCAATCCCGACTGCTAGGGACCCTACAGGACAGAAGAGAACTGCCCCATAGGGTTTCCAAGGAACGGCTGGTGGATTCGAACTGCCGATCTTTCGGTTTGCAGCCGAGCTCTCAACCACTTCGCCACCAGGGTCTAGGTGACTGTGTTCCGAGCAGGCAGGTGCATAAATATATACGCACACAGGTAAGGACACGTAGTCACACAGGTAAGGATACGTACCCAAGGAGGTAAGGACACGTACTCGCATAGGTAATGACACACACCCACATAGGTAAAGACACGTACACACATACGAATGGGCACGTACACAGGTGCGTACAGTGACGTACACATACGTAGACACGTACGCATGTGCACGTACACAGTACGCACGGACACGGATGGACAGACGGACGGACACGTACACACGCTCATTTAGCATTCCAACCTGAGGCAAATGTGAGTCTAAATCAGGGCAAACGTTTAAGTTGGGTCCAGAATTCTAAAAGAGAAAAGTAAACGTCGCCACCGCCAGCAGGCAGCAGCAGTCTTCGAAGCCGATGGCGAGGAGGGGCTGGAAGGGGCCACGCAGGAGGCAAGCCCAGGGCCTGGTTCCGGCCACACAGCACTGCTGCCTCCTCCACGGCGGCCGCCGAGGACTGCCCGGGTCCGTGCCCGGGATCGGCTCTGCGCCCGGGATCGGCTCTGCGCCCGGGAACCGCGTCTGCGCCCGGGAACCGCGTCTGCGCCCGGGAACCGCGTCTGCGCCCGGGATCGGCCAGAAACGCTGTTCTGTGTGGGTTTCCCTGGTGAGGGAGGCCCTTCAGAGGAGAAACCCCTTAGCTTCCTTCCTTCCTCCGTTCTTCCTTCCCTCCCTCTGTTCTTTCCTTCCTTCCTTCAGATCCCTGAAAGGGCATTAACCTGGGCTACCCGGGAAAAGAAAGTCGACCTTCATGAATTACAGGGGTAGGGCAAAAAAGGAGAGTGAAGCTTCTGGAGCATAAATTTCTCAAATAAATGGGCAGAACCTGTAAAAAAGAGATGCGCATGGTGGTGGCCCCAGCAATTTTACCTCAAAAAGCGAACAAGCTTATGCACAAAAGAGCATAAGGACATAGGTAAGCACGCACTGAGAAACTGTAACACGAAAAAGGTCCACAGCCAAGACCCTCGACACACACAGAAGGGAGTGAGAATATTATTGACAACCAGACTATGGAACACTTTGTTGGATCTCCTGAATCCACAGGAAACGTCAGGAGACCCCTGGGTAACAAAGACCAGGTCCAGAAAATAAAAATAGAAGTTTACATGTGTATTAAACATGGCAAGGAAAACCCACCTACAAGGTGCTATCCCAAGTGGTTAACACAGAACTTGGTCACCCCTAGGGAGTAAGTCTGGGGCTGAGGTGGGGATTAGGACTTCATTATTATTTGATGTTTTTTTTTCCTTTTCCACCAAAGAACATGTGTTATCTTAGTAAAGACAAGACAGGCAAACATCCTCTACTGTGCTGGCCAAGCATACCTGGCAGTCTCTGCCCATGATCTCTTGGGCATTCCAGGAGGTAGGGCCCAGAGGAATCTGAGATAGAACTGACAGGCTGTGACCCCTCCCCAACCTCCCCCCACCCCAGAGGGCAAAGCACTCTGAAGTGGGAGGGGACCGAGCCTCGGGTCCACGGTGCCCCTGCCCCTCAGGGCTGCTCATTTCCTCTGGGATAAATCATACAGGGAGCAGGAGGGCCCCACAAATCCCTCAAGTAAACACCCAAGCCAAACAGCACCATTTACCCAGCAAGGGCCTCTTCACATTAACAAGGCATGGGAGGAACCAGGCAACAAAACCAGCCTTGTCTTGGGAGTTAGACCTTTGCCCTCAGGCCTGGTGGGAAGCAAACCTGGTCACTATACTCCCCCCCACCCCGTCCCCATCCCCACTCCTACCCTGCCCACTGCTTCTGCTGCTGCTAACCTACTACTGCCTGAACTTCCCAAAGTCAGGGCACCTAGGCCCTGACCTGGTAAAGGTGAGGAGAAGACAGAGGCCTGAGAGAGCAGGCTACCCTGGGCAGCTCAGGGACCCCTCCCCTGTGGCAGCAGGGGCCTCCTCTCTGTGAGGTCTCAAGGTGGCACTCCCTAAGAGGCTCCAGTCCAGCTGAACAGACCTGGGAACCTCAGTGGCCCTCCCCTCTAAGGGTTAGCCCCAGAAAAAGGAAGGAGATGCAAGGAATCTGGGCAGGGGGGAGAACCTTCCCACTTCATTTGTGGGGTCAACAGAAGGGAATGAGCAAGAGAAGGGGGATGGGAGCTGATTATCTCAGTCTGACTGCTTGTAACAGCCTTCTAAATCCTAAGGAAACTTTATGCCTCATGAGGGCAGATCTGTTTTTAGGAGGAGATAACTAGAATTTTGTTGTTGTTGTTGAGATATAAATCACCATACAATTTACCCTTTTAAAGTGTTCAGTCAGTGGTTTTTAGTACATTCACACCACCACTATCTAACTCCAGAGCGTTTTCATCACCCCAAAAGGAAACTGTACCCATCAAGCAGTTACCCCAGCTCCTCGCAACCACCACTCGAGTGCTCTCTGTCTCTATGGACTTGCCTATTCTGGGTATTTCATATAAATGAAATCATCTAATATGTGGCCCTTTGTGTCTGGTTTCTTTCACTTAGCATATTGTTTTCAAGGTTCCCCCACATCGTAGCATGTACCAGGACTCCATTCCTTTTTATGGCTGAGTAATATTGTATGGATATACCACACATTATATATCCATTCATCTGTTCGTGAACACTTGGGATCTTTCTACTTTTTGGCTATTATAAATAATGCTGCCCTGAACATCTGTGAACCACTTTTTGTGTAAACATGTTTTCATCTCTCTCTAGGAGAATTGCTGGGTCATAGAGTAATTCTCTGTTAAACTTTTTGAGGACCTGCCAAACTGTGTTCCAAAGTAGCTATGCCATTTTACACTCCCATCAGCAATATCTGAGGGTTCCAATTTCTCCACCTCCTGCATGAGGGCAGATTTTAGTCCAGATTTGATAGGACTGGAATAATAATAATAATAACAAACACAGACTGAGTGCTTCATACATCCCAGACGCGTTATCTGCAACATCTCATTTCACCTCCACAACAGTCGTGAGGTAAGTTCTGCTACGCTGGGAGAGCCCTCCTCTGCTGATTTGTAGCACTACTGTGGGAGGTCCCTTGGATTCCAGTAACTGGAACTGCTAGCGCATTTGAAATTATGAATCTTTCAAAGAAGAATCAAATCCAGACTGAAGCCCAAAGCAAAAGGTGATGTGAGTCAATTAGACCAGTGTGAAAAAACGTCAGCAGGCAGATGGCCACCAACACAAAGGTGGGCCAAGGGAGGAGACAGAGTGGCACCGCCCACCCTCAGATGGCTGCGCCCACTCGAGCCCCAGTGCTGAGGAGTGGCCAAATCTTCAGCAGGGTTCAGCTACTGCCTCTCTAGCTGCCTCCATCAACACGTGGTTTCAAACTGAGTCCCTAAGCAGCAGGGGCAGGGCTGGCCCTGGTTGGCCCCGGCGGCTCCATCCTTACCTGCTTCACACACTGGACTCTGCAAAGGGTTTCTTTTGCAGTTAAAATATTCTGCCTCTGAAAAGTTGAGAACCCACAGGCCTAAGTGGCTGCAATAGGGAGCTCGGTGCGCCCACAGGAGGAAGGGTCCTCTGCAGGGCATGTGATGGATGCAGGGTGGTACTTCCCACCTATTAGTACAGCCTGTCTGCCGGGTATCTCACTTTGTCCTTCAACAATGCTGTCAGAGGGATGGGGAAGGAAGGCCCAGAGTGTTGAAGCAGCTTCTCGGAGATCAGGCAGTACCAGCTCTGAGTCTGACATGACGACCTTGCAGGGTCTAGGGCATTCCCCGCTGCACACGGGGCCTCTGCCCCCAAAGGCACTCCTGCTGGCCTCGCCCACACTAGCCTCCCCCTCCAGGAGCCTCTTCCATTACCAAGAGTCAGTTAAGGCCTACAGATAAATGCCAGCCCTGCCTAGCTTCCTCCAAGTCTGATCTCAACCAACCAAGTCCCCCAAATAGTGTGCCCATAAAAAAGACTTAAGATATCTCAAAGGATATTCATCTCTGGGTCCCTTGCTGAGCCTGCACCGGGTTTGCAAGTAAAACCATTGCCACTGAGGTGACTGCAACACGTGGTGACCCCATGTGTGCAGAGCAGGACTACTCCATTGGGTTTTTAAGGATGTGGCCTTTCAGAAGCAGATCAAAGCTCAGTATATACCAGAAAATGAAAATAGACAACAGAAGCAAATCTTTCACCAGAATGTAGTTTATAATGGGAAAATACTGAAAACAACCCAGAGGTCAGCCAATAGGAGACTGGCTAAATCAACTATGGTACTACCATGGACTGCCAGAAGGACAAACAAATCAGACTTAGAAGAAATACAGCCAGAATGCTCCTTAGAAGCAAGGAGACTTTGACTCACTTACTTTGAACTTGTCAACAGGAAAGACCAATTGCTGGAAAAGGATATCACGTTTGCTAGAGGGTCAGTGAAAATAAGGAAAATCCTCAATGAGATGGACTAACACAATAGCCTCAACAATGGGGTCAAATACATCAAGGATGACAGAGACAGTGCAGGATCGAGCAACGTTCTGTTATACGTAAGGTCGCTGTCATGGATTGATTATGTCCCCCAAAAAATATGTGTATCAATTTGGTCGGGCCATGATTCCCACTATTGTGTGGTTGTCCTCCATTTTGTGATTGTAATTTTATGTTGAGAGGATTAGGGTGGGATTGTAACACCACCCTTACTCAGGTCACCTCCATGATCCAAGGTAAAGGCAGTTTCCCTGGGGTGTGGCCTGCACCACCTTTTATTTCTCAAGAGATAACACGAAAGGGAAGCAACCAGAGAGTTGGGGGCCTCACACTATCAAGAAAGCAGCACGAGGAGCAGAGCGCATCCTTTGGACCCAGGGTCCCTGTGCCTGAGAAGTTCCTCAACCAGGGGAGGACTGAGGACTAGGACCCTCCTCCAGAACTGACAGAGAGAAAGCCTTCCCCCTGGAGCTGACACCCTGAATTTGGACTTGTAGCCTACCGGACTGTGAGAGAATAAACTTTTCTCTATTAAAGCCATCCACTTGTGGCGTTTCTGTTATAGCAGCACTAGATAACCAAGACAGACGCCATGAGTCAAAGCCAATCTGAGGGCAACCAACAGCAACTGCTAAGGAACACTGTGCTCTGCAGCAGTGAAAAACAATGAGGAAGACCATGTACTAGGCAGAAACAGATACATTACATATTAATCAAAAAAACAAAATAACTTTTTGAGTAACAAAATGTATGATTCCATTTTTGTAAAATAAGTAAGGCAAAAGGGGTTCTGTATGTACAGACAGAAGCCTCAGACCTTTCACTGGTAGTTCTCTAATAGTTATTTCTGTGAGAGAGGCTACAAGAAGAATTCTACTTTCTATTTCTTAAATTTCTATACTGTTTGATTCTTTTATTATTTGTTACAAAATATATATTAATTTTGCAATCAGAAAATAACAATAGTATAAAAACTAAAAGAAAGTCCCTCCCTTCCCCTTTCTGAAGTTTAACCATTAACGCCATTAGGTACAGCAGAGCACAGGGGAAGTGGCCCAGGGGGCACCAGGGTGTGCAAGGGATGAGGGGGCCTCCGCAGTGTGTGAGGGCCCTGAAGGATGAGAAGGGCTGGCATGGGGTTCCTCAAAAAGGTAAACACTGTTAATATATGATCCAAGAATTCCACTCCTGGGTATATATTATATACAAGAGAAATGAAAACGTATGTCCACACAAAAGCTTATGCACAAACAATCATGGCAGCATGATTTGTGATAGCCAAAAAGTGGGAACAACCCAAACGTCCATCAACTGGTAAGAGGTAAGCCACGTGTGGGGAAGGGCAGTGCACGGCAGATGGAGATGGGTATACAGGGAACTGATCAAGGAGGCAAGTGCGCTAATGACAACAGGACCCAGGATTCTCACTATCAGAGAAGGGAGTTACAAAAACGGAAAGGGGGACAGCTAGAATGAACCCTATTCAACCGGAATTGGAGATGTCAGTGTGAACTCATGGATTTTGGTACATATATGCAGATTTGGAGCACTGGTGACGCAGTGGTTAAGACCTACAGCTGCTAACCAAAAAGATTAGCAGTTCAAATCCACCAGGCCACTCCTTGGAAACACGATGGGGCAGTTCTACTCTGTCCTATAGGATCACTACAAGTCGGAATAAACTCAAAGAGTTTTACCTAGACATAGATGCACAGATGTAAATATGTGTGGTATGTATGTTTGTATGTATGTATACCCACCACCATCTGCCACTCTGTCGTGCTGTGGTGACATGTTGCTAGAAGCTACGCCACCAGCAGGGTCACCCATGGTGAACCGGTTTCAGCTGAGCTTCCACATTAAGACAGACTAGGAAGAAAATCAGCCAGTGAAAATCCTATGGATCAAAACAGAATACTGTTTGATATTGTACTCCTGGAGGAGCCCTGGTGGTATAGTGTTTAAGAGCTTGGCCGCTAACCAAAAGGTCAGCAGTTGAATTCACCAGGCGCTCCTTGGAAACCTCATGGGGCAATTCTACTCTGTCCTATAGGGGCACTATGAGTTGGAATTGACACAATGGCAACAGGTTTGGTTTGGTGCTGGAAGATAAGCCCCGTAGGCTGGAAGGCACTCAAAACACACAGTGACCACAAGAATGGCCAGCATACCAACAATAGTGAAGACAGCGCAGGACCAGACACGTTTTGTTCTGTTGTGCACGGGGTTACCATGAGTCAGAGTAGATTCCATGGCAACTAACAACGAAAACATGTATGTACATACAGACGTTCCCTACTTCTGTCCGCTGAAAGGGCCTAGAGCAGCGATACCCCAACAGCAGGAGCACGCCCATATCCAGATATAGCTTCTAAATATCATCCTCCGCTAAAAGAAATGAGAACTCCTTAGAGAAACTGCTGATTTCCAGGGCAAGGGCAGGTAGAGTATAAAATGGGCCTGGAATACCTTGCTGTGCCAGAGAGCAAGAAAACGCTCAAAAACGAGGGAAAACATCAAGAAGACACAGACGCAAACTTAAAGAGACTCCCACAAGTCATCATGGATTATAACCCATTGAATAAAACCGATCACAAGTCCATAAAGATGGGTGGGTGGATGGATGGCATGCAAGGTTGATGAGGAATGGGATATTTATAATTTCAAAAGACCTCCCTATAAAATGCTTACAAATTACGAAGGAAAAAAGGTGAGAGGCCTGAAGACACCACCTCAGTTAAGTAAATGATCAAAGCGAACATGACCAATAATGGGTCAAATGGAACCACGTCCCAGTTGATAGGGGGTAGTGAGAATAAGGCACCATCGTTTCTGTGATATTCCTGCCAAAGATGCATACATTGACTCTAACCATAAGGATCAGATAAATCCAAGTTCAAGGACATCCTACGAAACAACTGGCATCAAGCCTTTAAGATCAGGAAGGTCAAGAAAAGCCTGAGGATCTGTTCACCATGGACTGCCAGAAGACCAAACAAATCTATCCTGGAGGAAGTATAGCCAGAATGCTCTTTAGGAGCGAGGATGGAGAGACTTCGTCTTATATACTTTGGACATTTTATCAGGAGGGACCAGTCCCTGGAGGAGGACATCATGTTTGGTAAAATAGAGGGTCAGTGAAAAAGAGAAAGACCCTCACTGAGATGGACTGCCACCGTGGCTCCAACAATAGGCTAAAACATATTAACGATTGTGAGGATGGCACGGGACTAGCCAGTGTTTCCTTCTGTTGTACACAGAGTCACTTTGAGTCGGGACTGACTCGACGGCACTTAACAACAACAAAGAGACATGACAACAAAATACACTCGCTTATTCTAATTGCATCTTTTTGCTATAAAAGATATTATTCAGACAACTGGCAAAACTCAAATGGGGTCTGATGATGAGATGGTAGTAATGTATCAATGTGAATTTCCTGACACCGATAGTTGTATTGCTGTTAGACAGGAGAATATCCCTGTTTTAGGAAATACACGTTAGAGTATTTGGGGGTGATGGGGCAACAGGTTGGCAACTTACCGTTTTGTTTTGTGTGTGGTGAAAACATATACACCAAGACTTTCACCAACACAACAACTTCCACACCTGCAATTTAACGGCATTGATTACATTTTTCCCGTTGTGCCACCATTACAGCTATCCTTGTCTAAAATATACCACCACCTTTAACATAAACTCAATGCCCTCCAAACAAAAGGCAACTTACTCTTGAATGATATGGGGCGGGGTGAGGTAAAAAGTCTTTGTACTGTTTCTGTCACTTTTCTGTAAATTTGTAATAGTTCCAAAATTAAAAATTAAAACCTGTTTAAATGAAAACAATAAATATGTTGTGCTACATTATCAGATAAATTCTGATTGTTACATACCAGCACTGTTACCAGCAAGACCCAACAGTCCTGTTTTAACTCAGGAGGGACCATAAATTATTTCAATGGGAATGGGACTCTCTGTTTAATCACCACCTATGTTGCAGTGCTCCAAGGACACTGGGATTGCCTTCCAACCCCAAACATCCGAAGCATCTATAGACACAGAACATATCCTCAGCCCTTTCCACATCCTTGGGCAGCCCAGACAGCTCCAGACTATAAATTACAAGAGGTAAACAGCTTGTGTTTCCTTCACGACTGTATATTCAGCACCCAGCACAAAAAAAAAAGGGGGGGGCTCAATAAATCACTGCTGAATGAATGGCTGAGATTCTGGCAAGTCTGTTTTGCAGAATGCTTATCCCCTTGCCCAACATCATTCATGGCAGGCCCATGTTCTGACTAGCCTGCTACTCATGCCTTTAGTCAAAGTGAACCAAGAGCTGAACAAAGTGAAGACACTAACTTGGAATGGAGAAAGCAGCAAGAGGGCCACACTCTCACCCAGAAAAATAGCTAATTGTTCTAGCTCATATCTGCACAAGGCTTTAATATTTCCAAGCTTCTTTCCATCCATAATCTTGCCTGGTCCATACAAAGGAAATAAGCTACAGACCTCCAGGCTAAGTCAAACCCCTGTTACACACTGCCAGTACCTTGTGCCATCTCCTTGATAGACCTGGAATAATCATAACTATAGAGTGCAATGTGTGATTACTTATTTAGTATTTGTCTCCCCCACTGGACTGCAGGCTTCAGGAGAGCAAGGGCTGAGGGTTTGCTCACCGATATCCCAGTGCCTCACACACAGCAGACACCCCAAGAAGACTGGCTAAATGATCACATGGATGAACAAATGGTTGGATGAATGGATGGATGGATGGGCAAGTGGCTGTGTGAATGGATATATGAATGAATGGATGGGCAGATGATGGACGGCATGGGTGATGGATGGATGGATGGGTGGGTGGATGGGTGGATGGGCATGTGATGGATGGCATGGGTGATGGATGGATCAATAGACGGGTGAGTGAGTAGGAGGGTGGGTGCATGGATGGGTGGGTGAGTGGGTGGATGGATGGATGGATGGACAGAGGGCATGCAGATGGATGGGTGGACGTGTGGACAGATGGGCAGGCAAGTGGGTATATGGATGAGTGAATGGATGGCCAGTCTTGATCTACCCCCAGCCACCCAGCCCAGCTCTACCTGCTGCTGCTGGGCCCGGAGGTCACCAATCTCCTTCTGGTCCTCCTCGTGGAGCCGCTTCATGTCCTCCCATGACTGCTGTAGCAAGTTCCGCTCCCGCAGTAGCTGCCCGTTCTCCCGCCTTAGCATGTCCACATCATCCTTCAGCTGGGTCTGGTCACTCAGAAGCCGGCTGTGGAGTGTGCTGAAACCCCCCGCCACACACACACAGATGAGCCTCAGCCAGCCTCCACTCCCCCGCAAAGGCATCACCAGCCCCTCAAGGTGCCAATACTCCCCACACACGAGACGGGAGCCACCACAGCCAGGTCCTCGGGACTCAGAGGCAGGCCAAAGCCTGGGATCGGCCAAATTTCAGAAGGACCCAAACCAATTTTTTAAAATTTGACACCAAAAAAGGCACATGTATGAGATCAAGAAAAGGAGATCAGCCTCTACCTCTATAAACCTGGCACCTCCCAGTTCTGAGGCCTGGGCAAATATCAGCAGGTACACCCTCTGAGGGGCACCAGAAGACCAGAGGGGAACTTGCCCCACCTGCCTGCCATGAGGCCACGTGTTGCAGCAAAGTCCCTGAACAGTGACTGAGAAGCCAGTCACCTGCCTGGCCCGCTGCCAAGTGTTTTACATCAATTTCACGTCTACCATGCTTCTGAAGCAGGCAGTAAGATGGGGTGAAGGATTAATAGTCTTATTTTACACTTCGGAAAACTGAGGCCCAAAAGCAGAAAGCCATTTGCTAAGGGCTGAATGCTTCTTAAGTGACAGAGACAGGCCCAGATCCAGGACTCCTGGCTCCAAGTCGAGACACAGAAGGGCAGAGGGCAGCTGTTGCATGGACGCTGGGAGCCCTTGCCAAGCAGACCCCACTCACTGGTAGAAATCAGTCTCCTTGGCCACCTCCTCGCACCTCTTCAGGGCGTTGGTGTGCTGGTTCTGGAGGCTCTGCAGGTCTGACATGGCCCGAACACACTGGATCTTCAGCCTCTCATAGTCAGGATTCAGCCTGTGGTAGGGCCTGGCCCAGAGAGGAAAACAGCCCCGTGAACACAGGCCCTAGATTTGTACTGACAATCGGTGTCTCTCAACTGGGGAAGCATGCCCTGCCCCCTCCACAAAGCTTTCTGGCGTTACTCTGGCCCAGCAGTTCCCAAATATTGGTCTCCTATCCAACAAAATCACCCAGGTGCTTGATAAACCCAGATGTCTGGGCCTCACCCACACCATCAGAATCGGAACCCCCAAATGAAGATAGCCTTGGTTGTCTGAGCTCCCCCATACACCTAGAAAGCTGAGAAGGTATAGTCTTGTTCACTAGAAGCTTCCAAGAAACCATGCAACAGGCCTGCAACACAAAGCAGGTCCGCCCACAAACCTGTGGTGGGACCCCAGCAGTCCCCACAAGGGGTGAAGTTTGTCCTCTTTGGAACAGTGATTCTCAATCTTGGGTACACATTAAAATACCAATGCCCATAAGGGGAAAATGCAGAACAGAATTTCAAATTCTCATGGAATCTAGATTTTCTGGAGCCACTGAGGCTGCATGAACCCCCCAACCTAGTGCCTTGAGATAATCTTTAACCTTCAAATTTAAATCAAAAATGTTCCCTGAAGTCTTCTTTAAATCAAACACTAGTTTAGCTTGGAAACCCTGGTGGCATAGTGGTTAAGAGTTTGGCTGCTAACCAAAAGGCTGGCAGTTTCAATCCACCAGGCGCTCCTTAAAAACGCTGTGGTATAGTACTCTGTCCTATAGGTATGGTCGCCATGAGAAGGAATCGACTCAACAGCAATGGGTTTGGTTTTTTGGTTTCAGTTTAGTTTGGTTTAGTAAAGACTGTCTCCTTGAGCACTGTGCTCTTTTAAAGAATTATCTACCTTGTCATGAGACCAGAACTGGATGTTGCTCGGCTCCCATTACGGAACATTTTGATCAAAGATTCTATAGAAGAATCCTGGTCAAAAGGGAAAAATGCAGAACAGGTTTTCAAATTCTCATGGACTCCAGACTTCCTGGAGCCATGGATGGTGGATGAACCCCTGAAAATATTGTCCTGAGATAATCTTTAAATCTTAAACCAAAAATACCCCCTGAAGTCATCTTAAAACCCAAAAATAGTTTAGTTTAACTAGTAAAGAATGTCTGCCTTGAGCACTGTGCTCTTTCATCTGTCTTTATCGGATCAAAGTGACAACAGCAACTTGAAAGATTAGACAGGAAACTGAGGGGACAGTGAGTTTATGTTAATGGGGGACAAACAACTCAGAAAGGAGAGTGAGAATGGTTGCACAACTCAAAGAATGTAATCCACATCACTGAATTGTACATGTAGAAATTGTTGGATTCCTTTATGGTCTGTTGTGTAGATTCTCAACAACAACAAAAATGAATTATATTTTTTAAAAAATTGTATGGGATCAAATGAAAACAATTATGCACAAATAGGACAGTGATAAATTAATTCTGATGGTGGAAAATAATTATCTATATGGGATCAAACTGACAATAGTAACTCAAAAACTTAGACAGGAAGCTTAGGAGCAGTGAGTTTATGCTAATGGGAGGAACAATCTGAAAAAGGAGGGTGAAGAATGTAATCAATGTCACTGAGTTATACGTGTAGAAATTGTGGATTTGAGTATGGTCTATATTCACAACAACAACAAAAATTAAAACAAAAAGCAAAGCCGATGAATGAAATTGCTGTCAATAAGATGTCATCTGCAAAAAGCTGAATTGGCAAAAGTTGTGTAATAGATATATTTACAACAACAACAACAGAGTAGCTACTAAAGCTACTTACGTACAAACACACACCTCATGGGATTTAGTTTCTTGGTCTGGAGGTTTAGGGTCATGGTTTCATGACACATCCCCATTAAGTGGCCTAATATCATCTTTAGTGCTTCTGTTCTACCTCCTAGTTCATCGTGTAGTGCCTAGGGTCTTAAAAGCTTGCAAACCACAGACAATTGGTCTCTATTCACCTGGAGCAACAGAGGAAAAAGGGAGTCAGGCATTGGAGTATATGGAATGTGTGGCTAACTGCCTCCATGAACAACTGCCTCCTTTGCCATGAGAAAAGAAGAGCTGGATGGTGCCCAGCTACATTACTGAACATTTTGATCAAAGATTCTATAGAAGAATCCTGATCAAAAGGGAGAAAAAGCAGAAGAGAATTTCAACAGATTTTCTGAAGCCCTAGAGGTTGGATGAATCCCCAAAACTACTGCCCTGGGATAATCTTTAAACCTTAAACCGAAAAATCCCCTGACCAAACAACAGTTTAGCTTAACTAGTAAAGAATGTCTGCTTTGAGCATTGTGTTCTTTTAAGAGCTATCTATATGAGATCAAACTGACAATAGCTACTCAAAAGATTAGGCAGCTGAGACTAGAAGGACCCCAGAGGCCACAGTCCCTAGGCCTTCTATTAGGCCAAGACTAGAACCATTCCCAAAGCCAACTCTTCAGACAGGGACTGGACTGGACTATACAACAGAAAACGGTACTGGTGAGGAGTGAGCTTCTTGGATTAAGCAGACACATGAGGCTATGTGGGCAGCTCCTGTCTGGAGGGAAGATGAGAAGGCAGAGAGGACAGGAGCTGGCCAAATGGACATGGGAATACAGGGTGGACAGAAAGGAAATGTGCTGTCTCATTAGGGGGAGAGCAGCTAGGAGTACACAGCAAGGTGTGTATAAGATTTTGTATGAGAGACTGACTTGATTCGGAAACTTTCATTTAAAAAAAAACTTTAGGTAGGAAACTTAGGGGGCAGTGAGTTATGTTAATGGAGGAGGAACAACTTGGAAAAGGAGGGTAAAAATGGTTGCACAACTTGAAGAATGTAAGCAATGTCACTGAACTGCACATGTAGAAATTGTTGAATTGGTGTATGTTCCACTGTGTATATTCTCAACAACAAAAATAAATAAATTGTTATTTTTTTAATGCCTAGACCAATTACATCAGCATCTCTAGGGGTGGAACCCAGACCTCAGGGCTTTTTAAAATCCCCCAGGCGATCTCAATGTGCAGCCAAGGCTGAGAACACTATCCAGGAGCAGTGTTTCTCAAAGTGGGGGTTCCCAGACCAGCAGCACCAGCATCACCTGGAAACCTGTTAGAGATACAGTTTCTTAGGCCCAGCCCCAGGCCTCCTGAGTCAGGCTGTGTAGGGACGGCTAGCAACCTGTGTTTACCAAGCCCTCCAGGTGATTCTGATGCATGCTCAAGCTGGAGAACTCCTGCCCTACAGCAGGGCTCAACAAACATTTTCTATAAAAGGCCAAGTAATAAATATTTTGGGCTTTTAGGACAGAATAATCTCTGTACAACCATTTAACTCTGACAATGCAGCATGAAAGCTCCACAGACAGTATGTAAATGAATAAGCATGGCTGTGTTCCAATAAAACTTTATTCATAAAAAACAGGCAGTGGGCCACATTTGGCCCACAGGCCTCAGTTGGCTGACTCCTGCTCGAGAGCCTGTGTCTTCGCTCCTCCTGCCTTGTGACATCTGACTGAGGGCCATACTCTCATAAAAACCATCTCCAGGATCAGGCTTTGCAGTCCTGACATCATTCCTCAGGACAAGGCACAGATCATTGATGCTCCTAAAGGAAAGACGTTAAATCAAGGGGGTTAAAAGATTCCCCTCTTCCCTCAAGGTCCCCACTAGCATCACCATACAAGGATAAACTGCCCTGCATCCCTCCTCCTCCCCCATCAAGCCCTCTTGGATCGTGCAGGTGTATAAAGGCTCTTCCTCTGTCGCCCTATGGCCGTCCTCTCTGGTACCTATCTCTGGTTCCGGGAAAGAAGGGGTCAAAGACTTTCTTCCAAAACAACAAAGTGGAATATATGTGGCAAGGGGACAATTCATGTGTTTACAAACTACACAAAGATCCACTCAATAGTGAGGCAGGCTGGGGTCTTCTCGGAGACAGTGGCACAACACAGATGGGCTCACCAATGGGATAAACATATCTATTAAGGCGAGGGGTGGATTTGAACGTGATGGGGATGAAGAGGGAAGCCTATTCTCTCAGGGCTGGAAGGCAGAGGACTACAGAAGGCGAGTGATGACCCAAGGCCATCCAACCAGTGAGGGGACACCACAGCAGGACCAGGCTCCTCGAGCTGCTGCCCAGACCACCCACCAAATGATCATCCACAGAGACATGTGGGAAGGGCCAGGAGGCTGGCCAGGCTCTTCTGTCACAAAGACAAGCACACCACTGTCAGGGGCATCTCCAGGTGTGTGATGGGACGCACCCACACACAAACACGCATGCACGCACAAACACGTACACACGTGCACAAACATGCATGCATGCACACATACACCTTTCAGCCCTACGGTGCCGGCAATGGGCTCCTGCTTTGTCTTGGAGAAAGCAGAACAAGCCTATGCTCGCTGAGCCCGATGTGAGGTGCAGGCCAGGGAAGAGAGGGAGGGGTGCAGCACCGACCCCCAGCTGCTAAGAGTGAGTGCGTGCGGGTGACAGCACTGGTATCAGGTAGTCATCCTTGCCCATTGGGCCTGGGCAGGGGAGCCGGCTGGGGGGGAGCCGGCTGGGGGGGAGCCGGCTGGGGGGGAGCCGGCTGGGGTTACTACCTTTTGTCAAAGGTCGTCCCGTGAGTCGCAAAGGCCAGGCGCTTCCGCAGCTCATTCCTCTCTCGGGTCATCAGCTGTAGCTGAATGGAGAGGTTCTCCACCTTCTCATTGACTTGCCGGTCGGTGAGGAGGGGTGGCGGGGATGGTGCCTTCCCAGTGGTGCCTGGTGGGAGGACAACAAGAGTGTGAACTCACATGGAGAGAGCACTCGTGGTGTGCCAGGCACTGCTGTGGGGTCCTGCCTTGTGTCAGCTGATCACAACCCCTTGTGAGATGGGTGTTGCTAGTGCCCCTTCCACACAGGGAACACTGGGTCCCAGCAAGGAAGAGCTAGAACTGAGGACTGAGCCCAGACAGTCTGGCTCCAGCTGGCATGTATTCAACTAGCAACCATCCCAAACTATGTCACTGGCTCAGGTGGACATGGCTCAGGACCCTGAGGACATCCCCTCCATCCCCAACCTGGCTTTGATACCTCCAGGAGGGTACTGTCTTGGCCCTAATCCTCGCATCCTCGCCTGGTCTGGGAATACAGGCTGTCACTGACCCCTGAGCACAGCATCCTGCCCAGCAGGTGGGGCAGGAGAGGTCGACCTGAGCGCCCAGCAGAGCTGAAGACGCAGCCAGGGAGGACGACTCACAGGGAGCCCAGCAGAGCTCCTAGGGACGAGGCAGCTGGCTCTGAAGCTGGGGCCCAGGGGCTGTGTCCCTTTCCTTCCCGACCAGGCCAGACATGCTGCAAAAGCTCCCGTTCCGATCCTTCCAACAACCTGCACGACCTGCCCAACCAGGCCAGCTGTGCAGGCTTGGAGGGGTCACCCGCAGGCAAGGTGAGCAGGACATGATGCAGGTCGGTCAGGGCCTCCAGCTGCCCAGTCGGAGCGGATCCTAATCACCTGTCCCCAAGACTAAAAACGTCCTGAGGGAACCCCAGGCCTTATGCTCTTACAAAAAACAGCATCCACCACCAGCACCAGGACCAGCACCACCAGCACCAGCACCAGCACCAAGATCACCACCAGCACCACGACCACCACCACCACCACCACGACCACCAGCACCACGACCACCACCACCACCACGACCACCAGCAGCACCAGCACCACGACCACCACCAGCACCACCACCACGACCACCAGCACCACCACCACCAGCACCACGACCACCACCGGCACCACCACCACCAGCACCAGCAGCACCAGCACCACGACCACCACCAGCACCACCACCGGCACCAGCACCACCAGCACCACGACCACCACCGGCACCACCACCACCAGCACCACGACCACCAGCACCAGCACCACCAGCACCGAGACCACCACCAACACCAGCACCACCAGCACCACGACCACCACCGGCACCACCACCACCAGCACCACGACCACCACCAGCACCACCACCACCAGCACCAGCACCACGACCAGCACCAGCACCACGACCACCACCAGCACCACCACCATGACCACCAGCACCACCAGCACCACGACCACCACTGGCACCACCACCACCGGCACCACGACCACCAGCACCAGCAGCACCAGCACCACGACCACCACCAGCACCACCACCGGCACCAGCACCACCACCACGACCACCAGCACCACCAGCACCACGACCACCACCAGCACCACCACCACAACCACCAGCACCACCACCACGACCACCAGCACCACGACCACCACCGGCACGACCACCACCAGCACCACGACCACCACTGGCACCACCACCACCAGCACCACGACCACCACCAGCACCACCACAACCACCACCGGCACCTCCACCACCAGCACCACGACCACCACCAGCACCACCACCACGACCACCAGTACCTCCACCACCAGGACCACCACCACCACCGGCACCAGCACCACCGGCACCGGCACCAGCACTACCACCATCAGCACCACCAGCACCGGCACCACCACCGGCACCAGCACCAGCACCGGCACCACCGCTGACATGCAACGAATCCATTTCTAGGAAGGAAGCACCTCACTGAAATGCCCTGGGAAAGAGTGGAACCCACTGTGCTTTTATACTGAAGGCTGTCACGCATGTTTCCCTGCCATCTCCTCTGCCCTCACGAGGTGCTCCGTGGGGTCACAGTGGCTTCAGCAATCCTATTTTACGGATGTGATCCGGGGGAGCTGACTTGCCCCAAGGACACAGGATTTGTCCCCACAGTGGACCTGAAGACCGTGTGAAGGGCAAGCAGGATATCTTCTGACTCCCTGTACCATCCTGACCACCACCCTCAGCTGCCGCAGGGACAAGCAAAGGCCTTAGACTCAGAAAGTTCAATAAAGCCTCCTTGGTTGACTGGTTGCTCAAACCAAGTGTTCCCCCCCAGCCAAGACAAAAGATGGGCACACGAGCTATGGCCTTGCGCCTTCCGGGGGGCCAGGAGGATGAGGCAACACTGCGGGGACAATCTAGACCATGGTATGAGGTGGGACTCAGCTCTCAGCTCAGCATTTTTCAAAGCTGGTACCACCTGAAAGTAAGGAGCCCTGGGGTGCAACAGTTAAGCACTTGGCTGCTAACCGAAAGATTGGTGGTTTGAACCCACCCAGTGGCTCTGTAGGAAAAAAGCCTGGTGATCTGTTTCCAGAAAGATTACAGCCAAGAAAACCAAATGTGGCAGTTCTACTTTGTCATACGGGGTCCCAACGACAAACAGCAACAACACCTGAATCTAGTACCTCCTGAGGTGAATGTCATTAAAAACCTCTAGGACCCTAACAACCAGGGTTGCTGTGCTCCAGCCCAGACCTTTGGGATCAGAGTCTTCTCTGTGATAGGGCCCGGAATCAGCATTTCCCATAGACATTCTCCCCCTTAACGTGATCCTACTCTACAGCTTGAGAAGTATTCTTCGCCTCTCCCCAAAAGACCCTGGATCCTCACCCGCCCCTAGGAGTTTTGGCAAACAGGCTGGCTACAGCTCTGTGCAGGCTGAGCCATACTTTTCTAAGTTCTGGCCCAGGGTCAGTTCCACCACTGAATTATCTGGCTTGTAGTAACGCGCCTGACTTTCTGTCAAGGGGGGCTTCCTTAGGTGAACGTCTGATATCCCATCTGGAGGTGCCTACTACTCATACTCTAACCAATTCCAGGAGAAAATTAGGTATGGAGGACTGACAAACCCAAGGCAGATAGGTTAGAAAAACTCCCAAAGAGCACCCAGAAAAGGGGGGTTCAACCTGCACATCACGGCCAACCCACACAACAACAGCCAACTCACAGGACAGACTTCTACTCAGTGCTTATGATGGCCCAGGCGTTAATTTAATCCTTACCACAAACCCAGAGGTGAGTTCTATTATTATCATCCTATTTTACAGGTGAGAAAACTGAGGCGCAGCAAGGTTAGACAATTGAATCAAACTCGCACCAATAACGGTGGTGGCACTGGAATGTGAGGCCAGGCAGCCTGGATTCAGAGCACATGCCTTCACCACAACCCTGATGCCTCCCAAATGACAATTGGTAGCAGTTACTTGGTGCCCAGAGTCCCTGGCTGGTGCAAACTGTTAACACACTCTAGCTGAAAGATTGGTGTTTCAAGTCTACCCAGAGACACCTCAGAAGAAAGGCCTGGCAATCTACTTCCCAAAAATCAGCTATCAAAAACTTTATGGAGCACAGTTCTACTCTGATACACGTGGGGTCACCGTGAGTTGGAGTCAACTCAACAGCAACTGATTTACTTGGTGTCCAACAGTTTTTGAAGTATTTTTCACACATTATTCCATTTAATACTCATGAGGAAGACACTGCTGTTATCCCCATTCTACAGATAAGGAAACGAAACCCTACCAAAGTTGGCATGGCCAGGTCTCAGCGCCAGTGACAGAGCTGGGATTTGAACCTCTGTATCTGACCCCAGAGTCCCTGAGTGGTGCAAATGGTTAAAGTGCTCTTCTGCTAACCAAAAGGCTGGCGGTTCAAGTCCACCCAGAGCCTCCTCAGAAGAAAGGCCTAGTGACCTGCTTCTGAGAAATCCGCCACTGAAAACCCTCTGGGGCACAGCTCTACTCTGACCCATGTGGTGTCGCCGTGAGTCAGAACGGAGTCAACAGTAACTGGCTCTTCGGTCTTGCTTTGTTTTGTTTGTTTGTTTTTGGTGGTTCTACCTCCCCCCAGAGCCCAAGGTCTTCACCTAAAAGTTCACAAACGTTTTAATCTTCAGACCTCTTTACACTCTTAAAAATTACTCAGTCAGACCGTCTGTTAGCCCAAGACAGGAACCATTCCCAAAGCCAACTCTTCAGACAGGGATTGGACTGGACTATGGGATAGAAAATGATAACTGGTGAAGAGTGAGCTTCTTGGATTAAGTAGACACATGAGACTATGTGGGCAGCTCCTGTCTGGAGGGGAGATGAGAGGGCACAGGGGGTCAGAAGCTGGCGGAATGGACACGAAAATAGACAGTGGAGGGAAGGAGTGTGCTGTCTCATTAGGGGGAGAGCAACTACGAGCATATAAACCAAAAACCAAACCAAACCCAGTGCCGTCAAGTCGATTCCGACTCATAGTGACCCTATAGGACAGAGTAGAACTGCCCCATAGAGTTTCCAAGGAGCGCCCGGCAGATTCGAACTGCCGACCCTTTGGTTAGCAGCCATAGCACTTAACCACTATGCCACCAGGGTTTCCCCAGGAGTATATAGCAAGTATATAAATTTTTGTATGGGAGACTGACTTGATTTGTAAACTTTCACTTAAAACACAAAAAAAATTAAAAAAAAAAAAATTATTCAGGACTCCAAAGAGCTTTTTGTTTACATGGGTTTTAATCTATCGATATCTACCTGATTAGAAATTAAATAGAGAAAAATAATTGAAATGTTTACTAACTCATTTAAAAATAACCAAAAACCCACTACATATTAGCATGACATTTTTTAACAAAAAAGTAACTATCTTTTCCATAACAAAACAAAAACACAGTGAGAATGGCATTCTTTACATTTGTACAAAGCTCTGCGGCACCTGGCTGAACAGCAGACTAGGTGGCGAGGTTGTCCTGTCTGCTGCGGCATCACACACTATGCATGGAACCTTTGGAAAACTCCACTCCACCCCAGTGGAGAATGAGACCGCAAAAAGGCAAATGATATCTTATTATTATTTTGAAAACAGTTTGGATCTTGCGAACCTCCTGACAAGACCCCAGGGACACTCTACCACACTTCGAGAACTTCTGTTCTCTGCTGTAATCAAGGACAAGAAGTTTCAGAGAAACATCAAATCACAGAATGGAAAGGCACCAGCAGGCCCAGTAACCCGCCTTTGGGCAGTGAGGAATTTTCACCCATTTTGCAAATGAAGCAACGGAAGGAGGCACCCCAGCAGTGGGACTCATTGGATACCTCGCAGCCCACCTCGCAGCAGCCGTTGCTTTGTGCCTCATGCCCAGGAAGGATGAGCCTGGCTCCCTGGCTTTCAGCTGGGTGGACCACTGATTGCGTAGGCAGTGAAGAGAGCAACTGGCATTCACTGAGCACAGCCAAGGTGCTGGCTTCTCTAACAAATGCACCCCATCATTATCCCATTAATCCCCAAGCACCCTACTGGCGTGTGGTCAGCTGGACTGGGTGGCCCCGATAAGCTCCAGGCACTGGCTGTCAGGGGAGAAGGGAAGCAGCGGCAGATACCGGTCATCAGAGGCACGTGGAGTAAAGCCGAGCCACCCTGACCTAGGGAGCTGGAGCCATCCAGGAAAGACAAAGCCCCATGTCCCAGACCGGTGACCCTTAAAGTGATTCCCAACAGGCAGCCTCAGCAACACCAGGAACTTGTTGGAAATGCATATTCTCAGGCCCCAGACCCACGCAATAAGAAACCCTGGGGCAGGTGGTATTTTAACAAGCCCTCCACGTGATGGAAACCCTGGTGGCGTAGTGGTTAAGTGCTACAGCTGCTAACCAAGAGGTCAGCAGTTCGAATCCACCAGGTGCTCCTTGGAAACTCCACGGGGCAGTTCTACTCTGTCCTATAGGGTCGCTATGAGTCGGAATCGACTCGACGGCAGTGGGTGGCCACGTGATTCTGCTGCACGCTAAAGTTTCAGACCCACTGGTCTGGACCAAAGTTTCATTTACTGGCCAAAGTGGGCTTTTTCTCTCCCTTGCTTCATTGGCTGTCCAGTGGCCACTACATTGGAAGGAATCCTTGGTTGATAAAAGGCAGTGCCACCCCTTCCTACCCTCCCAACTACGGAAGTCTACAGGGGACACCCTCCATATTCAGTCTGCACATGGCCCCTGCTCAGCACCCTCCCAGGATTTAGAATGAGAGGGGTAAAGATGAAAGGGAGTCCAGATGCCCGCGCAGCAGCTGCAGCCTTGCCAAGCTCCACATCTCCTCCCAGATGTTCCGCTTGCTCTGGAATCTGACTCAGGCTCTGCTACTGCAGAAACCCACACCAGGACAAGCAACGGTGCCCCTTGCTCCCCACTGCTCCCTCCGTCTGGAGCACCGCTGCTGGAAGGCCCAGCTCAAGCGCCATGAAGCTTTCTCTGATTCCCCTCAGCAGAACGAATTGCTCCTTCTCCTGAGCTATTCATTCCCTTTGTTTTGCATGGGGCAGAATGGCCACTCACTGACCTCTCTGTCTCCTTGGCTAGACTACGATTAGGAAGCACGCACCCCTGTGGTCCACATGAGCACCGGGCATGTGCTACAAGACAAAGAACACCGGCTTCCCAAAAGGGAGGCCTGATTCAACAGGAAGGACCAGGGAAGGAAGGGTCCGAAGGCACAAGTTCCAACAAGTTCCAGGAGCAGCCCTGCCTCGCCAATGACTCACCCCTACCTTCCCATCAACTAGAAGCTACACTTTCCAGGAATCTTCACAGATATACCAGGGAAGCCCTTCAGATCCTCCTGCTGCCAACAAGCTGGAGACCTCTCTGTTTAATAAGTCATGGCTCCTGTTACTTCAATTTGCATGGAATTTACAGCTTGCTTTAGGAATGCTGCTTGCTTTAGGAATTCTCTTCCCCTCCTTAAAGCCTCCCCAGACATCCCAGATGAGAAATAAAAGGCAAATGAGAACAAGATGAATTGGGAGGAAAAAATATCAACTGCCTGAAATGACCATGAATTCTACGGGCCAGTGGGGTTGAGGCCAGGTTACCAGAATGGCCAAGTAGGGGTGGGGGACCCCTCAGGGAAGCCACGTGTGCTTGCTGGTGAAGACTGCCTGAAAAGGCCTCAGGAGGAAGACCCTGCCACCTTTAAGGCTGGAAGCAAAGGTGTGATGTCTTGTAAGCAGGGTCAAGCTGGAGGTGTGAAATGGGAGGGGCCGCATTAGGACCTCCGGCTAACCAGGTGAGCCCACCAGGCATCAGCTACTGCTGGGTAACACCATCGCCAAGTCTTCACCAGTTTTCTCTTCAGCTGAATACAATTTGCCATCTTTGCCCAAATATTCTTTTTAGGGAGATACAAGAGAGAAAGTGGAGGCAATGTCTTCAGTATAGGGACCTTACTCTTGGCTTTCTTTAGGTTCTTGAAGGTAGACCAAACAAATGACATCAGCCAGTCCTCACCTGACCTCATCAGTGCCCCTGTCCAACCTTCTCTAGTAGGCACTAAAGAGGTCCTGTGGCCAGTGCACCTTCACTGCACACCAAGAAACTGGTTCAAACCAGTCAGACATCCTAGTGTCCTTGCCAGGGATTAGGTTAAGCCAATGCATCTCAAACTTGAGCACGTGTCTCCAAAGTTCGTTGCAGCACTGTTCACAAGAGCAAACAGTGGAAATGACCCAAGTGTCCCTAAATAGATTAACGGACAAACAAAACGTGGTATATCCATATACTGCACTGTTGTTAGCCGCCATCAAGTCCACCCCAACTCATGGTGAACCACGCACAACAGGACAAACGCTGCCTGGTCCCGCACCATCCCCATGATCTATACTGCAGACCGTCATGATCCACAGGGTTTTCATTGGCTGATTTTTGGATGTACATCGCCAGGCCTTTCCTCCTAGTCCATCTAAGTCTGGAAGCTCTGCTGAAACCTGTTCAGCGTGACAGCAACACACAAGCTTCCACCGACAGATGGGTGGTGGCCATGTGTGAGATGCTTTGGAGGGAATTAAGCCCAGATCTCCCGTGAGAGTTCTGTCACTGAACCATGACCGACCCCTGGTATATCCAGATAATGAGATTTCTCTCAACCATAAAGAAAAATGAAGCTCTGATACATGCTACGTACGCCACAGATGATCCTTGAAAACATCACGCTGAGTGAAAGAAACCGGATACACAAAAGGACAAACATTGTGTGGTCGGTCCCCCTTACATGGAATGTCTACAAGAGGCAAATAGCAAATGCATAGAGACAAAAAGAGATTAGTGGTTACTCGGGACTCACGGGGCAGGAGGGAAGGAAATGGGGTGTTATTACTTAATGGGCACGGAGCTTCTGTTTGGGGTGAAAAAAAGGTTTGGAAATAAACAGTGGTGATGGCAGAACAACCTTGTGAATATAATTAATGCCACTAAACTGTACACTTAAAATGGTTCAAATGGCAAAACTATGTTAACCACAATCAAAAAAAAAATCTTGAGCCTGCGGCTACAACGCCTAGAAAGCTGCTGAAACACAGAATGCAGGAACCCCTCAGAGTTCCTCACGAGCAGATGTGGGGGTGCAGCTTGAGAGCCTACATCTCTAACAAGTGCTTCAGTGCTGTGGCTCTAACGGCCACACTTCACGAGCCACAGACCCAACTGTGGTCTACGAGAGGAGAGGTTCATCTGTGCCAGGGGACTTCTGGGAAAGGCTGCTTAGTTCATAAGGAGACGCCAGAGGAGACGACCTCTTCCTCCTCAGGGCCATTTGCTCTACATCTGCACCATCCAATATGGCAACCACTAGCCTCACTGGGTTTAGCCACTCGTGGCTACTGAACACTTGAAATGTGGCTAGTATGACTGAGAAACTAGAATTTTTAATTTGACTTTGTTTTCATTAATTTAAATTGAAATAGCCACCTGTTACTGGTATTGACCATACTGGACATCGCAGCTCTGGACACCTTTAGGTGTGGCTGTGATGGCTGGAGCTGGTGGTATAGGCACCGTGTCAGCAGCCTGAGGGGGAGAAACCACACAGCGGAGGGCAGAGCCTGGAGAGCCACATCCCAACATCCTGGGCCCCACCTCGGACTGCTTGTTATGTGAGACAATACATTTCCTGAGTGTTTAACACAGTCTGAGTAGGAGTCTGCTGTTGCTCATAGCCAAAGGCCTTCTGTGGAAAAACGGGACTACATACCCAAAGACAACATCAGCTGCAAAGAGGAGAGCAAACCTCAGTTCCCTGTGAATGTAGAGAGTTTGAGTGGAAGGGATGCAACCAGTTCTCTCAGCATTACAGATCTGGTCACAGACAGTGAAGGCTCAGGCTACTACAGGAAGCACATCAGAGAGAGCATTGCTCTCTGCCTGCCTGCGACTTCCGAGAACTAGCTGGGGGCACTGCTGACTCGTCCACCCCAAAGCTGAAACAGCCTCCCGTGAGCTTAGAATCGGCTGGGGGGTCCCAGACATGATGCCTCTTCCAGGGTCTGCAAAGGTACAGCTGCACAAGAGTAGCTTCCTAGTCGCTTGTAATTCCACCATTAGCAATCGCTGCTGTGGGTGATGCATGCTTCTCTCTGGAGTCCCCTTTTAAAATACAAATGCTCCTAGAAGAGGTGAAACTTTGGGCTTTGAAGTTGTAGCGTGAAGGAGTGGGTCAGGTAACTGTTAGATCATCATTCCTTATTCCCAAGGGGAAGAGGGAGCCCGAGAAGGGCGAGGCATGAGAGAGGAAACAGGGGTACATTCAGGGCTTCCCCAGCCCACAAAAGCCCCACCTTATTCCTGTGCTTACCCTGACTGCCCACCCCTGTGTACTTCCTGAGGGGGTCTGTCCAATGTTCAACATTCCAAAAATTCCATCATGCAAGTGATGTGTCTCCAGGCACCCAAAGCAGGCAGGACAAAGTGATACAAGAACATCAGATCTAAATCATGGTTCCAGAAGGGTCCTTCCTGGTCCCTAGACTGGATGAGGGGACCCTGCTGGTAGCTGTCTTCCCTTTCACTACACTGCTCTCTCGTGTTATAATTCCTTATTTAACTGTCTCCCCCACAGACCTGAAGGTCCACACGCACTGGAACCACGTCTGACATGCTGGAGGGGTTCAGGAAACGCTGGTCAAATCACCGTGTGAAAGGTCTACCCTGGCCAGTTCTGGAATCTCAGGAATGAGACTTTCCCTCTCTGGTGTCAATTTCCCCATATGTCCGTCCACACGAGGGAAAATGAAATAATTGGACCAGATGACCTCTGTAAGCCCTCCTGACTCAAAAACTCCAGGACTCACCACTGAAGGTGTACCCCTCAGAGTCCAATCAGACAACACAAACCACACTAGGGGTGTTCAATAGCAGCTGTCGAGTTGACTCCAACTCATGGAGACCCCATGTGTGTCAGAGTAGAGCCACACTCCATAAGGCTTTCAGTGGCTGATTTTTTGGAAGCAGATGTCCCAGCTTGTGTTCCAAGGAGCCTCTGGGTGGACCCGAACCTCTAACCTTGCAGTTAGCAGCCAAGTACCTTAACTGTCTATACTACCCAGGGACCCCTGGGATGTTAAATAGAGCGGATTTAACACAACGAATTGGTCATAGAGGTGTTAGAAGGCTGAGAGACCATTCTGACCCTCCTGCTAGTATGTCTTCAGAGACAAAAGCAGGGCCTCACCTTATGGGCTTCTGAACCCCATGTTCCAAGAGACATGTCCAACTCAGCATGGACTGGCTACTCCTGTACCCATGGCAGCACACTGCCCCGTAGGCTGTTTGTTCCCACTTACAGAGTCTCAAAGGGGACAAGGCTCATGGACAGTGGTCACTGAGTGCCTCCAAGGCCTCTGAGGGGAGGTGGAGGCGACAGGCACACTGAGCAGCCCTATGCCCTGACAGAGTGAGGACATGGTGAAGCATGGGCCTCCCCGAGCACCTGCCTCCCTTCTAACACCAGAGCCAGGTTTTTGCCCTCCTCTGTTAAGAGGATTACTGCTGATGTGAGAAAATGTGAATGGAATCAACAGATGTTCCCATAAATCATCTGACGAGTGAGGGCCAACAGCCGCCTCATGCGCCCTGGGCTGCTCGGGCTGACACCCAGACCCTGACCCGTCTGGCACCCAGGCCGGTGGTACTCACCCACACTGCTGAGGGAACCACTGCTTTCGGAGTCTGAGGGCATGATGGACAAGACGCTGTAGGTGGAGCCTGGGGACAGAAGGGGAGACCATTTGTTACTAATTCCAAAGGGATCACTTGTCTATCCTCGGTTAACACGGGGCCACGGAAACCAGCACTGTACCAGGGACAGATTCTCAGGCTCAAGGGGCTGGCAGAGAAGGTGCAGGCAGCAAGGTCTGGTCTTGGTGCTTCTGCAAGGCCCTCCGCCTCTCCGGTCCACCATGCTACTGCTCTGGAGGACTCACCGCCAGGCAGAGGTGGAGCTTGGAACCAGGTAGCTAGCTCCTTGTTGGGAGATCTGGGGAAAGGCTTAGCAAGGAAGGAACATGCCCCAGGTTAGAAGGGGGCCAGGGGATTTCCTGCAGATTTGTATCAGGATGACTTTGGCTCCCATGCAGAGGGTAACAGAGCACAGATGAAACATCAACAGAACCATTTGTTCTTTGTGCCAGACTGTCCTGCTCTTACATCCTAACTGTATTCAAGCTGAGGCCTTAGTAATCTCGCCAGTGTCTGCCCTCTTATTTAAGCTATTCATAAAATTATGAGCAATTACACCATCACCAAAGCCAGGAAGTGGTGTGTGCTTTTTTTTTTTTTTGGTCAACATTTAATGTTGTTAACTCCTGGCCTGTGGACACACAACCCACGACGGGTTGGTTTGAATTCAAATATTTTCCTCCAAGCCAGGATATTACCTACCTGGCATCTAGGAAAACCTCAGAATCAGGAAACCAAACTTTTGAACCCAGCTATGCCCACGTATGAGTCGCTGGGTCCTGCTGTGCAACTACCTTCAGTTTGCTGGAACTCGGTTTCCTGGTCTACACAATGAAGGGGTCAACCAGATGATTTATGAGGACCTTTCCCTGTTCCATTTCAGCACTTACATTACTTCATTGATTAGTGGTTTTAGAGAGAGAAGGTGTGCTTTGCCTATCCAGACTACCTAGACTACAGGTGACACAAAATTAAGAGGGAAGCCAAACCAAATGACAGACTAAATTGGGAGTCGAAAAAAGCACAACATGCAGAGATCATGGGTCAAAAAATCAGACAATGGGGAAAATGCATGTTTTGTACTTAGAACCAAAAGAACTAGGCAAGGAAAGGGTGTATTTACCAGACAAAGTGGGTGAGCCAGAGGTGGGCTTTCTGCAATAAAGCCTTTCAGCAAGCCTTAGGGCTTTAAGGACAGAAGGCTGCCAAAAACTAATGAGAAGAGAAATGTGGGAGCCAAACTTAAGGGGTTCTCTTCCATGTCAACTCTGGACAGCTTCAGAAGGGAAAGAAGAGAGATGAAGAGATGGGAGGAAGAGGGGGAGGGAGACTCAAAGGGAGGAGAATCTGAGGGGGGGAAGATCATCAAAAGATGGGGAGACCTGCAGAAAGAAAGGGGATAGTGCAAGGGGAACAAGGGAGACCCCAAAAGAAAGAAGAGACCTTGCAGGGTAACCCATCGGGGGGACAGAGAGAGAGCCTAACTCTAAGGTGCAGGTGAGGTGATACTCACGCCATCAAAAAAAGAGACAAGGCCAAAATCGAAATGTTAGCCCTACAACTCAAACAAACAGTAAAAGAAGCCCACAGCCACCAGAAGAATGGAAATAATAAAGGCTAGAGGAGAAATAAATGAAATAGAGAAAAGACAAACAAGGCCAAATGTGGCTTCCTTGAAAAGATCAACAAAATCGATAAACCACTGGCCAAACTGACAAAAGAAAGGAAGCAAATAACTCAAATAAGAAATGAGATGGGGAACATTACAACGGACCCAACGTAAATAAAACGGATCATAACAGAATACTGTGAAAAATTGTTCTCCAAGAAATTTGAGAACCTAGAGGAAATGGGGGAAACCCTGGCGGCGTAGTGGTTAAGTGCTACGGCTGCTAATCAAAGGGTCGGCAGTTCAAATCTGCCAGGCACTCCTTGGAAACTCTGTGGGGCAGTTCTACTCTGTCATATAGGGTCGCTATGAGTCAGAATCTACTCGACGGCACTGGGTCTGGGTAGAGGAAATGGGCAAATTTCTACAAGCACACTACCTACCTAAACTAACATAAACTGAGATAGAAAATCTGAACAGACCCATAACTAGAGGTGAGACTGAAGAGGTAATAGAAAAAAACTCCCAACAAAAAAAAAGCCCTGGACCAGACAGCTTCACTGGAGAATTCTGCCAAACATTCAAAGAAGAGTTCACACAAGTACTACTAAAACTATTTCAGAGCATAGAAAAGGAGAGAACACCCCCAAATTCATTCTGTGAAGCCAGCAGAACCCTGATACCAAAGCCAGGTAAAGGTACCACAAAAAAAGAAAATTATAGGCCATTTAAAGGCCATTATCTCCCATAAATACAGATGCAAAAATTCTCAACAAATAGAATTCAGCATCATATCAAAAAAATAACACACCACGACCAAGTGAGATTCATACCAGGTACGTAAGGATGGTTCAACATTAGAAAATTGGTCAACGAAATCCACCACATAAATAGAACAAAAGAAAAGAATCACATGGTCATTTCGATCAACACAGAAAAGGCATTTGATAAAGTCCAACACCCATTCCTGACAAAAACTTAAAACACAGGAACAGAAGGGAAATTCCTCAACATAATAAAGAGCATCTATACAAAACTAAAAAAAAAAAAAAAAAATTTTTTTTTTTTTTTTTTATACAAAACCAGGAGCCCTGCAAAACCAGGAGCCCTGGTGGCGTAGTGGTTAAGAGCTCACCTAACCAGAAGGTTGGCAGTTTGAATCCACCAGCTGTTCCTTGGAAACCCTACGGGCAGTTCTACTCTGTCCTACAGGGTCACTATGAGTCAAAATCAACTGAACAGTAAGGAGTTTGGGTTTTTTTGTTTGTTTTTGTTTTTGGTATACAAAACCAACATCCAGCAACATTCTCAACGGAGGCTGAAAGCATTCCCTGAGAACGGGAACAAGGTGAGGATACGCTTTACGATCATTCCAATTTAACACTGTGCTAGAAGTCCTAGCTAGAGAAAAGAAAGAAAGGGCATCCAAATTGAAAGGAAGAAGTGAAACAATCCCTATTCCTACATGATATGATCCAATACAAAGACACCCTTAAAGATTCCACAAGGAAACTCCTGGAACTAATAGAAGATTCAGCAGAGTGCCAAGATACAAGATGAACATACAAACATTAGTTGGATTCCTACACACCAACAAAGAGAACTTCGAAAAGGAAATCAGGAAAACAAAGCCATTTATAATAGCCTCTAAAAAGATAAAATACTTAGGAATAAATCTAACCAGGGATGTGAAAAGACCTATACAAGAAAACTACAAAACACTATTGCAAGAAACCAAAAAGATCTTTGTTGTTGTTATTAGGCACTGTCGAGTCGCTTCCAGCTCATAACAACCCTGTGTGCAACAGAACGAAACGCTGCCTGGTCTTGCACCATCTTCACAATTGTTGTTCTGCTTGAGCCCACTGCTGCAGCCACTGTGTCAATCCATCGCGTTGAGGCTCTTCCTCTTTTTTGCTGACCCTCTACTTTACCAAGCACGATGTCCTTCTCCAGGGACTGGTCCCTCCAGATAACATGTACAAAGTATGTAAGACGAAGTCTCGCCATCCTCGCTTCTAAGGAGCATTCTGCTGTACTTCTTCCAAGACAGATTTGTTGGTTCTTCTGATAGTCCCTAGTATATTCAATATTCTTCACCAACACCATAATTCAAAGGCATCAACTCTTCTTCGGTCTTCTTTATTATTTGTCCAGCTTTTGCATGCACATGAGACGATGAAAATGCCATGGCTTGGGTCAGGTGCACCTCAGTCCTTAAAGTGACATCTTTGCTTTTTAACACTTTAAAGAGGTCTTTTGCAGCAGATTTGCCCAATGCAATGTGTCATTTGATTTCTTGACTGCTGTTTCCATGAGCATTGATTGTGGATTCAGGTAAAATGGAATCCTTGACAACTTTGATCTTGTCTCTGTTTATCATGATGTTGCTTATTGGTCCAGTTGTGAGGATTTTTGTTTCCTTTATGTTAATTTGTAATCCATACTGAAGGTTGTAGTCTTTGGTCTTCGTCTGGAAGTGCTTCAAGTCCTCTTCACTTTCAGCAAAGAAGTTGTGTCATCTGCATATCTCAGGTTGTTAATGAGTCTTTCTCCAATCCTGATGCCCCATTCTTCTTCATACAGTCCAGCTTCTCTGATTATTTGCTCAGCATACAGATTGAGTAAGTATGGTGAAAGGATACAACCCTGACTCAAAAGAGACTTACATAAATGGAAAAACATATCATGTTCATGGATAGGAAGACTCAACATTGTAAAAATGTCCACTGCAAATATAATGCAATCCTGATCCAAATACCAACAGTACTTTACCTGATCTCAGAACCTACTATACAGCCACAGTACTCAAAACAGCCTGGTACTGGTACAAAGACAGACACATAGACCAACAGAACAGAATCCAGAACCCAGATGTTAATCTATCCACCTACGGTCAGGTGATCTTTGACAAAGACCAAAGTCCATTAAATGGGGAAAAGGAAATCTTTTTAATAAACGGTGCTGGCAAAACTGGATGTTCATCAGTAAAAAAATGAAACAGGACCCATACCTCACATCATACCCAAAAAGTAACTCAAAATGGATCAAAAAGCTAAATATAAAATTTAAAATGATAGAGATCATGGAAGAAAAAAATAAGGACAACGCTAGAAGCTCTAATGCGTGGCATATAATACAGACTACAATTAACGATGCACAAACACCAGAAGATAAACTAGATAACCGGGAACTCCTGAATATTAACCACGACGTTCACTGAACGAGAATCTACAGTCTGGGGAAAAAAAATTGGCCATGACCTATCCGACAAGGGTCTAATCTCTAAAATCTATAGAATACTTCAATGCTTCAACAACAAATAGACAAATAACCCAATTAAAAAATGGGCAAAAGATATGAACAGACACTTCACCAAAGAAGACATTCAGCTGGCTAACAGACACATGAGGAAATCCTCCAAATCATTAGCTATTAGAGAAATGCAAACCAAAACGACAATGAGATACCATCTCACCCCAACATTCCTGGCATTAATCAA